>NC_137058.1:14411549-14444049 GCF_032717465.1 Coenobita brevimanus
AAAAAAAGAAGTGAAAGTAAAGCCCTTTAGTTAGAAGGCTTTAATTTTATGGCATATACCAGGGACATAGTCAGAATCAGTGCTTAATAAAGTCCAGATCGAATCATCATTCTCAGAGATCGCCAATGATTCAAACTGTTGGACTACTCCAGAAGACAGAGAAGTCACCTGGTTTTATGTAAAAGAATAAAGCTGGAGCCACCAACATTTGTGGACTTTTAGATCTTGATGTCCAAAGGTGACATGCAGAACATCAGTGACCTTGACCTCAAGGTGCCCTTATAGCTTGGTTTCTGTTTGGTAATGGCTGTGGAATGTTTTTTTTTGTCAAAATTTTCCTTGGACAATTTTTCAGCGTTCTAGTTATTATTATAATTATTGTTATTATGTGTAATATTATAAGTAACTGTGGGATTGCCAGTTCAGCCTTACGGTCACTCAAATGCACTGTCCTTACATCTACCACGTCCTTTCCACCCCTCTCTGAGCAATCTTAGGTTTGTGTTCCATGGACTTTGCATGGGTCTAAGTTTTTTAACCACAAGCTGGAGCGCAAGGTTTTTCGTCACATGCAGTAAAGTAGTTTCCCTTGAACCAATTTGTAGGCTTATGTGAAATAATGTTTAGCGAAGTTCTAGACAGAGGCAGTGGGTTGTTTTTATAAAAGTTGCTTAGACAACTAAATAGTTCTGAATCCCCAGTTACTTCTTGTTTCGCCAGACTATTATCTCATCTTTACTAGAATATGGAATTATAAACTTGTTTCCAGTTTACATCCATTATTCCTTCTCATTTACGATAATTAGAGATAATGTAAAAAGTGGAAAAGTCCTGGATAGATACGGAATCGTTAGGGCCAATTATATCGTTTCTCTAATGTCGCTAAAGTCTGCTGGCATGAAGCAGATGCTTTGGGTTCCTAATGTGGTCTTTTCATGTCGCTAAATTCTACGGGAGTGATGCATCTTGCTTACAGACTCTCATTAGCAACAGACCGACCGACAGGGCGGTTTCTAGAGCTGCTTCAGTATCTATTAAGTGCATTACTTGCATCTTAAACCCTGCACAACGATATCATCTCTCGCAGGCTAAATGAAGTCGTCTGATGGCCAGCAAGAACGTAATGTAATAGGAAAGTTATGTTGTATAGTCACACACACACACACACACACACACACACACACACACACACACACACACACAGCTAAAAAAATAAACACAAATACGAATAATTTTTCACCTTGTAAACCTCTGGCATCCCACAGCAGTCTCTCTGTCTCTGTCTCTGTCTCTCTCTCTCTCTCTCTCTCTCTCTCTCTCTCCCAGATTTACTCTCCTTTCCGCCCTCCCAATACCACTTTTGGACTTCTTTGCCCTCGCATCCACAAAGCTGTCCAAAGTACCTTCATTAGGCCCGGCAAGTTAGAGTTCATGAGACCACAACACAGGCAAAGGAGGAAAAAAGTGGGGAGGAAAGTAGGTGAGGAGGTGAAGGAGAGGGAGGAGAGACGGAGGAGGGTTGACGAGGAAGTAGGAGAAGGCGTAGGGTGAGGGACAATAAAAAAAAAAAAAAAAAAAAAGGACATTGCATTTGGGGAAAAAGGGAGAAGGTTTGTAAGATGAGAGAGAGAGAGACAGACAGACAGACAAACAGACGGACAGACAGAAGGGTAGAACTGACTCTTGAGTTTCACTGAAATACATATTTCCACTTTCGTCTATTTCTGATCATTTTTACTTTTCGGATGAGAGCCCATTATACTACATATCCTAAGATATGAGAGTCATATCTGCCCTTGTTTGGCTATTTCTGATTTTTTTTTTTTTTTTTTATAAGAGAGGCCGACCCTTCTAAAAATCATGATTGGAAATTTGTATATAATGGAAGACCTTCGGAATAACCAGACAAACTTCTGGGAAGCTTCATTCAGATTCATTAAACTGCCCAGGAGGAGTTCAAACACACACACACACACACATACATACATACACACACACACACACACACACACACACACACACACACACACGCTGAATGCATAAAGGTATAGGGCGAGTTACTGAAAATTATTCCATCCTGCGTCGCAACAATGATAACATGGAGGAGGAAAAATAATTAAGGCCGGACATGTTTCTTACAAGGTAACGTCAATAGGCGTAAAAAAGACAGCATTGTACTGCTAGGATAAGATGCAATGTGCATAATGTTGGGGTACGACGCATGTTGCAAAAAACCCGCTTATAAAAATGATCCAGAGAATCCTTTTAAGCACGAGATTATACGACCCAAGGATTGCTCTTTCGCTTTAACTTGACCTAGATATTTTTTCTGTTGTAGTGCATGTCAGTTCAGTGACAGATAAGACAATTACGAAGGCTTTACATGATTTCCTTGACACTTCTTCGTGACTGTTGTCATATTCCAGTGTTAGTCTATTCTTTCAACTAGACATTCAAGATGGTGAGATATTATTTTTAAGCCAGGTTAGAGTCAAAGAATATAACACAGTTCCACCCTCTCTGCCAGATTCTTCTCATTTTCCGTTTCTTAGAGTCTCTTTCTCCCATTTCCACCTACTATTCTCTTTTTTGTTTTCTTCTCTCCTTTCCCATTTCGTGCTTAATATCTTGATTCTTCTTCCTCTCTTTCCTCACCGCAAGCTGCTTCCTATTATGCTCTCTCTCTCTCTCTCTCTCTCTCTCTCTCTCTCTCTCTCATCTTCCAAACCTTCTCCCTTTATTCTCTAATGCATTTTCCTTTTTTTTTTTTTTTTTTTTTATTGTCCCTCACCCTACGCCTCCTCCTACTCCGTCTTCAACCCTCCTCCGTCTCTCCTCCCTCTCCTTCTCCACCTCCTCACCTACTTTCCTCCCCACTTTTTTCCTCCTTTGCCTGTGTTGTGGTCTCATGAACTCTAACTTGCCGCGTCTAATGACGGTACTTTGGACAGCTTTGTGGATGCGAGGGCAAAGAAGTCCAAAAGTGGTATTGGGAGGGCGGAAAGGAGAGTAAATCTGAGAGAGAGAGAGAGAGAGAGAGAGAGAGAGAGAGAGAGAGAGAGAGAGAGAGAGAGAGAGAGAGAGAGAGAGACTATTTAAGTGGAGAGTCTTGAAATTAATATTTAGATGGAAACGAGGTTGAGAAGGAAGTACAGAGGAATTGAAGGATAAAGCCAGCATGAACCGCTGCTGATGTACAGGATGACCCACAGGGTTCCTATTGCATTCTATCAGGCGTTTTTTTCGGTTGCATTGAATGCTCATTCAACATTATCAATGTTCATATTCAATCATATATTCATTTTCTGTTCTCAGTGCCACTCCCACGCCCACATCATCAGATTGAGCAGTCCCCGCATCACATAAGGTACCGTCAAGGGAGCTATTAGAGGAGTGCAATTTGCGGACAGTCCTATAAAAAAAGACATCCTGAAACGGAAGGAGCGACGTGTGTAGAAGAAATTGAGAACGTTAAGATGTATGGGTAACGAGGATTATTATCTCATAACGAGGTTATGTGTTGGAAAAATAGGCTGTTTCTACTAAAATCTAACCAACATAAAAGCGAAAAGGATACAAAGGAGAAGACTCTCCTCTTTCTACACCACAGTCCGATAAAACCCGCGGGAATATAACAGACAGGAAAAAACACCATGCTTGTTAGAAGAGACAAGCGTAGAAAGTTTTATAGAGGCAGAAGCAGAACAATTATGTATTATGTAATCTATAATCTACAGATATATAAAAGAAAATGCAAATTTTATCATCGAATGTTATTATTACAGAAATGTCTCACTGACCCCAGCATATAATGGACCTAAACAACTCTAAGTTACAGCGTCTAGTCTCAAAATACTTATTCAGCAGAATTTTTAACGTATCAATACTTTTTGTACTATCTACTGTTGTTGGCAGCTTATTTCGTCGTTCCAGTACGCGATTATTGAAGTAATATTTTCCTAATCAATGATGCCCCTCTTACTGTTGAGTTTTATTCTATTATTTCTGCTCAGAGTATCCTTCTGTATTTTAAACAAATTGTCATACCTACCATCATCAGATATGTTAAAAGTTATAAATACTTATACTAGATCTCCTCTGAGTCTTTTTTTTTTTTTTCAAGATAAAACATACTTCTCAAGTTTCTTCAGTCGCTCCTCGTAAATTAAATTTCGCGGCAATTCGCATTTTTGTGGTTATGCGTTGCACTCCCTTTAGTTTGTCTTCGTCCTTAGTAAGGTTCGGGGATTAGTGCCGGACTGAATATTCTAGATGTGTTGTAAATAATAACGTATAACTTCGCAGATTACATTGGACTTTCTATGATCGAAACTTCTTGCAATGAGCCAGAGAACTTTGTCTGCCTTGTTACTGGCTGCAATATACTGTTTAGCATTTGAGGTCACCAAGGCATGAACAACATTTTATCTATCTGTCTATCTATCTATCTATCTGTCTGCTTGTCTGTCTATCTATATCTTTATCTATTATCTATCTATCTATCTATCTATCTATCTATATATATATATATATATATATATATATATATATATATATATATATATATAGATATATATATATATACTGTATATTCAGCAGAGGTAGTAAGGAAACCTAATACAACCAAAACCAAGAAGTATCCGGAATAGATACTCAAACTTATGAAAACAAAGGATATGAAAGTAAAAACACAGAAATATGAAATAAAACTAGCGGAATCAAATAAGCTTGTCAACAAGAGACAAAGAGAAGAAAAATGAATGAGAAACGTGGATCAGATCAAAGAAACGATTAAAAAAAAGTGTGAAACAGGTCAGAAGTAAGATGGCACTACGAAAGCAACAAATTAGATCACTGAAAACAAAAAAGGGTGAAATCATTAAATGCAGAGGTAAGATAGTGAAGAGAGTTGAAGAATTTAATAAAGAACTGTATGGATCAATGACAGTAATACCAACAGTCAACTTTCCAGCTGACAATAGTGAAGTAACTGACATAACACCAGACGATGTAAACATTTCTCTTAAAAATATGACGAGAGGGAAGGCTCCGGGAGAAGATGGAATAATAGCTGATTTACTATTGGATGCAGGGGTGGAAGTAGAAAACAGGCTCGCCCACTTCTTTACTATCTATCTATCTATCTATCTGTTGTCAGGCACCTTAATCCCGTAAGGGGTGGCCACAAACACATCGCCTCCATGTCGCCCAGTCCCCCGCCATTTCACTGACCTGCTCGCATCTCACACCTCCCTCTAACATATGCCTCTCCACTCCATCCCTCCATCTCATCCTTGGCCTCCCCCTCCCTCTCCCCCCCCTCCACCTCCCTCACATACACTCTCCTCATTAGTCTCTCACTCTCCATCCTCTCCACATGGCCAAATCACCTTTGTGTGTTTCTCCTAACGCTTCCTATCACATCCACATCCACACCACAAAGCTCCTTCACCTCCTCATTTGTCAGACTGTCTCTCCATGTGACTCCAAAGGCTCCTTTCAAATAGCTCATTTCCACTGCGCTCACTCTTGACTTTTCTCCCTCCAACAAAGTGCAAGCTTCACATCCATACGTTAGAGATGATATCACAATACTGTCACTTAGTATCTTTTTTACTTCCATTTTCTTATCACTGCTTTCAAGGAAGCAGCAACCTTTCTTCCTTGTTGTACATCACTGCTTTCAAGGAAGCAGCAACCTTTCTTTCTTGTTGTACCCTTTCAAGCACTTCACTCTCTCAACTTCCATCGTAACTCATCACACTACCCAAGTACTTAGATTCACTTATATTTTCCATTTCCTTCTCATGCAACCTCACTGTACATTCATTGACTTCACTTCTCTCGGAGACCATAACTTTACTCATCTGTACATTCACCTTTAGATTCCGTTTCTTACATACTCTCCCACTCATCTACCAAGTCCTGCAGCTCCCCTTCATCTTCACTAAACAACATAGTATCATCTGCAAATAGCAGTACAGGGAGTTTCCAAAAACTGCCCTCTCTCATTAGGACCACTCCAACATCCACTGCCCTACCTTGTATCTTATTTATAACCCCATCCAATTATAGACTGAACAACCATGGAGACATGACATATCTGTTTCAATCCAACCTTCAAATAGAAAAGTTCACTCAGTTCACTATCCACATTCACTGCAGCCTTAGCACTCTCATACATACTCATCACGGCATTCAGCAACTTCCCATCTACTCCATATAATCTTAATATTTTTCACAGTCTTTGTCTACCCACTCTATCATATGCTTTCTCCAAAACAATGAAGGCTGCATACAACTTCTTTCCCTTCTCTAGGAACTTTTCCACTAAAGATCTAAGAATGAATATCTGATCTATGCAACCTCTTCCCATTCTAAAAAACCCTCCCTGTCTTCTCCAACTAATTCCTCTGCTATTTCCTCAACTCTGTCAATAAGTAACCTACCATATACTTTTCCTATTACACCAAGAAGACAAATGCCCCTATGATTACCACATAGTTCTTTTTCCCTTTTTCCTTTATACAGGGGAATAATTATATTTGACTTCCAATCCTCCAGGACTCTACCTTCCTCCCAGGCCAGTCTGCACATCTTCCACATCCATTCTACTACTATCCCTCCGCCATGATTCAACATTCACCACACACTCCATCAATTCCTGGGGCTTTCCCCATTTTAACTTTATTAATTTCTTCCACATTTTCCATCCTACTGATTTCTTCCTCTCTTCTCACATCCCTCCGACTCACTGCAATTCCCCAGCCACTTATACTCACACCACCCTCACTCTCTATTTCAGCAATTTCTTATAGCGTTTTCTCCCTCTGCTCACTTTTTATCCTTTCTCCACTAATGATCTACCATTTTCATCTTTCACTCCCTAACTTCTTTGGCACCTTCTCTAACTCTCTTTACCTCTTTACAGAACATTTTCTTACATTCGCTCCACTTTACACTCAAAATCATTCCAAATTCCCCATCCACTCTCTTACTCTCTCTTACTAATCTGTTCACCTCTCTCTTCCTCTCTACATACAACTCTCTCTTCCATCTCTCAACTTCTTCCACGTCCCTGTTTTTCATCCGCTCACTATATGCTTTCTTCTTTTATGCCACAGCCTGTCTCGCCTCTTCATTCCACCATGCTGTTCTCTGCACCCCCTTTCGTCTTCTCATCACCCCACACACCACCTCACATGCTGCACATATTTCTTCTGTGAATATCTTGCACTCCCCTTCCACATACCCCATCTGCGCCAATCCATATTTACCCAATCGCTCCTCCACTTCCCTCCATTCTGCCTTTTTTCATCTTCTTGTAACCTTTCCACCCTCCCTGTATGAACTACTGTACTTCCCCCTGTCCTTCCCTTCTTTTTTTCCATTTCACTTGGACATTGATTTCTGACCACCACCATATGGTGGTCAGAACGTCCTCTCCCCCAACCTCTATATACTCATGCATCCATTATACACCCTCTCATCCTGTCATCCACACACACATAATCAATCATTGCCTTCCATTCATTCATTTCATCACCCACCCTTCTCATCACTCGCCACATATACCTATGGATCATTTTGTGCCTGAAGAGGGTATTGGCTATCACCAACTACCTCCCGGCACAACTGTCCACTAAAGCACTGCCATTCTCATCCATTTCTGCAGGCACACCCCACTCACCAACTACTCCATCCATCTTCACATTCTCTACTTTTCCATTCATATCTCCAGTCAAAAACACTCTCATTCCTTTTAAACTTTTCCATGCACGTTTCCACATTTGTCCAGAACACGTCTGTCACTCTGCTTGAACGATCTTGCGTTGGCGCATGCACGCACACACTTGCCCACATTTGTAGTCCAACTTTCAATCTTACCCACACAATCCTTGCGCCAACTGGTCCATACTTTTTTATATTCTCTTTCCATCTGTTGCTCACAACAATACACACCTCTTCTTTTGCCCTCTCATTCTCACCTACTTCCGCACATATAACCCATCCATACTCCTATTCTCTCACACACTCACCTTGTCATTTAATTTCAATTAATTCACATACATCCACTTAGACAATCACCTAGACAATCATTCTTTCACCTCATCATTTGCACCCCTTACATTCCATGTAGCTATCCGTAGCATGCCCTTTCTTCTGTCCTTAGTCGTCACCTTTTGGTCAGTCCTGGTCCAAGGCTTCTTGTTCGTATTTTTAGTTAGTTGTTTTCCTGGGAAGGTCACTAACCCTCCGCCAGCCTACTTGTTGTTAGGTAAGGACACGTGTTGGTTGGTTATTAGGTTACCACCCAGCGCTGAAAATGCTTTCCTGGTTAACAGGAAATCATTTGGCTTGCCACTCAATGTAGAGCTACCCTAAAAACATAGTACCACTACACTAAGTGGGTGGATGATGGGCGCCCCAACCCACCAAAATCATGGTGTAATGCAATCGTTATTTTACTTTACAAAAAGGCTACTCACATCTAAGTAACTATCGACCCACTATCTTATTATTAGTTATTTAGAAACTCTTCACTAAAGTCCTTACGAACAGACTAGCAACAAATTTGGAAGAAAATCAACTTCGTGAACAGGTAGGATTCCGATGCGGGTATTCAACTACTGATCATCTACACAATGAATCAGCTAATTTAGACTATGATAAACAACTGTGCTTAAGTTTTGTTGATTATGAAAAAGCATTTGACTCAGTGGAGCACATGACAATTACAAATTCGTTACAAGAACAAGGAGTAAATGAGAACATTGTAAAACTGCTCGAAAACATATACGAAAAGGGAATTGCTACAGTTAAATTACATAAGCACTCGGAAAAAAAAAATAAGATTGAGAAGGGCATCCGTCAGGGAGATACAAGTTCACCAAAATTATTTACAGCATGCCTCGAAAGTATTTTCAGAAAGTTAGTCAGGGAGAACAAAGGAGTAAATATATATGAAGAAAAAACTAAACCATTTAAAACTTGCAGATGACCTTGTCCTAATCTCAGAAACAGCAGATATAGTGCAAGAAATGTTAAATGACCTGAACAGAGAAAGTCTCAAAGTAGGGCTAAAGTTGAACCTTAGTAAAACTAATGTTTAATACACATACACCAAAAAGCGTCAGCAGACTAGGCGAAGAAATTCTTGAAGAAGTCGGGAGTACAATTGCTTGGGGCAAATAGTAAAATTTATGAAAGATCATGATAACAAAATAAAAAGACGCATTACAATTGGATGCAAAGCTTTTGGTAAACATAAAGACATAATGACAAGTAGCTTGCCAATATGTATGAAAAGAAAAATATATAACGAATGTATAATTCCTGCTAGGTCTATGACGTACGGTTGTGAGACCTGGAAACTATCAAAATCGGTGGAAAATAAATTATTCCGTTCTCAGAGAGCTATGGAAAGGTCAATGTTGGGAATATCTTTATGATACAGGAAAAAATCAACTTACGTGAGAGAGCAGACTAAAGTCAAAGATATTATCGAAGTTATTAAAAAAAAAAAATGGAGGTGGACAGGCCATGTAGCAAGAATAAGGGATAACCTATGGAGCAAGAGGCTGACTGACTGGACACCAAGAGATTGTAAGCATAGTAAAAAAAAAAAGGCCGAGACAGGAGGTGGAGAGATGAAACAGAGAAATATGCGGGGAAAACGTGGCAGTGATTGGCTCAGTCAAGGAATTTGTGGAGAAGGTTGGGGAGGCCTTTATTCAGCAGTGGACTTGTAATAGCTGATGATGATGATGATGATCATGATGACGATAATGATATATATATCTATCTATCTATCTATCTTATATATATATATATATATATATATATATATATATATATATATATATATATATATATATATATATATATATATATATATAGTTATATATATATATATATAGTTATATATATATATATATATATATATATATATATATATATATATATATATATATATATATATATATATATATATATATATATATATATATATAGTTATATAGTTATATATATAGTTATATAGTTATATAGTTATATATATATATATATATATATATATATATATATATATATATATATATATATATATATATATATATATATATATATATATATATATATATATATATAGTTATATATATATATAGTTATATATATATAGTTATATATATATAGTTATATATATATAGTTATATATATATATATATATATATATATATATATATATATATATATATATATATATATATAGTTATATATATAGTTGTATATATAGTTATATATATATATATATATATATATATATATATATATATATATATATATATATATATATATATATATATATATATATATATATATATATTTATATTTATTTTTATATAGTTATATATATAGTTATATATATATATATATATTTATATATATATATATATATATATATATATATATATATATATATATATATATATATATATATATATATATATATATATATATATATATATATATATCATCCTCATCATCATCCTCAGCCGTTGAAGGCCACTGCAGGACCGGCCTATCCCTACCGAAGCAGGGACGATACAGCCAGTGTATCTCTACCAAGTGGCTTAGGCTGTCTGGTAGAGACTGTATGCAGGGTGAGAAGTGCTTGTAAGTGTAATTGTAGTGTTGTAGTTGCTTTGGATGTGAGTGTAGTCTGTGAACCAAGTGTAATCGGCCCGCGTTAAGCCGATTGGGTGCAAGCATACTAGTATGCGACACTGGTTCAACCACAGCACCCTTTGTGTTCGCCAAAGTAGCAAGTGGTTTGGTGAACGCTTCCCAAAGTTTTTCACAACTCTGGCGGGAGGTGAACCCTCGCTCACCACCGTGCGAAACGCACACTCTACCACTGGTATATATATATATATATATATATATATATATATATATATATATATATATATATATATATATATATTACAGGCCTTGAAAAACTGAAAAGCCCATTTTTAAAAGCAAGATGAAATAGTGTGATATCTGTTTGCTCCTTTCGTCTCCTTTTAATGTTATAGGAACAAAAGTATCAGGAAGCATATCACAATTCATCTGAAAACTCTAAAAGTTTTTCTGGCCACAGCTGGTTAAAAATGGTATCAGATCACACCTACTTGCTGAGAAGCAATTCACACCTACTTGCTAATTCATGTAAATCCCCTAAGTGTCTGTCTTTAAGCTTGTAATTGAGCACATCTGGTGTTCCGTGGGACGTGACCCTTGTCTAGCCCTCCTATAAATGTCCAGGAGGTGAAGCCGTAGCTAATTAGATGCCAAAGTGAAGTATGAAGTAATCAAGGATTCTCTGCGGGGGTGGGAACCTGGTGAAGTAGGTGGGGAGGTAATAAATTCACACTAGTTCGTTTAAGTTTTAAGAATGGGTTTTTCAGTTTTTCAAAACGTGTATTTTAAAAGCGGTGACTCACTTGTGTGATAGCTGAATTCCAAGCCAGGAAGGCAGGAGAGTCTGTTACAGGTATGACAGCAAACGAGTTTATGGAAACAAGGGTAAAACCCTTTGCTCCACTCGCAACCCTTTCGCGCTTTGTTTAGTTACTTAACAAAAGAGAAAGGGTTAGGGAGGATATCCCTTGATCTCCCCTCCCCCAATCCCGAGGAATGCAGGGGGAAGGGACGTAATCCCTTACCTTATCCAGGACTGTGGGGAAATCCCCGAAGCTGTTTACCCACTAATACCCTCGGAAGGCGGAGGTAGGGGAGGGGGGGGTCCCTACCCTCGCCTCGGGGAGTAGCAGGTGAAAACACTGATAGGTCGGGGGAAGTGTGATACCGAGAAAAGAATTTTTGTGCTGAGATCTGGTTTATTATTGAAGCAGTAAATTAATTTACAAGGTGCAGAGCAATGAATGGCACGGGAACAAACCTGAGGGGGAGGGAGTAGGATTTTTATTACTCCACCTCAGACTTTCACATTTGTTAGACTTGTTATCTATTACAGGATAAATTCTTCACTCTGCCCAGGATCTACAGTACTAAAATAACAAAGTGACCAGTACTGTTGGCCAAAGGAAATCCGAGTGGTGAGAAAAGACTTTAGTGTCCTACCTCAGATTTCTTACAATTCAGTAACCTTAATGACTATTACTGGGTGTTAGACACATCCTGTAATCAGGGTCTGGGGCGAGTATCATTGGGAAATTTAATACTCTGCCCGGGGCCCTTTGTAGTGAGATAGCAAGATGAGTACTGTATGGTTAAAGGGAGGTCTAAGGGGGGGGAGTGAGAACTTATCACCCCTCCTCAGACCTCCTACAATTCAGCAAACTTATATATATGGCTGAGTGGCTGGCACAGCCAGTACTCGGGGTCTGAGACAATGGACAGGTGAAGTTTATTATTCTGTTCGGGGCCCTTTATCATAAACACACAAAACAGGTTGTGACGTAAGACAGTGGTACGTACAACACTGTTTAACACTTAAGTTTAGGCACTTGCGTTTTCTTGGTCCTGAGTGGAATGAGGTAGCGCTGTCATCGCTATGCAGGGGACGTCTGCCACCTGATGGGTCAGGTATTTACCTATGAAGGTGGAGGTGAACGACCATTGCCCAGCCTCCATCACTGTGTTTAGGTTTCGTGACCTCAGAAGTAGTATGGAGGAGGCCAGGCCTTTGATGTCATGAGCCCTGGGGTTGACCGAGGGGTCAGCCCTTCTCATCAAGGTGCAAGTCCGAGCTGCTAGGGCAGGGGCACGTAGGGGTGCGAGGGAGGTGGGGTGGACGAATAGGGCCTGTTCGAAGGCATTGGCGGTACTATTTATGTGTTGCCCAAATGCAGCCACAGGACAAAGCAGATGGTATGCCATTTCCGTGAGCCAGGCGGGAACTGACATAGGCTTCATTCTAAAGTTTGTCCTCTTGTTCTTGACTAGTGTCTTTGGAGAGGGGGAGAGAGTGACAGCCCTATCCCCTTCTGCAAACTTAGTCCAGGTGGGATATCTCATCAGAGCTCGGAACTGTGAGGAGCAGAAGCCTGTCACCAAGGCAAGGAGAAAGATTGCCCTGTCAAGGAGGTTCTGGAGGGAAGCATGGGAGGTGAAATAGTCTGATTGCAGTAGGTCTAAGACCTTCTGCAAGGACCAGTTCGGTGAAGCCCATCTGGGCGGGGGGCGAAGGTGGAATAATCCTCTGTTGACCAGGGTAAGCGGTCTCTAATTCAGTTCCAGACCAAAGCCGAATCAGAGAGGGTCCACCAAGGTGGCCACATGCACTGCCACTGTGGGTGGTGCTCTCCCTCGGTCATGCACCAGGTGGGACAGAAAAGAGAGCACCGGTGCTTCTGTTGGTACTCTTTTGCCTTGCTGGTGCAGAAGGAGGTGAAGGCTCTCCAGCATGACTCGTACTGCCGAGTTGACGATGGTCTGAGGCCGGCCAGGACAACACTCAATACTTCCTCTGGTAAAGATTGACGGAGGGTGGAACGTAAAAATTCCACGTGTGAAGGTGGAGGCTCAGTGTCATCCTGTGGGAGAAGTCATTCCGGAGACAGCTCGAGCCTAGGAAGAGGAGGTTGGGGCACCAGCCGGAGAGGTCTGTTCACCAAGGTTGAGCCGGCCATAGGGGGGCTAGAAGGAGAGCTCTGCCCCGAAAGGAGCGGAGCTTCCTACACACTCTTAGCATGACTGGGGCACAGGGTGGAGGAAATTGGTAAATGTACATCCATCTGTTCCACTCTACTAAGAATGCATCGGGTCCTCCTGCTGCTGTTTGTTACGAGAGGGAGATGTAGTCTCAGAGCTGAGCTGACTCGTTGGATGCAAATAGATCTACTTCCGGTGTGTCCCAGCTTGTGGTGAGTGACCTGAATACCTTCGGCTTGATGGTCCACTCTACTGAGGTGTCCTTGAAACGTGACAGTGCTTCTTCCCACTCGTTCTCTGCTCCCGGGATGTAAGAGGCTTCAGGTGGAGTTGCCTCTTTGCTGCCCAATGAAACAGCAGCTCCACTACTTAGGAGCACTTCTGGCCATGGATTCCCTAGCAGTTGATGCAATAGACTGCGCATCGTCCAAGTGGAACCTCACAGTTTCGTATGTAATGTCCGGATTATCTGAGATAAACGGGGCTGCCACCCACAGTTCCTTGGTGTTGATGTGTTCCTCAATCATGGTTTGGCCCATTCTCCCAGAACCCTGATGTCCTCTCAAGGATTGGTACCTCCAGCCCTCGTTGGAGGTGCCTGTGGTAACCGTGATCATTGGGTCCAGGTGTGTCCAGGGGAGCCAGCAGTTCAAGGCCTCTGGGTTGAGCTAGGGATGGAGCAAGTATTGGAGGTAAGGCTGGAAGGGGGGCAGCTCGTCCTGCCGTGTCCTGGGGAAGCACCTGTTGCCTAGTAGGGTGAGTGTCCTGTGGCAGAGCCTCTCCAGTGGCACCATTTCTGCAGCAAAGTTCAGGGAGCCCATGAGGGCCTCCCATTTCCTGTGGATGAACGAGGCAGAGTGAACCGCGCAGGAGAGATGGCAGAGTAATCACTTTGTCTTGTCTTCCAACAGACGAAGGGTGGCTCGACCTGAGTCCCATCGTAACCCCAACCAGTCTAGGGACCGTGTGGGGGAGAGGTAAGACTTCTCCAGGTTGACTTTGAAGCCCATAGAGTGAGCTGTTGAGACGGTCTTCTCTACAGCTGCCTTTAACTCGGTTGCTGTGGGGGTCGTGAGTAGCCAGTCGTCCAGATACATCATGACATAGACCCATTGAGCAGCCAGGGCTGAAGCCACCACTTTTCTGAGTCGGGAGAAAACCCGAGGAGCGATGCAGAGACCAAAGGGCAGAAGAGTGAACTGAAACACCTCTGTATCCATCTGGAAGGCCAGGAATATCCTGAACCATGGATGAATAGGGACGTACCAGTAAGTGTCCTGCAGATCGACCGCTGCAAGCCACGAGCCTGGACGGAGGTGCAAGCGGACCTGTGCAGGTGTAGTCATCCTGAATGCAGTTGTCACAATGAAATCATCCAGGATGCTGAGATCCACGATCAGCCTGTCCTTGTCCAAGTTCCTCTTGGGAATGGTGAATAGGCAAGAGAGGAACACTTCCCCTGATGCCTTCTCTACCACTCCCTTTTTTAGTATCTCCTCCATGTGCTCCCTCACTGTGGCTGTGACCTGGCAGCTGCCAGTTGGGTAACCCAGGGGGGGGGAAGGTAGAGATAGGACCAGGTGAGGCCCCGCCTGACCACCCTGCCTGCCCAGGTGCCCTTTGGCCACACCTTGTGCCAGCAAGAAAGGAGGCCCAGGGTGCGAAACTCATTTGGCCCTGTGTTTGTTCTGACAGGTCCCTGGTCATCTTTGGTCTTTGTCTTGAAGCGGCTTCCTCTCCCACCGCTTCCTGGAGTCTCTCTTTTTGGAGTTTCTTTACTCTTGCTGGCGAAAGGGGCGTTGAGGAGAGGAGAGGCGAGATAATCTTCCTGGGTGGGGACCTGGTGGTGGGGTGGGTAGCCTTGGTAAGTGGGGGTAGAAAGGGGGTCCCCCTTGTGTCCAATCTGATAATGGGGGGCTGTGAGGCCAGGCATTTGTCAATCTGTTCATTACGGACGAGTGCATCGACGAAGGGCATTGAGCGGAGGAGGCCGGCTTTGATATCCTTGGCCTTAAACTGGATAGCTTCTGACCTGGCCTTTATCCTGGCACCCACCGCAGCCTCCATGGCAGGGCAGATCAGGGAACCTGAGGAGGGGGCCATAGCCTCAGCAAGTGTTGCCAAATTGGTGGAGACATTAAAAACCTCCTGCTTGGAAAAAAAACTGGAGGAAATCTATCATAGCCCTGGTCAATTTGGCTATGAGTTCCAGGACTATAGTCACCGAGATCAAGGAGGCAGCAACACAGCGGACATATTCGTCTTTGGCCAAGGTGCTGGAGGCGACTGACGAGGCCTGCCAGGGCAATTCCTTAGACTGGAGGCTAGGGGTCCAGAGAAATTCCTTCCATTCCAGTGGGATGGCCTCATCCCCCGGATACAGAGAGACCGTGGAAAGGGGCAAGGAGAGTCTGCGAGATTCTCCCGCCACTGACAAGGCCCAAATTAGATCCCTGTCGAGGTCCAACCTAGGCCAGATTGAGGGGAAAGAGGAAGGGATCTGAGCCAGGGTGGTTCCTCCGATTTTCTCAAAGGAAGGAGGAAGAGGGTTAAGGGCCTCCAATGATGCCAGTTGCTCTACCATGTCTAGGGCCTGGGCAGAGGAAGGCCCAGAGGGGGCCCTGGACGGTTCCCGCTTGGACAGCGGGGTCTGGCAGAACTCAAACACCTCCTCCCCTGACTCTGATGCCGCTCGTTGCACTTCCAGTCCCAGTGTGGCGAGAAGACAGGGTGAGAGTCCTCTTGGTGGATGAAGGAACTTGTGAGTAAGTGACCCTCGACTATTCTGACAGGCCAGCCTGGGGGAAAACATGTCTAAGCTATGTGTGTCCCAGGGAGAGGAGAATTATCAGTGGTACTGGATTGTAGGAATCCTGTGTCGGGGAAGAACGAGGCCTCACTCCCTGAATGGTCGGGAGTTGCCCCTTCCCTCTGTGCGAGGCGGGCTCTGCTATTGGGGGGAGGCCAGGGGCAGCTCAAGGAGGAGGAGGGGGAGGAGGAAGAGGGTAAAGATGAAGGGGGAGCATTACGCCTGCATCTTCGGGAGGGGCGTGGGGGGAAGCCAAACTGCTCCAAGGACTGTTTCACCATCAGGGCAATAGTGGTTCCCAGGTCGGCCCTCCCCCAGCCAGGAAAGGTGGGGGGGGGGGAAACGGGGCCATAACTGAGCCAGAGGGAAGAGGTGCGTCAGCTCCACTGCTTGCTGGTTTGCCCTCGCTGCTGAAGGCGGGGAGAAAAGTAGAGATCTCTCCCCCACCGGTTGAACTGCCCATCAAGGGAAGAGAAGGGAGCTACGAAGGAGGGAGGGAACCTCCTCCTGGGTCGGTGTCTTTGTTGCCGGGGGGAGGCAGTGGGAAGGAGCCCTTGGGAACACCATGCCTCCCGCTCTGCTCCGAAGTTCAGCGGTGAGGGGCAGCACCAGGAGTGGAGAAGATGGGGGGAGGGAGAACCCGAGGGAAGCAGGGAGGGGACTGGTTGGGGGACCAGGGGGAGACTGGGAGGGTCTTTCCGCTGGGTCCGAGTCCTGGTGTCTGGGGAGAGGCTATGGGGGGCCTTCCCTGGGGACACCTTGCCTCTCACTCTGCACAGGCATTCGCCTATGATGGGGTCAGCCCATCACTTTGGTACTCACCCATTTTTGTGCTGCTTTTCATCTGGACCTCAGCAGCTGGGCCTCCGGAAGGGAAGCAAAGTCTTCTCCGGCATCGTCCTCAGATCACAGGCGGGAAAGCCACGGGGAACACACCAGGCAGTTACCCGGGTCAAAAAAACTGGTCCCAGATGCAGGAAATGGGAGATCCAATGCAGGTGGCCATATCCAACGAACGAAGCAATGCACTTGGGATAGGTACAGCAGGACTTCTCCGACATTGTCACAGGAAATGAAACGAGAGGAGAAGAAGAGGCTCGAAGGCCCGAGTAAGGACGGGTAGCTAGGAAACAGCAGGAATAGCTGAGGAAAACTGGAACTCTGACTCCTGAAAACCCGAAAGAGAGGGAATACCGCTAACTCACCACAGAAGGTAAGAAACGAAGTGGTGAGAGAACTCCCGTAGGAGAAGCTGATGGAGGAGCTGCAGTGTATGTCTGTCTCTGGCTGAGAGAGAACAGAGAATAAACTAAGGTTTCACCTCCTGGACATTTAAGGGAGTCCCACGGGACACCAGATGTGCTCAATTACAAGCTTAAGGAAAGACACTTAGGGGATTTACACGAATTAACAAGTTGGTGTGAATTGCTTCTCAGCAAGTAGGTGTGAACTGATTCCATTTTTAATTAGTTGTGGCCTGAAAAACTTTTAGAGTTTTCGGATGAAATGTGATATGCTCCCTGATAATTTCGCTCCCGTAACATTTAAAGGAGACGAAAGGAGCATGCAGCTATCACACTAGTGAGTTGCTGCTTTTATATATATATATATATATATATATATATATATATATATATATATATAAACCGAGTGATTTTCGTTTTTCTAGTGGTCTTTGATGGGGACCCTTACCAAACGCTTTTTATGGAAATCAAAGTAAATGAAATTCCGTTAAATTTTTGCATCTCACTTTTTGTTACATGATTGCAAAAAATTCATGTAAATTTGCAAAGAATGATCTACTATTACGAAACGCGTGCTGATTATTTCTTAAAAGTTTTAATTAGGAAGTTAGAAGATAATTTCATATATATAACTTTTTTTATAATATTTCACATAGTACTAATGTTAGGTTTATCAGGCAGTAAAATGTGACGCTTTTTTAACTGATTTTTTTGAAAGATGGCTGATAAGTTAGCGAGCTTCCACTGAGTTGATGCACTACATTCAGTTAATGATTTATTGAATAATTTAGGTTTAGGTGAGGCTAACTGTCTGAAACATTCGGGCAATATACGAGGAGATATCTGCTATTGGCTAGTTGATTGTCTTTAGTCGATCTTCTTAAAATAATTTAATACTTTATGGCCAATCACTTCGTTCTTTCAGGACGAGAGAACCAACTGTGGGATGGGTAAGTTTACGCTATTTTCTTTGGTGAAAACACTGAAAGGAAAGAGAGAGAGAGAGAGAGAGAAATTGAGAGAGAGAATTACAACTTGCCGTTTTCTTTTGTCTATCTGGTATTGAATTATAACCTTGATCTGCACAGGCGTATGACTACTAGAATAATTTATATGCTCCTGCTCCTCAAATCCACTTCACCTTAACCTTCAAACTGTACCCTTGAGGAAGGAAGTAGTTATCTTAGGTAACATTATTTAGGGTGAAATTGCTTAACCTGAGTTGAGATAGCTGAGTTAGGCTGAAGAAGAGTAGAAGAGATAGGGCTGAAATACGATAGGTTAGGTTATATTATACAATGTTAAGTTGTAATAAGATAGATAATATCAAACTGAGCTCAGCGGGTCTTCAGGTTAGTTTGAACTTACTTGGCCCTGAAGCCCTTGCCCAGAGTCGGACAAGTAAATAAATAAATAAATAAAGGTGAGGTTAGAGTAGGTTAAATTCATTTGGGATTGGATCAGTTTATCGAGTTTTATTATGATGGTATAATTTAGAATGAGTTTCGTTTGGTTGTGTTGATGTACATTAGGCTTGGCTAGGATAGGTCTTCCTCTCCCTTGAAGCTCTCACGATTTCCGCGTCTTGACCTGCTGACGTCGTATTGTATTACCCTAAGTATTCTCTAACAATCCCATCTTCAGCTATAGCAATAAAAAAAAAACGTATTGACCGACAACCTAAGGACTCGGCCTCGAGGCCACATGCTCAAGGCCTCGGCCTCCAAAACTCTCTTTGACCTCAACCTCGACCTTGAGGCTAGGTAAAATTGCAAAAGCCTCGTGGAATTTCCAAGGCCAAAGCCACACTGTGGCCCCACAGGCAGATCACACACACACACACACACACACACACACACACACACACACACACACACACACACACACACACACACACACCATCCCCAATGATATAATCATGTCTTTTTTTAATACAATGCATATGCTTATCATTAACATGACTCCTCTTTCTCTTCTCTCATGCATCGTAGGTAATTTCACTTCTGTAACCTCTCCTCATACTGCAGTTACCTCAAGTCATGTATCATCTTCGAAGCTACTCTTTTCATTTCCTCTGACGTATTGATTTTTTTTTTTTTTAAGTGAGGAGACATGGCAGTTGCAGCGTATTCTAATCTAGGTCTTACCATTGTCACCGTGTATTACTGAGCATATAATCACACAAATAATTAAATGCTATTCTTATGTTCGTTAAAAGATTATCTGCTCTGCTGATTGTCTTATTATATGCTTCTCTGGTGATATAATCCATATTGTATTATCTTACCAAAATCCATCATATATGTTTCATCTCCAGATTATAGCCCTGTTTTGTTCTCTTGCTGGCACCCATCTCGATCATATGACACTAAAGTCAAATTCAATCTTCCTTTCCTGTCCCCAAACGCACTGTTGATCCAGGTCCTCTTGCAGCTCCCTACAGCTTATCTCCTCTACATTTAGTCCCATAATTTTGGCGTAATCAACAAACATATTCATATAATGATCCAACTTCATTTGGTATATTATTTACATATTAGAAACATTATGGGTGCTAAAACTGCTCCCTGGGGCACGTCAATCATTACTGTTTTCCAAGATGAAAACATATCTGTAAACTTTGTTCTCATTTGTCTGACAAGATAATAAAAAACATTGAATACTACCAACATTCTCTAATTTCCAAATAAACCTCTCACTTCCTGCTCTGTCAAATGCCTTCCTGAATTCCAAGTATATGCATTCTACGAACCCATGTCTCTTCTGTAGCACATTAACAGTTCAATCATGAATCTTTGACACATAAAGTACTTTCTTTAAAACCAAATTGTCTGTAGGCAGTTAGCTTAATTTTCTCTAAGTATGTAACCCACTTTTACATGATTATTATTGTTCACAAACTTTACAAATGATGCTAGTGAACGACACCGGTCTATAGTTTAATGAATATTCTCTGTTCCCGCTCCTGTGTAATAATATCATATTTGCTCTCTTCCACTCTTTTGGCAGTTCTACCTCTTTTAAAGAATACTGTTGTCTCGTACGTTTAACTTCTTCATCTGCACATGCTCAAATTACACAGCCACATATACAGTATTATCTAACCCCATTGCTTTTTTTCCCCCACTTTTTAAATAAATCTGATAACTCCTCAGGATCAAATTCTATTAAATGTATCTTATTTGTCCTGTTCAGATTAATTTCAGTTCTCTGTAAATCTCCTGTTCCTACAAAATCTGTCTGGAATTTATCATTCAAAATTTCAGACATGTCCCTCACTTGCTCATAAATTTATCAGCAACTTTTATTCTTACAATCTCTTTTCTTTTCATTATATTATTACTCGTACATACCTATAAATTAATCTCGGATCACTTCCACAATTATCTAACGCGTTTTTCTCATATTTGGTTGTTTCTTTTCTTCTTATCCATACATAATTTCATAATTCCTTATATTAGGCCAACGCTAGTTAATTCCATTTTCTTTCTTGCTGTGCTCCACTTTGTTTTCTGTGTCTGCCCACATATGGTGGGGGAGGCATTAAATTGATCCATCCATCTGTGCATGCGTATATGTGTGCGCGTGTGCGTGCGCAATACTTTTGTGGACGTGAAATCTCCTGAACCTATCGATGGATTATGACCAAGGTTTTGTAAGTGATACAGTATGAAGGGACGATCATGGGTTAGGTAAGCAAGGACAACAGGTCAAAGATTAAGTTCATGTGGGTGAGGCCCGATATCTCCTGAACCCCTTAACGAATTTCGAGCAAACACTTGTCAGTTGTATAGTATAAATGGACGATGAACTTATTAGGGCAGTTAGGTCATGGGTTCAAAGGTCAAAGTCATCTAGGGTCAACTTCGTTTATAATTAGTCTCATTTCAACCCACAATGAACCCTGTCCTAGAGGTTGTATAGAAAGTCCATGCACAAGGGTTGGCAAAGGCATACCGGACAAGTCTTTGCATCGACAGCTGGGGGCCAGAGTGCTCCGCATTTCATTTTTTTTTATACTTATTTCCAGGTTTGGGAATTAATTTATTTACAATATTATTTTACTTATATATCGCCATAACATGAGAGTATGTATTTAAAACATCTGTAGCTTCATTATTTTCTTTCCAATAATCTATCTATATACCGAGGCTGCTTCCCCCAAAGAATGGGAGGTAGCCGAAACAGGACGACACACCTCCAATTTACTCACCCCTCCCCTTTTAATCGCCTTTTATGACACACAGGGAATACGGTGGCAGTATTCTTCCTAACACAACCTGGCCGCAGAGTAGTAGTACCACAACGCCTCATACAGCCTTCTCTTTTACATCCATTCTAAGTGAACATTATCTCTACTTTTTTCCATTCCTCCCAGCACCTTTCCTATTCATTCATTCTAAACTTCATTCACCATCATTCTTCATCCACAGCAACTTGTAGGCCTAAATACTTAAAACACTCTGCATCACTAGTAACTCACCATTCATGAAACTTCTATTCAGCCTATCTACTAAAACTGTACACTTCATTGTTTTACTCTTATTCTCATTTACTAATTTCTCCTTTCACACACCCTTCACAAACTCTTCCTACAAACTTCTCTCAATCTTTCCTCAGAATCAGCCATCAGGTGCAATATCAAATACCAACAGCAGCTGGATTCAGATTCCACTCTCTACCATCAATATTCACCAGACTCAAACTTCCACCTAACACTCCTGCATTCACCTCCCTTACAACACCATCCATATAAATACTAAACAACCTAGGCGACATCACACATTCCTGCCGCAGCCCCACTCTCACGGAAAACCAGTCACTCACAGTATTTCCCACTCTTACACACGCTCTACTATTTACATAAAAACTTTTCACCCCTTTTAGTAACCTACCATCAAGTCCATACAATCTTAAAACAGTCCACAAAGCCTCCCTGTCAGTTCTGTCATATGCTTCCTCTAAATCCATGAATGCCCAAAACACATCCTTACCTTTTGCTACATACTTTTCACACACCTGTCTCACAGCAAACACCTGATCCACGCATCTCCTCCCTCTCCTAAGGCCACATTGCTCAGAACCAATCACTCCCTCTGTACCCTCCCTAACTCTCTTAATTAACACTCTACCATACACCTTACCTACAACACTCAACAGATTTATACCCCTAAAGCTAGTACATTCATACTTATCACCCTTACCTGTATACAGTGGGGTGGTACTACTACTCTGCGGCCAGGTTGTGTTAGGAAGAATACTGCCACCGTATTCCCTGTGTGTCGTAAAAGGCGATTAAAAGGGGAGGGGTGAGGGGACAAGGGACCCCCTCCGATTTTAGTTCCTAAAAAGAGACAGGCCAGAGAAAGGGATGGGGGATTGAGTTATCCCCGTACCCTGAAGATTGAATCTATGAATGTGCGTGGATGTAGTACGATTGAGGCCATAAGGGAGGAAATTGGGAGAATGTTTATGAGAAGAAAGTTGGATGTGTTAGCTTTGAGTGAAACGAAGATGAAAGGGAAGGGTGAGTCTATGTCTGGAAGTGTGAATGGAAGATTGTCAGGTGTTGATAGAGGAAGAGCAAGAGGTGTGGCCTTGTTAGTGAGTCCAGAAGTACAGCAGTGTGTGATTGAATGGAAGGAGGTGTCATCGAGACTGATGTTGGTGAAAGCGAAATTTGAACGTGAATTGTGGGTGTTTCTGAGTGCAGTGTGGAGGAGGAATGGCAGTTGTTTCAGAGTGCTGTGGTGGGACATGCAGAAGAGGTGTGAGGTGTGAGACGTGTGGGTAGTGGTGTAAGGAAAGGAAGGTGAATGGTGTTGCGAGGAAGTAAGTATGGCTGTGGCTGAGAAGCGACATACATATGAAGTGTGGCTGCAGAGGAGGGATGTGTCATATGAAAGATATAAGAGAAAGAGGAATAGGGCGAGAAGGGCTGTGTGTGATGCAAAAGTGGCAGCAGATGAGAGGTGGGGTAGGCGGCTGACTGAGAATTTTTAACAGAATAAGAAAATGTTCTGGTAGGAGGTGAAAAGGGTGCGAAAGGGAGAGTCTGGGAAGGATGAACGAGTAAAAGCAGACAATGAAAGGATGTTAACTGAGATGGATGCAGTAAGGTTGAGATGAGCAGAGTATTTTGAAAGAGTGTTAAATGTAGAGTAGGAAAGAGTGGCTGAGATTGTGGCGAATGGAAGGGTGAAAGGAATAAATGTGTTGGGAGAGTTGAATGATTCTTTGATCACGATGGAGGAAGTGGAGGAGGCAGTAAAGGTGATGAAAAAGGGGAAAGCTGCAGGTATGGATGGCTGTGCTGTGGGATACCTGAATGGTGATGGAGTGACTATTGTTGACTGGTTAGTAAGATTGTTGAATGTGTGCTTTGTGAAAGGTATGGTCCCAATTGACTGGGCAAGTGCTTGTGTGGTCCCCTTGTATAAAGGCAAGGGTGATAAGTATGAATGTACTAGCATTAGGGGTATAAGTCTGTTGAGTGTTGTAGGTAAGGTGTATGGTAGAATGTTAATTAAGAGAGTTAGGGAGGGTACAGAGGGAGTGATTGGTGCTGAGCAGTGTGGTCTTAGGAGAGGGAGGGGATGAGTGGATCAGGTGTTTGCTGTGTGACAAGTGTGTGAAAAGTATTCAGCAAAGAGCAAGGATGTGTTTTGGGCATTCATGGATTTAGAGAAAGTGTATGATAGAATTGATAGGGAGGCTTTGTGGACTGTTATAAGATTGTATGGACTCGATGGTAGGTTGCTAAAGGGCGTGAAAAGTGTTTATGTAAATAGTAGAGCGTGTGTAAGAGTGGGAAATGCTGTGAGTGACTGGTTTCCCGTGAGAGTGGGGCTGCGACAGGGATGTGTGATGCCGCCTTGGTTGTTTAATATTTATATGGATGGTGTTGAAAGGCAGGTGAATGCAAGAGTTTTAGGTGGAGGTCTGAGTCTGGTGAATGTTGATGGTGAAGAGTGGAATCTGAATCAGCTGCTGTTTGTGGATGATACTGCACTGGTGGCTGATTCAGAGAAGAGATTGAGACAGTTGGTAGAAGAGTTTGGAAGGGTGTGTGAGAGGAGGAAATTGAAAGTAAATGAGAATAAGAGTAAAGTGATGAACTGTACGAGGTTTGTAGATGGTGGGGTGATGAATATAGTTTTGAATGACGAGTTGCTTGAGGAGGTAGAGTGTTTTAAATATTTAGGGTCACATGTTGCTGTGGATGGAAGAATAGATGCAGAAGTGAAGTTTAGAATGAATGAAGTAGGAAAGGTGCTGGGAGGAATGAAAAAAGTGTTTGGATGTCGTTTGCTTAGAATGGATGTAAAGTGAAGGCTGTGTGAGGGTGTTGTGGTACCGACTGCATTATATGGGGCTGAAACATGGAATATGGGTGTAGCTGGGAGGAAAAGTTTGAATGTAATGGAGATGAGGTGTCTGAGGAGTATGTGTGGAGTGACGTGTATGGATCGAGTGTGAAATGATGAAGTGCGAAGGAGAACTGGAGTTGTTCGGGAGATGGCTGACAGAGTTGAGCAGAGGGTGTTGTGATGGTTTGGGCATATGGAGAGAATGGATAATGAGTGATTGGTGAAAAAGATACCTAGATCTGATGTGAGAGGTGTAAGGCTGACAGGAAGACCAAGAATAGGATGGATGGACAGTGTGATGAAAGCACTGGATACGAGAGGGATGTCTGTTGAGCAAGGAAGAATGGCTGTGCGTGACAGAAATAACTGGAGAGAAATTGTGAATGAATAAATGATGACACAGCCCTGAGGGGATATTCTCCCGCATTTGGTCTGATTAGCTAATCAGGTCAAGTCCGGGTATGGGGATGGGTCTATTATGATGTGGCAGGGGTAAACCAGCTTTGCTATCGGGCCCTGCTGCGCATGTCACTGATTGCACCACGCAGGTGACCCTTGTGTGGTGTGGTGCGGTGAGGATCTGTCTCTTCACCCCTTTCAGGCTAAGATGCAAATGAATGTGTTTGAATGGATGAGTAAATGGGAAGTGTGTCGTCCTGTTTCGGCTACCTCCCTTTCCTTGGGGGAAACAGCCTAGGTATGTAGATAGATAGATAGTTTCCTTGACCAGTTCCCTGGCCTTTTTTCCTATGATTTTTTTTTCCAAAGTCTGTCGTGTTTTAATCTCTCAACACAGTCACATTTGTTTCTACCATCTGTTTCCCTCACTGCAGTTTCTCACAGCCTTATAGTGTTGAACACATCTGCTTAGAAATTTGTTATTTTTTCTCTCTCCAATTCCTCCTTTGTTCTTTTCTGTTCCTTCACTATCTCTGTAAATGTGGTTACATAGCTTCGTCTTTTACCTACCACGTAGTCTGTATATCCTCCGTCTGTAATTCTAATGCCTCTGTTTCAGTGATACTTTCTCTAATGTTTTTCTTTAACATTTAATTTTCTCCTCTCAACATCCTAATTTCATGCTCTGTATTTTTTTTTTCTTTTTTAGTTCCTCCTCTGCCGACTTTTTACTGTCCTCATTTCTAGCTCTTTCCTCAGATCTGACTTCTGCCACTTACAGTATTCTTCTCATTATGTCAAGATTGTTCTCACCTCTTTTGTATGCTTCATTAATCTATTTTTTCCAATGTTTTAGCTCTTACTAAAATTTCTTGTACTACATTACCTTCAATTGCCTTTCCAAACTTTCAGTCCTAGCCAACCCATCCTGATGGAAATCTCGTTTATCTCCTGGTTGCACCTGGGGTTCAAAGTATTCAAATTCTTTAGATGATGCCAGGATTTTGGTCTTACTTGATCGTGTGTGTGTGTGTGTGTGTGTGTGTGTGTGTGTGTGTGTGTGTGTGTGTGTGTGTGTGTGTGCCGTCATGTTTGGGAGTCAGTCGGACTCCTCGTCATTATCATTTGTAAACAATGGTCACCGTGGTTTAATACGAAGAATATCCATCATATAAAATCAACTACTATTTTTTTTTCATCTAACGTTGACTCTGCACTGAAATGTTGTAAGGCAACGAATTAAACTGAGTTGCACTCCCTGTCCTCAAAGAGGTGAGTTTGTTGCGTGAGTTCGTCACATCATCTCCATTTTGGCGGTCACTCTTGTGTGTGTGTGTGTGTGTGTGTGTGTGTGTGTGTGTGTGTGTTACTAGTACCTAGTATACAGACATTATAATTCTGTGCGCACATACTGTATGCACTATACAAATGCGCTATATGAGTATTAGGAAGACATAGAAGGTGTTGGAAAAAAGTATAGTTAATCCAGAAAGCAGTAAAGTGAGTGGGGGGATTGGATTATGGTAAGGGTAGGGTATGGAGGGTAGTGAAAGGTAGTCGGCGAGGGAGGGGAGGATGATAGCATGGAGGTGGAGACGGCAGCAGGAGGGATAAGCTGGTAAAACTCTAAAGGCTTGGCAAGTTATGTCATGAAGAACAATTATAAATCTTTAGAAACACAAACTTGTCGAAAAACAAGTAAGATGAGGAAACATTTATCATTTAGGAAATAATTATTTCACAGAGTATTTGATCAAAGACATTATACTCATCGACACGTTTCCTTTGTTATCCATTGTCCTGGCATGTGGTTAAATTGTCATATATTCTAATACAGCTCACGAGGAGAGAGAGAGAGAGAGAGAGAGAGAGAGAGAGAGAGAGAGAGAGAGAGAGAGAGAGAGAGAGAGAGAGATGGGATGAGGAACTGGGTAATGGGTGTGAAGGGGGGGGGGCGGTGTACAGCGCTTATAAAACCAATTTTTTTGTACCCCTTTCGGGGGATTCAGCGCGAACATGGACTTAACACACAGGTACAGTAACCGCCAAATGAAACGAGGACACCTGGTCTGAACAAGCGGTTGTAGGATGCTCATCGGTCATCCTAACAGTGGAGTGTTGTCATGGATCTTTATCATGGGGTTCTCTCGGCTGCAGGATCGAAACAAATCCCGAAATTTGTTGAGATGCAGGCGTTTCTATGATTAATGTGTTGTGTTGCCAAACTTACCAGCCGATGTGATAGCGAGTTGTGTTCTCTCAGTCATAGTCGCCCCCTTGTCACCATGTACTGCCAACAAGAACGTATTGCTTTCCTAGGAATAATTGTTGGATTACAGATTAGTTCGTTATCCATACATAATACAGCTCACCATCGTGGGATATCCAAATCAGTAGAAAAATCCATATAGAAAGTTTATGTACTTGGAAATCTAGTATGAATATAACTGTTAGGTGAAAGCAACTCATAACATAGATGATTATTTCGAGTGTACGAGCGATTTTTACTCTCAGTCAAGTTTGGAAATGAGCAGCCATGTCCAACTCGGTGCGAACCGACCGTCACGCTCAGTAGAAGCTAATAACTTTACTTCTATGTGAAGTATAGTTGAAATTCTTTCTCCATGTGATGCATTCTTTAAATCAACTTTGTAATAAATTAAAACTCATCCATAAAGGCTTAGGAACCCCTTGGAATCTCGAGTTTTCCAAAGGAGTGTGTGTGTGTGTGTGTGTGTGTGTGTGTGTGTGTGTGAAAGAATGTTTTTCGTTCCAGTAAACTGAACATTGTTCAGCTACCATCATGGAGAAATAAATCAGAGGGAAACTGTGATAACATGGCGCTCATTCGCTCGTCACGCACTCACGAAGCGCAATTTACTGGTAATAAATAAATACAAATACGTAATAAATCAACGTTCAATGGTATCGGCATTTAAATCAGCATTTACTAATACTATTATATGTGCTACAGGTACGGAGATGACGAAAGAGGGAAAAAATATCAATAGTTGGCATAACCTAATTTTATTTTCTTACCGCTGGGCAGGCTGGGTTCACAACAAGGAGAAAGGAACTGTAGCAGAATAAGCTTTCAGTGTCGCCAATAACCCTGCCAGTATTATAATATTTATTTTTTTATTTTTTGGTGCCATTGAAAAATCTTTATTCGCGTTAATAGAGACACGTTGTATTGAAGAGTTCAGAAGCAATCTTAAATTTAATACGACGACGATATTGTCTTTATTAATGCAATTATCAGACTGCTTTAAATAATCCAGTCTATTTGGTTACCACCTTAATCCACAACTGAATGCCTGTTCTTGCCATTCCGACCGCAACATTTTTCCCCAGCCCAGCCCACTCGCTACAGCATTTCTTTTTTCAGCCGATCCTGTTTCAGCTGTTTGCATTCCACTTGTGTCTCTTTGACGTTCCCATCCTTCTTTTTCCATTCCAACTGCACTTCCTTGTTTTCATTCGTCATTTCCATTCCAACTATTTCCATTATAATATTATTCCTATCCCTGCAGTTTCCATTTTGGGCCGTTCACATTCAGCAGTTCACATTCCAGACATAGGCTACCAATTTCAACCTTTCTCAGTGTTTGTTGTTCTCCTCTTGGTTTTAGCCTAATCATTTTACCGTAACCTTTCCAGTTTTTTCATTACCATGTTGTACCTCCTTCTTCCCATTTCAGCAGTTCTCTTTCCATTTCTTTCCTTTACAGCCGTTCCTGTTGGAACTGTTCCTGCTGTAGCCTTTCCAATTCCTATTCTTTTTTTTTTTCTTTTAATTCAAATTAATGTATTTCACACATCTGAACCCAAATAAAGCCGTTCCCGTTGTAGTCGATTCCATTCCACTATCCACACTTTGGTTCTCACTATGTCTTAACCCACCTACAGTATGGTGGAGGAGACATTAAGCAATTGGTCTGTTTTTCCGTGCGTGTGTGCATGAGTGGGTCCTTGCGTTCGCAACACTTGTCTGTGCGTGACATCTCCTGAATCATTCAACGCACTTCCACCAAACTTTTGTCAGTGATACAGAATGAGAAGATGAACTGATTAGGTCAGCTAGATCATATGGGGTCATATGGGGTCGACTAATTTATCCTCGTGGGCGCGGTATCTCCTGAATCTCTCGACGGATTTCGAAAAAAAAAATTTGTCAGTGACAGTATGAGAGGGTCGATGAACTGATTAGATCTGCAAGCCAAAGGTTCAAAGGTATGGTCAGTCGATTTGGTATATCCTTTTGAGCGGAATATCTCCTGCGACCTCGATTGATTTCGACCAAACTTTTGTCGTTCATGCTGTATGAAGGAAAGATGAACTGAATAGGTCAGCAAGGTCAAGGGGTCAAAAGTCAAGGTCATATGCGTGTGGACACGATATCTCCTGAACCCCTCGACTGATTTCAACCAAAATTTTGTCAGTGATCCATTATGAAGGGATGATGATCTATTTAAGTCAGTAAGGTCAAGAGGTCAAAGGTCAGTGTCATATAGGGACGACTTAGTTTATCATCAATCCCATCTCAACCATTCCTTCTCACCTCCTTCCTTCCCTCCACCACCTCTCCCTCTCTACGGATGTGGGCTGATGCAGCATCCCAGGAGTGGAAGCCCAGGAATCACCGACCTTCCCTCTACCCTCTCTCATTCTTTCTTATGTGTGTGTGTGTGTGTGTGTGTGTGTGTGTGTGTGTGTGTGTGTGTGGCTTGTATTTTCACTGGTTTAGGGATTCAATAGCACCTCCTCTCTAATTATTTAGTTTTCATATTACACCTATACAAAGTATAGGTGTCAAAAAGTGTAAACAATGTGGCAAGGGGGAGGTGGTAGGGAGTGCCCTTAACCAATGAGAATATGAGCCAAATATGTGCAGGGGTGGTGGAGGAATGAAAAGGGCTGGGAGGAGGAGACGAGAGAGGCGGCCAGTGGCCGGATTATCCATCCTCTGTCAGGAATTTCTGGGTTGGCCTGCCGGTGAGGTAATCTGTTTTCCCTTCTCGGCCCCAATTCATTGCTTCCCTCTCCTTTTACTAGCTTTTGCCTTTAGCTTCCCCCCACTTGGCCAGCTTCAGTAGGATTCTCCCTCCCACTCAGACTTCCATCACGAGTGATATTACTCAGTCCTTCAACCCAGCCAAGCTTGTGGTGGTGGTATGAAGATTTTAGGTCATACAATGTCATGAAGGTTGTGTGGCTAGTCTGTGCACAAGGCTTGTCAGAGGACTGCCGATCAACGCTTCGCGTCGACAGCTCTGGGCCTGAGTTCTAGGCATTATATTCAAATATTGATTTGAAAATATTTTCTTACTGCTTATTTGTTGTTATGCAACTTTATTCTTGTATCAATCGCCTTCAATATTACATATTTTCCTTTTGCCATTTTATTCTATAAATGTACTAGTATCATTTGGTGAGGAGCTGCCAAGCGTTGGTAAACAAGTCAATTCCTGTTGTTTTAAATTCTGTATTATGTTAATTACTCATGTACGGTGTTTCTTCTTACCATTCATTCATACATTTTCTAAACTTTTGACGTTTATTGATGCCTCACTTCAGTCACACTATTCATATTCATCATCCATGTATAATCATGATACACGTACTGAGCTGCTCCATACCATCATTCCTTTATTCACCCCATTTCCTTTGCCATTCCATAAGTCAGACGGACCTCCAATGTCGTTCAGGCTCTTCATTACGTACTGTTTGATCCACTTGGGCTAACTCTTTAATTTTTTTATTTTTTTTTATTGATTACTCAATGATACTTTTATTTTTATTATTATATCTCTTGTAAACAGGGGTTATATATATAGATAGATAGATAGATAGATAGATAGATAGATAGATATAGATATAGATACACCGATAGATAGATATAGATATAGATATAGATAGACAGATAGATATCTATATATATCTATATATATATATATATCTATCTATCTATCTATATATCTATATATATATATATATATATATATATATATATATATATATATATATATATATATATATATATAGATAGATAGATAGATAGATAGCTATAGCTATAGATATAGATATACATATACCTATCTATCTATCTATATACATAGGGTGCTTCCCCCAAGGAAAGGGAGGTAGCCGAGACAGGACAACACACTCCCCATTTACTCATCCATTCAAACACATTCATTTGCATCTTAGCCCCAAAGGGGAGAACGGACAGATCCCCGCCACACCACACCGCACAAGGGTCAACTGCACAATGCAATCAGTGACATCCGCAGCAGGGCCCGACAGCAGAACTGGTTTACCCCTGCCAAATCATAACAGACCCATCCCCCAACCCACACCTGACCTGACTAGCTGATCAGACCAAAAGCGGTAGAATATCCCCTCAGGGCTGCATCATCACTTAATCATTCACAGTATCTCTCCATTTATTTCTGTCACGCACAGCCACTCTTCCTTGCTCAACAGACATCCCTCCCGCATCCAGCGCTCTCTTCACACTGTCCATCCATCCTATTCGTGGTCTTCCTCTCAGCCTTACAGCTCTCACATCAGATCTAGTTATCTTTTTCACCAATCGCTAATTATCCATTTTCTCCATATGCCCAAACCATCACAACACCCTCTGCCCAACTCTACCAGCCATCTCCCGAACAACTCCAGTTCTCCTTCACACTTCATCATTTCGCACTCGATCCATACGCGTCACTCCACACATACTCCTCAGACACCTCATCTCCATTACATTCAAACTTCATCACTTTACTCTTATTCTCATTTACTTTCAATTTCCTCCTTTCACACACCCTTCCAAACTCCTCTGCCAGCTGTCTCAATCTCTCCTCTGAATCAGTCACCAGTGCAGTGTCATCTGCAAACAGCAGCTTTTTCAGATTCCATCTCCACCATCAACATTCACCAGACTCAGACCTCCACCTAAAACTCTTGCATTCACCTCCCTTACAACACCATCCATGTAAATATTAAACAACCAAGGCGAC
>NC_137058.1:14449049-14806996 GCF_032717465.1 Coenobita brevimanus
AGGTACAGACGTCGGAATAAGTTCGTTTCCTTTTCCGTGGACTAAGGCGTTTGTAACACTGCTCGATGGAGAGCTATCCCCTCCTCCTCCCTTCCTCATAGCCCCACACTCCCGCCCACCCCCCCCACTTTTCTCTCCAACCTCATAACCCCACCCGGTACCCTCCATACTCTTGCTCACAGCCAGCTAGGGGTTTCTGTACTTCAAACACCTCTCTAATTACGTGTAGTCCGAACAACTAATAAAGGACTAGTACAGTAAATACTGTATCATAAACCAAATTAGGAAAAGGTTTACTACACTGAGAGAGAGAGAGAGAGAGAGAGAGAGAGAGAGAGAGAGAGAGAGAGAGAGAGAGAGAGAGAGAGATAATTAAATAAATCTGCTGTGATTTAATACTGCGAGAGCAGACACCTCATTTACACACACACACACACACACACACACACACACACACACACAGTAAGAGAGAGAAGTTACAAGGAAAAGTTAGGATCTTAATGACTATGCAGCCCATACCGTGGAGATACTTCTTGTTTGCCTGGGAATGCATATCCAATTCACATTTATTTTAGTGTATCCTGCCCATGAATCCCTTAAACTTCCCTACTGTAGTGTTACCAACTTCCATGTTGAGTCAATTCCATGTGGAGCAGATCTTGCACGTGAAAAAGTTTTCACGTAATTCTGCTGGTAAATTTTCTCATTTACATCTTCCAACCATGGTTGTGTGCCGAGTCCGTGTTAAGAGTAAGCAACTTTCTATGTAATGACTGTGAAACCCATTCAGATTTTAAACACTTTAATGAGCTGACCTCGTAGTCTACGAGTTTCTGTTAAAAATGTCCCACAGCCGTCAGGCGAACCTGATACCTTAGTCTCCTGAACTCTTTTTAAGTCGACGTATGTCTTTTTCAAGCGACCAAAATTCCACAGCAAGTCAGGCAGGAATTGGCCGTATTAAGGAGATATAAACTGTGAGAACAATCTCTTTATTCCTAGAGAGAGAGAGAGAGAGAGAGAGATGTAACTTGCAATACTTTGGTGATAGAAACTCAGTGTACAAACAGCTAGATAAGGAGTTTATTACGAGCTCACAACAAAATAGTCTGCCCTACTTGAGTGTCTGCTCTGAACTGAACTGTGGAGCCGTGTTCCCAGGCTTCAGGCCCTGGGAAAGCGTGCTAGGTCAGCAAGTTTAGTGGGGGCATGTATGCATTGGGGGGGACATATATAAATCGGGGGTAGACATATTGTGGAGGGGGTACACTACTCCCCTGGGTAGCTGAGATGGTGTCTCCTGACACCAGGAGTGATATGGTGTTTCATTATATTACTAAGGCAGGACCGGGGAGGTTTGTACAAGGGATAAGTATGATACAGGGGCAGTAGGGGAGACATGGCCATGTTGAGGGGAGGGAATTAGAAGGATATATACAAATAAGATATACAAGGATTAATAGGGATGCGTCCAGTAAGGGTCGAAGGTATACATATATATAATGGGGATTATACAATATTAGTTTGATACATGATAAACAAGGAGTAGATATGAGAGTTCTATTGTTGTTCTTCGTTCATTTTTTTTTTTTTTTTTGTATTTTCTGGAGGATACACTGTCACTCAGGAATGCATTAAAGAAATACCATCATCTTCTAGTAGGCAGAGTTCTGTTCACAGTTTGGGTAATTGTCAGATGGCATTGGTAGTCACTGAATGTGAGGGCACTAAGTACGGGGAGTTTCTACGTCGTGTGTAGGGCGTACTATGCCTGTAGCGACTCTGATTTCCTAGAGTCGACGTTCCATTTTTCTGACACAACAATGCACTGCACATATGATGAGTAGAAAACCTAGCGATAACCACAGGGGGAAACACAACTGTTGGATGAACTCATGAACGGCTGAAGGCCAGAGAAAATTGATCCATAATGAAATCACTGTCATTGAGGAAGGTTAGCATGAGCAAGTTAGGGGAGGTGATGGTAATGTTGGCAGATGGTAGGGTGGAAGGCATGTCGATTGGTTGAAAGATGTCATAGGAGTGTTTACAGACAGCTTGGTGATAGCGAGTGGCGTAAGTGATGATGGACTCTGATTTGACGGTACAATAGTCTGCTGCTTTGTAGAGACCACTAGCGGGGACGGATCAAACCGAAGAACCAGGACACATGATTGTGACAGAGATGGGAACAGCAAAGAAGTACTGGACATGGTTGAGGTGAGCATGGTGGACCAGGAGGTCAGGAGCTGGGACAAAAGAACAGGCCGAGTAGATGGAATGGTTGCGAACTAAAGCAGACTTACAGGGTGTAGCACTGCTAGTGAAGATAGCGAAAAGGTGGGCAGCACAGAGACGAGAGGTCGGAGTAAGGGAGGAACATTTCTGGAGGGCTGTGGAAGAAAGGAAGGCAACTGAAAGATGACCATGGGAGAGGAGGAACTATTCTGAAGGAACAGAGACGTGTAACAAGTTGTTGAGGCAGAAAGGGAAGAGAATGATGTGGAAAAGGTTAAAGGATATGGCAGAACGGAGAGGAATATGGACGACGACGTATTTGGTGAGAAGAGTAGCTTCGAGAACAGGATGATAATATTCGAGGGAGGAGTAGGGGAGGACTGGCGATAGACCGAAGGTGGAGTGAGCCCATTCCAGGACAGAACGGAGAGCTGAGACCGGTACTAAGTCGGCAGTGACACGGAGAGTCATTGGCCAGTTGGAGATTATCCATGTTGAGGTTGAGGTAGAAGAACTGAGAGATAACGTTGAGATCTGAAAGGTGGCGTTGTAAGATATCGGTGAAGTTGTTTAGAGTGGACGTGACTTCATACCAACGGGTGTCTGAATGGAAAATGTGTCATTGAGCTTAGTGAATCTGTTACTTATGTATTGCAATTGCCAAGAGAGTGGTAGGAAAAGGTATAGAGATACTCATTTGGGTTGTGTGTCCCTATGATGGCCGTGAGATGGGTCCTGAGTCCGTGGAGCTGGTGCGCATAGGCAGGTAGGGCAATGGCTACGTCAGCCAGGGGCGCAAGATCATAGCGCAAGGAGACCTCGCCTTCTGAGCCGACCAAGGCCCTGGGACATACTCCACCATCGTCCTGACCTGACCCAGACCCCAGGAGGGTCAGCACTGCCAGCAGGGAGAGAGCTAACATCGTACCTAGAAAATCAGGGTAGCGTTAATGGGGGAGGTCTTGAAGAGGTTGATGGGCAGAGCGCAGGTTGGACCGATATTGACTGGTTGATGAATGAGCAGGTGGAGGTGGAGAGGAAGGAGACTGAGGGATAGGTAGAGACAAGGTAGACTGAGTGATGTGTGAAGGGGAAGGGGGGTCAGGAGGTTGTGTAAGTGACTCTTCCAACACGAGGCCACGGGGTGCTCGCTTTAAGTCATCGACGTGGACTCATCTGGTGTCCTTAGTGGACAGGTCCTGGAGGTGAAATTTGTTGCCTTGTTGAGTGAGGACGCGGTGGGGCCCTGTAAATTTGTCATCCAACTTAGAGGAACGCATATGGGAATGAGCAAAGACAAGATCGCCTACATTGATAGTGATAGGAGAGGCGGACTTATGTTGGCGCTGCAGCATGTCCTCCTGAGAGGAAGCCAAAGTGGATTGGACATGCTGGTGGATTGTCTGGAAGTTGGCCAATTTTAGTTTAACATAATCATCCATGTTGTAGACGGGTTCTGGCTTTGAGGATAAGAGAGTATGGGAGGTCCTTGTCAAAACCAAAGAGGACGAAGAAGGGAGATTCAGCAATGGATGCATTGATGGAGCTATTGATTGAGGATGCCACTTGGGGAATCCAGTCATCCCAGGACGAACTATGGGAGCCTAGATATCTGAGGCACGCTAAGATTTTTCGGTTGTGGCGTTCTACAAGGCCATTGGAAGCCGGATGGTTAGGCATGACATTGCACTTACTGATATGAAAGCGGCGACAGATCTCATCTAGAAGGCTATTGTTGAACTCCGTACCATTGTCAGTAAGAATGGTATGAGGGGTACTGAACGGGCAAATTACGTGATCTACAAAGGCACGTGCAACGCTCTTCGCAGTCTTGTCGGAGAGGGGGACAAGGACACAGTAGCGGGAGAAGTGGTTGACCGCTACGAACAAGTACTCAGCGCCGGATTCCGTGAGAGGTAGTTTTAAGAGATCGATTGAGACAGTTTCCCATGGTCGTGACGGGATTGGGTATTGTAAGCGAGGTGCTGGTAAGCCAGTTGATCCTTTGTGGCAGTAGCAGGAGAGGCAAGAGTCACAGTGGGCATTGATATCGTGGCGCATGGTTGGCCAATAGTATTTGAGACGTGCTTGGTGCAAGCATCGGTCTTTAGCTGGATGGGAAGCTTGAGGAGTATTATGAACAATGTGAAGAACCTTTGGTATCAGGGCAGTGGGGACAACAAGTTGGCGTACTTCTCGATTGGGCATATCTTTGCCTGTTAGTAGTGTTTTCCTGTACAAGAGATCATCATCTAGCATGAACTCATCTAGTGATACTGGCAGAGTAGGTAAAGTCGAGGCATCGCCAGAGTCTAGGAAATAAATGACTTTGGACCATATGGGGTCTTGGCGCTGAAAGTTTCGAACAACTTCTGACGTTAGTGTAGTGTTTTCAGTTACTTCGGGCTGCAGTGATGTTACAGCTGCTGCTATGTGACGTGAGAGTGGATCTGCGACTACATTCAACTTGCCTGGTACATATTGAAAATGGGATTAAAGTCCTGGATGATGACAGACCATTAGCTAGCCTACCTGTTAGGTTGCGGTTCTTGAACAAATCACATAGTGGAAGGTGGTCTGTTTGGATATGTACTGAATAACCATAGACTATATCTCTTAAATGTTTCAAAGACTAGACTATCGCTAGCGCTTCAAGATCTGTGACACTGTAGTTACGTTCAGTGGTTGTAAGGGTGTGACTAGCATACGCTATTATGCGCTTCCTTGATGCTTCATCGAGTTGCATCAAAACGGCACCAAGTCCAGTGCCTGAGGCGTCTGTGGAGAGAAGGAAGGGTGTGGTATAATCAGGGAATGCTAGAACAGGGGCATTTACAAGAGCTGTCTTTAGCTTTTGGAAAGCCTGTGACTGGTCGTTATTCCAAACAAAGGGCACATTCTGCTTGAGTAAGTGGGTCAGAGGAGTGGCGATCTTTGCGTAGTCTTTAATGAATCTATGATAATAGCCACTGAGGCCCAGGAAACTTCGTACAGCTTCGGTAGTGGTAGGTTCTGGGAAGTTAATAATCGCCTTAGTTTTATCCTCATTAGTATGAATGCCTTGTGCATCTACGACATGGCCTAGGAATTTGATTTTCTTTTGCAGGAAGTCACATTTACTGAGATTGATTTTCAGGCCTGCGAGCTGGAGGCGTTGAAAGACTTGCTGGAGTTTGGGAAAATGATCAGGGATGGATTTACTCACAACAATGATATCATCTAGGTAAGCAAAAAGAGAGTGTCCCATCATACCGCTGAAGACTGAATGGATAAGTCGCATAAACACGGAAGGAGCATTTCTCAGACCAAAAGGGAGTCTTTTAAACTGAAAATGTCCGGAAGGGGTGCTAAAGGCTGTAACTGGGCGAGAGGATTCTTCCATTTCGACCTGCCTGTACCCGCTGAGGAGGTCTAAAGATGAAAAGACTACGTTATTTTCACCAAGGGATTCTAGCAAATCAGTGAGGATGGGTAACGGGAAACGGTCTGGAACGGTGACAGAATTGACCTTACGATAGTCGACTACTGGTCTAAAGTTGCCGTCCTTCTTTGGTACTAAGAAAAGTGGGCTATTCCATGGACTGACGGAGGGCTCAATAATGTCCTGGTCTAACATGTTCTGTACCATTTGATCTGTCTGCTTTCTCTGGCTGTGAGGAAATCGATATGCTGGTATGTAAATCGGCTGAGTTCCTGGTAGTAGTTCAATCGTATGTTTGACAAGGTCTGTTCTACCCATCGGTTCACCGGGTAAGGCAACCACGTTTCTGTACGATGTCAGAAGGTCGAGGAGTTGAGGCGTATTTTCTGGGAAATCCGTGCAAGTGAGATGTGAGAGTATGTCGGGTGAATATGTCGGCGCAGATCCCGCAGAGTTAATAGTACATACACCGATTGGCGTACTATCATCAGTCTGAATAGCAGGAATTGAGGAATCCTGGCACACCTTTACGGCATTGAGGAATTTATGTCCTTGCTCGCAGTCAGTAAAGGAATGATCTCTGTATTCTCAGATGATGATAGTGGTGGCTTGGGCTGGGTTGGACTTTTTGGTAGTGATAGGGACAGAGGTAATTGAAGGACTGATTTGATCGTAAGAACAGGATGGGGACATTCCATACTGTAAACTGGGAATCCAGAAATGTCTATACTACCACAAGCAGGTAATAATGCAATGGAGTGTTGTGCCATGGTGGAGAAACCAGTAAGGGCATCTGTGGGATACTGCAAGTCATTAGTGACATGAAATTCAATTGGGATAGGGGGCAAATCTCCGTGTAGTTTGACTTCAAGGATGACTCTTCCCTTAACGTTAAACTCTGAGCCTTCGACACCACATAGGCGAATGTCTGGTGGTTCTAGGAAACTGACGTGGTTGTGATGTAGTTGAAGAAGATGTAAGGAATTGTCGGAGATCAGATTTACTATAGATCCTGTGTCCAAGAAGAATGACATTGGTATATCATGACTGCATCCGAGAATGACTAAACCCGAGGATGTTATGGGACCTACATGGCAGATGGGGAGTTGGGTTTCTGGTTCTACGTGATATTGGGCCGATACGGGCGCGGTTCTTCCCCCGACTGTTGGCGGTTGAGGTAACGACATTCCTCAGTGGTGTGAGTCATGCTGGATTTGTGGTATTTGCATTTGGGACGACGTGAGTGGGAAGGCGTATGTATGCTGTCTGGTTTGGGAGTGAGGACGTCTGTATGTACGGTCACAACTGGATGCTCGATGTCCAGGATGACCACAGTGCCAGTAAAGAATCGAAGATTGTCTGTTCCTTCGGACACTAGATTGATTACGACCTGCGGTAGGAGAACGATGCGTGGCAGGTTTGCCGCGTGTGGTGGGACGGGAGCGAGATTGGTCTGGGGTAGTGGAGGTGTGACAGACTGAGGAGGCCAAGGGTTGGGTGGTGCCCTGACGCGTGTAGTTCGAACCAGTTCTTTCATGAATGGCTTTAGTGACCTGAATAATTTTATCTCCTGGATTGAAACCGATTTCCAAGGCTAGCTCTCGCTGTTTAGGAGTAAGCCAGTGAAGGAATCTCAGGTAACCAATTAAGTCAGCAAAGTTGGTGAGTGAAAGCATGGGAACGCCATTATTGTCTTCTAACCATTTCGTGCCTACCAGTAATTGAAGCATCTCGCTAGTAGTTGCTCTCATGGCGGCGGCAGCTTCGCGGAGCTTGGCATGGTGCGCTGGGACCCTCAAGTCCTCATCTAGTTGGTTTAGGAGATTAATGAATCCCATGAGAGACGCGGTATTTGAATGCTGGCAACAAAGGCTGATGAGTTCCGTACGAAAATCAGCAAAGGTATGAATGCTATCGAAATGTCCTGCACAGATCGCGGATCCGATGTCCGATTTGCCGTGGTGCAAGCGACCCATGAGGTAGGCTACTTTGAGCGATTCATCGATGATCTGCCTATTGTGGATGTCTGTTTCGACTTCTCTGAGGAAATCATAGACAGATCAAGTTGGGTCCTGGCCGGTAAATTTGGGACGATTGGTATCGTCGAGATAGATAGACTGTGGAGGGTTGGCCATGGCTGGAAGAGCGGAAGTGGCGGTAGGAGAGGTGTGGGAGAGAGAGAAGGTAGTGGTAGTTAAGGGCGAGCAAGACGGGATATGAAGGGAGGCAGGAGAGGGAACGACAGGGGAAGGAGTAGAGGAAGAAGAAGGGAGTGTAGAGGCAGGAGTAGAGGAGGAGGGATCTGGATTTACGAGTGTAGGATGGGTAGTAGGTGATTCTGTGGGAAGTGAAACGGGAGTCTCAGGTACAGGGCGGTGGTACTCTTTGCCACTTCGTAAATGAGTGATCGTCTTAGAGTCGGAAGACAGTGTATGATCAGGTGATATTTCCGGGTCGAGAGGGCTGGTATTAAGCGGTTGACGTGGAAAGTATGACATTTAATGCGGCAATGGAAGATGAAAGGATGAAGATGGATACGTAGGTGAAAATGTATAAATAACAAAGAGAGAATGGAATACACGAGTAGGTGTGAAAACGAATGAAGGTGCGGGGATGGATGGTTTAAATAAAAGGCGAAGGATGAGATGGATTACAAATAACGTAGGTGAAGATGAAAACGGGGTAATGGAAATGAGATGGAATATTTACAATATCCAATCTGTAGAGAAAATCGAGGATAATCTCTATAGAAAGGTAAGGTATACTAGAGTTACACAGTAGAGATGGGATTGACGAGCTGTATGACGTGCAGGTGTGGTTGGGCGTAGCGGGGCTGGGGCGGGCGGGGCAGGGCGGTGGTGGAGAGACAGCTGGGCGGAGAGGAGAGTGGCTGCGATGATTCACCAGCAGGGAGTGGCGGTCTTAGGAGGCTCACGTAATGCAGACCAGATGTGGCGGCGGCGGGGCCGGTGGTGGGTTGTGAGGGCAGATGTTGGTTCAATGCAGGTGTAGAGCTGTTGAGTTGCAAATGCAGAGAATGACGGTGGGCAGACAGTGATAAGTGGCACCGTGGGGGCATGATTTATGATGAGTTCGGAACAGGTGCTGGGAACAGGTGCAACGGGTGCGTAGGGCAGCGATGGTGACACTCGCGGGCAGGAACAAGGTGTGTGGGTGGGGTTGTTTGAGAGGTGAGCACTAATGAGAAAAATTGGACACCCGGAAAGCACAGCCAGTTATTACACCACTAGAGGCATGGAGGAGGGGTGAGGCTGTGAGATGCGAGACGTCGTGTATCTGGTGATGTCACTAAAAATTGGAGGAGGCGGTCAGAATGTGATGGTTCGAAACACCGCTGCTACCAAATGTAACTTGCAATACTTTGGTGATGGAAACTTCGTGTACAAACAGCTAGATAAGGAGTTTATTACGAGCTCACAACAAAATAGTCTGCCCTACTTGAGTGTCTGCTCTGAACTGGACTGTGGCGCCGTGTTCCCAGGCTTCAGGCCCTGGGAAAGCGTGCTAGGTCAGCAAGTTTAGTGGGGGCATGTATGCATTGGGGGGGGACATATATACATCGGGGGTAGACATATTGTGGAGAGGGTACAGAGAGAGAGAGAGAGAGAGAGAGAGAGAGAGAGAGAGAGAGAGACTTATAATGGTAAGAACAATCTGGTGAAATACTGATAAAAAAGTGAGTGAGAGAAAAAACCGAAGCAGAGAGGAAGAAAACACACAGGTGAAAAAATGGAACAGTGTCATAGAGTGACACAGGGACACGGAAGCACACACACACACACACACACACACACACACACACACACACACACACACACACACACACACACACACACACTTTCTGAATATTTGTCGACCTATCTGTCTGTGTACTCCCTCTCTCTCTCTCTCTCTGGATCCTTTGTCTCATACGCAGTTTCCTTTTCCCTCCTTTCGCTTTCTTTATAGCTATCTGCTCGGTCCCTACCTTCCTCCCTCTCTCTTTCCTTTCCTTCGTCTATCTTCCCCTCTGTCACTCCCTCATTACCTCACTCATCTTTCCTTTCTCCCTCCCTGTTTCACAACCTTTACTTTTTTCATCTGTCACATGACTTACCTTTTTTTCTCCATTACTCTTTCCCTATATCTTTACTTGTACTAAATCCACTTCCTTCACTGCTTTCTTCCCTCAGTAATAACTGCATGCTCTTTTTCTCTCTCTTCTCTCCGCCTCTCCCTGTCACCCGAAATCTCTTCTTTCATTCCACTCTTCCCACTCTCTTTCCCTTCCTCCATCTCTCTCCCTCCCCTTGTCTTCCTTCTTAACATCCCCCTCCTCTATCTTGCCCTAAAAATTAACCTAGTTTCTTTCCACCCTTAATCTCTACTTTCTCTCCACAAATTTCTCTGTTTCTCTCCCTCCCTTTTTACTTGAATGTTACATTCGTTCTACTCAGCCTCAATGCTTTCGTCTTATCCTGCTTAGTTCTTTCCCTGCGTCCTTGCCAGAATAACACACTTTCTTCCTCCTCCCTGTTACCTTGCCTCTTTTTCTAATTTTTCTCATTATCGTTCTCAGTATTCCGTTCAGTAGCTCTCTTTCCCACTTTCTCCTTTTGTTATCCCTATTTCTATGTTTGTTCCATTCCCATTTTCTCTCATGTCTCCCCTTTTGTCACTACTTCACCGTCTCCCGGCCTTTCTATTCACATCTCCCTTTTCTCTTTCCCTTTCACACTGCTTCTATCTCATTTCACCTCTCAGTTTCTCTTCCTCTCACTTTCTGTCTCTTTTCTTAGCTCTCGTTGTTCTCTTCTTGCTTCTCCCCTTCTTATTTTCTCCGTAACTGTCCTCTCATTTCTCATTTTTCCACTCGCTCTCCCTCTCCGCATGTCTCTCCTTGTCTTTTAACTCTCTCTCTCTCTCTCTCTCTCTCTCTCTCTCTCTCTCTCTCTCTCTCTCTCTCTCTCTCTCTCTCTCTCTCAGTGTAGCAAACCTTTTCCTAATTTGGTTTATGATATATAGTGTACTAGTTCTTTATTAGTTGTTCGGACTACACGTAATTAGAGAGGTGCTTGAAGTACAGAAACCCCTAGCTGGCTGTGAGCAAGAGTATGGACTCTTGGAGGGTACCGGGTGGGGTTATGGGGTCGGAGAGAAAAGTGGGGGGGTTGGGTGGGAGTGTGGGACTATGAGGAAGGGAGGAGGAGGGGATAGCTCTCCATCGAGCAGTGTTACAAACGCCTTAGTCCACGGAAAAGGAAACGAACTTATTCCGACGTCTGTACACACTCGTTCTTTAAGTACCATATCACAAATCAATAGTTTGTGCTGCTGCACACACTCCTTACTTCTTATAACTTTAACATCCCTCAATAACCTCCTATCAGCCCTCCTAACCAGAAAATAATCTATCTGACTGCTATTTCCCCCAGACTCATAAGTAATTAACCTACTCTCTCGTTTCCTAAAATATGTGTTGCACACAATCATGTCTGTTGCCTCCCCAAACTCGAGTATCCGTTCTCCTTCAGCATTCCTTATACCATACACACATCCCCCATGTACTCCTTCATAACCTTGTGCTGCTTCACCTACATGACCATTTAAGTCCCCTCCCAAAACCACTATCTCATCATCCTGCTTACCACCTACTACACGTATTAAATCATCCCAAAATCTATCTTTCTCTGCTCATCCAATCCTGCCTGTGGAGCATATGCCGATATAACTGCAGCTATCTTTCTACCGAATAGAATATTCACTACCAATACCCTACTGCTTACTCTTATAACACTCATAACATATTCCACCCATTTCTCCGCAACCATCACACCAACACCCCCATATCTGTCTGTCCCCCCCCTGCCGAAACAACTTATAGCAACAGTCCTTCCCAACAACCTTTCTGGCTGATCCACCTCTGTACCGGACTACCTGCAAACACACCACATCCACCCACCTCCTACTGAATGCCTCAACGACTTCCCCCGATCTTCCCCTCAAACTCCCATATATATATATATATATATATATATATATATATATGTAGGTAAATTTTTAGAAGTAACCAACGGTTTTTTTAATGAAAATTTGTTTGTGTTCCAATGCAAAATAGGGTGTTTTAATTAATTCTGACCTTCATTTCGGGGAGAAAATCCCCCCTTTGGAAATTTGAGTAAGAATTCCGAAAGTGGGTTTATCCACACAAATCAAGATCAAGATTAATTAAAAACACACTATTTTGCATTATACTAACCTAACTTAACCCAACCTAACCTAATCCAACTCAACCTAACCTAACCCAACCTAACCAAACCTAACACAACCTAACCTAACCCAACACAACCTAACCTAACCTGACCTGACCTACCTTTAAGGGTGTATAATTGTTCCTGTATAATCGGAAACGGTGAATTTGCACTGGATCTTCCCCATACTCTTCCGACTTTTCCTCCACCGGCCGCAGTATCACTGATGTCTACCTTCCCGATCTTTGCAGAACAAATTGCACTCTTTACACTGTATTTCACTTGGCAAATTTTTTCTTAGTAGTTCAATAGATGCTTCGTTATTACTGTGGTAGTCCTTGATAATCTCCCAGTAATCCTTGCTACAACCGATACAAGCTTGGAAATCAACAACACATTCTTCACAACCGGAGGCCATGACTATGACTTTCAAATCTTGGGCGTACCTGCGTCACCCACAAATACTTTAAGGTGATTGGCTGGTTTTACTTACGACTGTTGTGACTGGCTGGTTTCAAAAGTCCCTGTTGCTCGGGAACGCCTGATTGGCTGTTTTTAAAACTCACATACATACGAAGTAACGAAAGTACCAGCCGAGTACACTCGAGTCCAGCCGACATAGACTGAGTACACATGCCTGCACTAGCCAATATAGCGCAACATTCATCCGCTAATAGGCGTTAGCCCAACCTGTCACTACATGACTACCCTTACAAAATTCGCTCCCCCAACTCAAAGTAGGCTTAAAAGGTAGGTCTTAGTTAGAATAGTTCGGGGACGTAATATAATGAAAATCAGTAACGTTGGTTACTTCTAAAGTAATACTTATAAACATATATATATATATATATATATATATATATATATATATATATATATATATATATATACACACACACACACACACACACACATATATATATATATATATATATATATATATATATATATATATATATATATATATATATATATATATATATATATATATATATATATATATATATTACTATACTATATACCTACGCTGCTTCCCCCAAGGAAAGGGAGGTAGCCGAGACAGGACGACACACTCCCCATTTACTCATCCATTCAAACACATTCATTCGCATCTTAGCCTGAAAGGGGTGAAGAGACAGATGCTCACCGCACCACACCGCACAAGGGTCAACTGCGCAATGCAATCAGTGACATCCGGAGCAGGGCCCGACAGCAGAGCTGGTTTACCCCTGCCACATCATAACAGACCCATCCCCTTACCCGCACCTGACCTGACTAGCTGATCAGACCAAATGCGGGAGAATATCCCCTCAGGGCTGCGTCATCACTTATTCATTCACAGTTTCTCTCCATTTATTTCTGTCACGCACAGCCACTCTTCCTTGCTCATCAGACATCCCTCTCGCATCCAGTGCTCTCTTCACACTGTCCATCCATCCTATTCGTGGTCTTCCTCTCAGCCTTACACCTCTCACATCATATCTAGTTATCTTGTTCACCAATCGCTCATTATCCATTCTCTCCATATGCCCAAACCATCGCAACAGCCTCTGCTCAACTCTACCAGCCATCTCCCGAACAACTCCAGTTCTCCTTTGCACTTCATCATTTCGCACTCGATCCATACGCGTCACTCCAAACATACTCCTCAGACACCTCATCTCCATTACATTCAAACTTTTCCTCTCTGCTACACCCATATTCCATGTTTCGGCCCCATATAACGCAGTCGGTGCCACAACACCCTCATACAACCTTCTCTTTACATCCATTCTAAGCGAACGACATCTAAACACTTTTTTCATTCCTCCCAGCACCTTTCCTACTTCATTTATTCTAAACTTCACTTCCGCATCTATTCTTCCATCCACAGCAACATGTGACCCTAGATATTTAAAACAATCTACCTCCTCAAGCAACTCGCCATTCAAGGCTATATTCATCCCCCTACCATCTACCAACCTCGTACACTTCATCACTTTACTCTTATTCTCATTTACTTTCAATTTCCTCCTTTCACACACACACACACACACACACATATATATATATATATATATATATATATATATATATATATATATATATATATATATTTTTTTTACACCTCCGACTGGGCAAAAGCTTCAGGGCCTATCCCCAAGTCTCAATTGTCCTCCTTGGGGCCCAGTAGTCCTCCTACACCTCCACATGTCACCACTTCGGCGCTAACACCCACCGTCCTTATTGATTACTTGCTAGGGCTGTCTCATACAGGACTGGTGTACTGGTATTAGCGTGGGTATTTTTACATGTCGGCGGGTCATCTGGTAGATCAGTAAAGTCTGCTTTTAGTGAAATTCAAATCCACAAACTGTCCCCTGCCCCAGCCGGGATTCAAACCTGGGTCCATGACCACCTCTCTACCGACTCAGCCACCACCTTCAGCATTAAAGCCTGTCCTGCTTCAAAAGACGACCCATGCTACATTCACAAGGGTGCTGTGTTTATCACTGTCTTCGGTGCCACCGTGTGTGAATGTACAGACTAATCCCGGAGCCAGAACTTTGCCACACAGCCTGCATGTAAAGTCCGTAGTTGCTGGGAGAACTGTATTTTTTATTGTGTCTCCTTGTCTATGCTTTTCTCTGGCCAGGTTCCGTGCTTTTTCATGACGAATGGTTCCTTCACTGCATAGGGTTTCACACTGTTTTCTTTCTGAGGCACAGCTTTCAAGATCTGGTATGATATCGAATTATTTCAGGACAGTCCTTATAAAATCTTTATATACCTTTTCTATCACCCTGGGTTGCAGCTTGCTGCAGGAAGTGGCCATACAAACCTGGCGGGAAGGTGGTGATCAGGAATGTGAAACATGTGCCCAACCCATCTCACCTCCTTTTTAGCCAGTTTGGTTTCTATGCTGGTTGACTTTGCCCACTGGAGAATTAGTGAGTGAGGAACTCTATCCTCTTTTGTGAATTATTGGATGTGGTGTATGCATCGGATGTGGAACAACTCAAGCTGTTCAATGTGACACTGGCAGGTAGTCCAAGATTTAGCATCGTATAAGAGGGAGGAGAGGTATACTCTTCCATCTATATATACTGATACCTTCGTCTTGATTCTCAAGCTGGTGTTTTCAAAGACTCCGATTCTGAGACGTCCAAAGGACGATGAGGCATGGGTGATTCGTGTAAAGACTTCAGCATCAATGTTATGCTTGTTTGTGGGCACCCTTACAAGACAGGTAAAGTTCTCTCTCTGTTTTACATTTTCGCAGTTTATTTTAAACATAAGAGGCTCTGCTGGGTTGTTTCCCCTTTGCATGGTATATATATGTCGGAGACGATGGTGAGACTATGTTGTACGGCTTCTTGGGTATAACAGACAGCACAGTCATCGGCATATTTTAGCTCTAGGAAATAAGCCATTTCAGTCTTTGATTATGTTGAGGAGGTCTGAGGCTAAATATGTTACCATCCTGATGGAAGTGGATTTTTATTCCATCGTCAGGGTTCATTTCTTGGTGGCTTAATAACGTAACTGTAGTAAGATAGCTGTAGAAAATTACAGGAGCCAGGACTCATCCTTGCTTTACTCCCATATCCACGATGAAGAGTTCGAATTTGCTCCCACTTATGGACTCACAAGCATTCATGCTGTCATACAGACTTACAGGATGGTAAGAAACTTGTTTGGAACTCCAAGTTTTGAAAAAAAAAAAAAAAAAAAAAAACATTCCATAGAATGCATCATAAAAGTCACGGTTCTGTTCGTGGCACTTCTTTTGTATCTGTTGGACAACAAAGATCATATCACATATTCTTCCTTTCTTCAAAAGACCACATTTTGATTCAGTCAGTTGTTTTGTAAGTCTGGATTACACTATCTTGGATGGTACTTCCCTAGCATCGCGAGGGGAATATCTCTGCTGCTGTTACAATTTGAGTAGTCTACTTCCTTCTTGTTGATTGTTACAGTACCAGAAATAATCCATTCAGAAGGATTCGATCTTGGTTATAGAGAGTCAGTATCATATGGCAGAGGGCACTGGTGGAGTAAATGGCCACTCTCTTTGATAAGCAGAGAGGGTATGCCATCAAGGCCAGGACTTATGCTATTTTTTAGAGACCAGATGGCCTGAACAGTTTCTGCAAGTGAAGGTGGGACTTTAAGATTGCCACAAGAGAAGCATTTTGGATATTATCAAGGATATTGTCCTCCAATGAGTATCTTCGATTCAGCAAGGTATTTAAATGTTAAGCACATCTTTCTAGGAGTGCTTGCTTGTCTTTCACAAACTTTCTATATCTAATCGAATAGAGGCCATGTTGTTTTTAGTTAGACCATAAATGGTTTTTATGGACTTGAAGACCCCATGTCAGTCATTAAAATCAGTCAGTCGTTGCAGCTCTTTTCTTTTCTCAATCCACCATTTGCTCTCCATGTCACGCAGTTTTCTCTGGGATTCACTTACAAGATTCTGAAATTCGGATTTTATACCTTTGCCCATCGATGGTGGAGGAGGCATCAAGTGATTGGTCTGTCCGTGCGTACGTGCGTGCGTTCATGTGTGGGCCCTTTCATCAAAACTATATATATATATATATATATATATATATATATATATATATATATATATATATATATATATATATATATATATATATATATATCTCTACCAAGTGGCTAAGGCTGTCTAGTAGAGATTGTATGTAGGGTTAGAAGTGCTTGTAAGTGTAATTGTAGTGTTGGAGTGGCTTTGGATGTGTGTATAGGCTGTGAACCAAGTGTAATTGGCCCGCGCAAGCCGACTGGGTGCAAGCATACTTTACAGTAAGCAACACTAGTTCAACCACAGCACCCTTTGTGTCCACTAATGCAGTAAGTGGTCGGGTGAACACTCCCAAAGTATATTACCCTGACGGGGCACGAACCCTGGTTCATCCGTGTACGAAATGCACACTCTACCACTGTACCACAGAGACTCATTTTATATATATATATATATATATATATATATATATATATATATATATATATATATATATATATATATATATATATGTTGTGGGCGTGATATCTTCTGAATCCATCGACCAATTTCCTCTCCTTTCACTGATCCACCTGGTGAACTAGCCTACACCTTTTCTATCCTTAATGACCTACAGCAGCTTGTACAGCACCCTACCCGTATCCCTGACCGCCTTGGAGAAAGCTCCAACATACTTGACTCTTCCTTACTACTAATCCTTCTGCTTACACTATTAATCTTTTCTCTCCGCTGGGCTCCTCCGATCACAACCTCATCACCTTAACCTGTCCTATCGCTCCGGTATGGCCTGTGGACTCTCCAAAGAAACATCGTCTTTGGCATTTTGGAGCTGTGGATTGGGAGGCCCTCAGGCAGTACCTCTTTGATTTTCCCTAGAATGATTATTCCTTCCATGGCCGGGAGCCATCTGAGTGTGCCTTGAACATTACAGAGGTTATTCTCTCGGGCATGGAAGCATACATTCCTTTCTCATATCCTCTGACTAATGCAAGAAAGCCTTTGTTTAATCACGCTTGTTCTAATGCTGTCCACAACAAGGAGAGGGCCTATAAAAGGTACCGGAGCCAACCCACCCCTGAATCACAACTTTTATATGTTTCTGCCCGGAATCGTGCTAAGTCTGTTCTTCACTCTGCTAAAAATATGGAAGTTGTGTAGATTGGCTTGGGAAGAGGGAAGGGTTCCAGAGGACTGGAAATCAGGTATAATTGTTCCTCTGTACAAAGGAAAAGCGGAGAGAGAAGTATATGGTAACCATAGGGGTATTTGCCTTCTTAGTGTGACTGGTAAAATATATGATAGAATACTCATTGATAGGGTTAGGCATATGACAGAGGAGCTAGTTGGAGAAGAACAAGGGGGATTTAGGAAGGGAAAAGGGTGTGTAGATCAGATATTTGTTCTAAGATGTTTAGTGGAGAAGTATCTAGAGAAGGGAAGGAAAGTGTATGCTGCCTTCATGGACTTGGAGAAAGCTTATGACAGAATAGATAGGCAAGGTATGTGGAAGGTATTAAGAATATATGGAGTGGAGGGGAAATTGTTGAGTGCTGTGAAGAGTATGTACGAGGGAGCTAGGGCTACGGTGCGAGTGGATGGTGAGCTGAGTGAGTTCTTTGATCTCAATGTGGGACTGAAACAGGGTTGTGTAATGTCTCCATGGCTGTTTAATATATATATGGATGGGGTTGTAAAGGAGGTACAAGGTAGGGCAGTGGATGTGGGGGTGGCCCTAATGAATGAGGGTGAGATTTGGAAGCTTCCGGTGTTGCTGTTTGCTGATGATACAGTATTGTTGAGTGAAGATGAATGGGAGTTGCAAGGTTTGGTGAATGAATTTGGGACAGTGTGTAGGAGGAGGAAGCTGAAAGTTAATGTAAACAAAAGTAAAGTTATGGTGTTTGAGAGGAATGAAGTCACAGAGTGTGCAGTGAGGTTGGATGGTGAGGATATGGAGAATGTGAGTGCATTCAAGTACTTGGGTAGTGTGATGAGTAAGGATGGAACTTTGGGGGATGAAGTACGTGAAAGGGCACAGCAGGGAAGAATGGTTGTTGGTACACTGAAAGCAGTGATGAGAAATAGGGAGGTGTGTATGGAAGTTAAGAAGTCACTGCATGATGGTATTGTTATCCCTACCCTGACGTATGGAAGCGAGGCGTGGACCTTGCAAGAGGGGAACAAGTCAAGAGTGAGAGTAGTGGAAATGAGTTACTTGAGAGGAGCATGTGGAGTGACGTGGAGGGACAGGTTGACGAATGAAGAAGTGAAGGAACGTTGTGGGGTAGATGTGGATGTGGTTGAAAAGATTAGGAGAAATACACTGAGGTGGTTTGGACATGTGGAGAGAATGGAGAATGAAAGACTGACTAAGAGGGTGTATGTAGGTGAGGTGGAGGGAGGGAGAAGGAGGGGTAGACCGAGGATGAGGTGGAGGGATGGAGTTGAGAGGTATATGAGGGAGGGGGGGGTGAGTTGGGGGGACGGGAGTCAAATGGTGGGTGACAGAGTGACTTGGAGGCGTTTTGTCTGCGGCCACCCTTTGCGGGATTAGGGCGTCGGGCTATAGATGGATAGATAGATAGACTAAATGCTCTCAACTCTCCAACTCGAATTCTTCCTGCTCCTTCTGGCACCTTGCCAACAACCTTTCTAACAACTTTACCTCATCATCCTTCCCTCCTCTTTTCTACTCTGATGGTTCTGTAGCTATTTCTTCTACTGATAAAGAAGATCTCTTTGCAAAGACTTTCTCCTCCAGTTCCACCTTAGACGATTCCAGTGCTGTTCCTCCATCACATCCCCCCTCTGACTTTCTCATGGCTGACATTAAAATTTCTTCAAGTGATGTATTTTCTGCCATTGCTGGCCTCAATACTAATAAGGCATATGGACCTGATGGAGTCACTCCTGTTGTTCTCAAGAACTGTGCTTCTGTACTTACACCCCGCCTAGGCAAGCTCTTTCGCCTTTGTCTATCAACCTTTCCGTCTTGCTGGAAGTTTGCTCTCATTCAGACAGTCCCAAAGAAGGGTGACCATTCCCGACCCTCTAACTATTGTCCAATTGCTTTAACATCCTGTATCTCAAAGGTTTCGAGTCATTTCGTAATAAAAAATTTTAAAGCACCTTTCCAGTCACAACCTTCTTTCTGATCGTCAGTATGGGTTCCGTCAGGGACGCTCCACTGGCGATCTTCTCACCTACCTTTCAGATTCCTTGTCATCCTCCTTTCGGGACTTTGGCGAAAGCTTTGCCATTGCACTTGACATCTCTAAGGCTTTCGATTGAGTCTGGCTTAAATCTTTAATTTCCAAACTCCCCTCTTATGGTTTCTATCCTTCTATCTGTGCCTTCATCTCTAGCTTCCTTTCTGGTCGTTCTATAGCCTCTATTGTAGACGGCCATTATTCTTCTCCTAGATCTATCATCAGTGGTGTTCCTCAGGGCTCTGACCTATCACCAACTCTCTTCCTTTTATTCATCAATGACCTCCCAAGCCGTACATCTAATCCTATCCACTCTTACGGTGATGACTCCACCCTTCACCTTTCCATTTGGTTCCCGCAAAATCCATCTCAGCAGTTACTTCAACAAACAAGGGATGAGGCCATGGCACACCTAATGTCTGACTTGGCTCGTATCTCTGACGGGGGTAAAAATAATCTGGTTGTTTTTAATGCATCAAGGACTCGGTTTTTACACCTATCAACCCTACAAAATCTTCCACAGGTATACCCACTAATGTTTAATAATATTCAGCTTAATCCTGCATCATCCTTGAACATGCTTGGGGTTTCATTTACTCGGGACTTATCTTGGAAAGATCATATTACATCTCTTGTAAAATCTGCTTCCAAGAGATTAGGTGTGCTAAGCTGACTCTGTTCCTTCTTTTCTCCTGTACAATTGTTGACTCTATACAGGGGTTTTATCCGCCCCTGTGTGGAGTACAACTCTTATGTGTGGGGAGGCTCCCCACATACAACTATTCTAAATTGAGTCAAAAGCTTTTCTTCTCATTAACTCACCTCCTCTTACTGACTCCCTTCAACCTCTGTCTCTTCGTCGCACTGTTGCATCTTTATCTCTTTTCTATCGCAACTTCAATGGCCACTGCTCCTCTGAACTGTCTGCATGCATTCCTCCACGTCTGCGACGGGCGCGTAGCACCCGTCTAGCAGCAAACTCTCATCCCTTTTCTGTCCAACTCTCTAATGCAAAAGTTAACCGTTATTCCCGGTCCTTCATGTATGCAACAGGTCAGCTCTGGAACTGTCTCCCTCTGTCTGTATTTCCTGCTTCCTATGATCTCCAGTCTTTCAAATGCAGTGTGTCCAGGCATCTCGAAATGATCGGATCTTGAATTTGGCTCTCTCTTGTATTTTGTTTATCTCTTGAAAGGAACAACAATGACGGGCTCATGATCTTTGGTTCCTTCTTCCTCGGATAAAAAAAAAAATAAATAAATAAATTTCACCATTCTTTTGTTAGTGATGGAGTGTGAGGAGATGATGAACTGACTGGGTCAGCTAGGTCAAGGGGTCAAAGGTCAAGGTCATATGGGGCTGACGTAGTTTATCCCTGTGGGCAGCATATCACCTGAACACAATGGATTTCGACCGAACTTTTATCAGTGTTGCAGTATGAGGAGACGATGACATGACTAGATCAACAAAGTTATAGGGTCAAAGATCAATGTCAAATGGATGTCGGCGCGATATCTCCTGGACCCTTTGATGGATTTTGACCAAACGATGACACAGTACGAAAGGACGATGAATTGATTAGGTCTCTAAGGTCAAGGAGTCAAAGGTGAAGGTCATATGGGAGTGGGAATAATAATCCAGAACCCCTCAACGGAATTTGACTAAACTTTGTTAGTGATATAGTATGAAAGTGTGATGAGCTTGTTAGGTCAGCAAAGTCAAGAGGTCAAAGGTCAAGGACATATGGGATCAACTTAGCTTATCTTTAGTCTCATTTCAACTCACAATTAACCTTGTCATGGAGGCTGTAAGAAGAGTACATGTACAAGGCTGGACAAAAGCATAATGAGTGACGCATTGCATCGGTAGCTCGGGGCAAGAGTTCTTGCCATCTCATTTGAATTCAGGAACTAAAATATGCCAGTCAGATGTTATGTGCACACACACACACACACACACACACACACACACACATTATATATATATATATATATATATATATATATATATATATATATATATATATATATATATATATATATATATATATATATATATATATATATATATATATGGGTTAGTATCAACGGAGGGACACTTCGTAAGAGTGACAAAACACAGGAGTGACAAAGGAAAAATGAGTTTAAAAGAAGTGGCAAGGAAATTGGTATATTGAAGGAGTGACATATCAAATAAGTGAAAAGTCAAATGAAAGAGGTATTTCAAAAGAATAATACGTATATGTCAAGCAGAATGCTAGCATATAGGCGGTTCAAAACAGTAGTTGATGGTACGATGTTGGAAGTGTTCTTGATGATAAACGAGTTCACAAAAGAAGACCATTGCACAGCCCAAGAGGTTGAATGACTGATTGCTTGAAACAGTTCAACAAAACATAAGCAAGAGCAAATCCAGAGGGTTGAGAGGCTTGCAACCGTTTCCAGAAGACATGGAACCATCCCTCTCGATGAATATCTCCGGGTGGTTTGCACATAATCTACATCGCAGTTCAAGCAATGGCAATGGTTACATGTTGATAGAACGTTTAAGTGATGGAGAACATGAAAAAAAAAAAAAGATAAATAATAAAGGTTTGAAAGGAAACCACTTTAAAAAATGTCTATAATTTTTCTTTTACTTCACTTGAAATTATAACATATCAAGATGGCATACCACGTTGAGTACACCGCTTCCCGTCCGATCAGCGAAGTTAAGCAACGTTGGGTCTGGTTAGTACTTGGATGGGTGACTGCCTGGGAACACCAGATGCTGTTGGCATCCCTACGTGTCAAGTGGGGTTGGTGGAGGATTAGTGCCCCTCCCTGTAAAACAATTAACTCTAAGCCGTTGGCCACCCCGTTTGGGATACATGGCGTCTGGCAATGAATGAATGAAGATATTAACAAATTTTTAATAAATTTTAAAAATCTATATACAGAAAGGATTTTACGGTGTTATGCTTTATTATTTGACAAACCTCATTAATTGTTTTTTTTTTTTTTCAAATTTTGTATAAGATGATCCCTTATAGTTTGTTCATACACTATATTCTTCCTACCAGACGATTTTATTCAGCCTACGACAGATTTTTCATACCTGGATGGATTAGTCATAGCTTTCAGTAAGCACTCATAACTCAAAACGTCTTCCTACACTGGAGAAAATCGTTTGAATGTAGCACGAACATAGTATACAGTCGTAATTGGACTGAAAGAGTAAAAGCGTTTGTTCACAGCTTCCTCACTCCCATCTATGCTTACGAGAAGAGAGCCTGTGTCCATCTCTCAGATCTCATTTCCTCTTTATCTGTGGACGATATTTTTGGTCATCTAGTTTTACTGTATACTGGGTTAAGTCGCTCCAAACGACTATTTTTTTTTTTTTTTATGTGTCCGACTCTGGGCATAGGCTTCACAGCCTGCTATCAAGGCCCAGCAGTCCTCCTACATATCTTACACCTCTGCATGTCACCACTTCGGCGCTAACACCCACCGTCCATATCGAATACATGCTAGGGCTGTCTCATACAGGACTGGTGTATTGGTATTAGCGGGGGTATTTTTACGACATGTCGCCGGGTCTTCTGGTAGATCAGTAAAGCCTGATTTAATGAAATTCAAATCCTTAAACTGTTCCCTGCCCCAGCCGGGATTCGAACCTGGGTCCGGTGGGACTGCAGGCCACCTCTCTACCAATTGAGCCACCGCTCAAGAGACTTTACTAGCCCCAGATTAGCATGGTCAGGATTTGTACATGAGTGGCAAGGTGGTACCTGATTCAGTACCAACTTTGGAAATGAAAATAAATATGGAAATGATATAGATTTTAATTACAAAATTTTTTCACTGTAATGCAATGTATTTGCAAGAGTTCTAACCTAAAACTACTGAGAAACAAAGAATAATATAATTTCTATGAAATAAATAATGGACAACTATGTAGCAGCAATGGGAGTGTTGGACTCATCCCGGGGCACCATTACACGTCCACCTCCGCCTCCTCCACTCCCCCCCCCCCATATTGAATGTTTCTGTTGTTTACCTTCTTTTGTATAACACTCTTTTAGCTGCAAAATAACACACATAAATTTAATACATAATTATATTAACTAGTAAGCGTATGCAGCCTCGACCTCACGTTAGTGGCAAGGTTGTACCGAATAATGGACCAAGAAGCATAAAACCGAAATTTTACACGGGAGCAAAATCTACCCACCATGCACGACCACAGCAGACCTTGAACTGAGAATACTGGGGAGGGCGGCCACAGACGCCCATAGGCGGCGGCGTGGTAAAGTTGAATAGGCCTATGGTACCGACTTTGGCGCCACCTTGCTAATCTACAGTAGGGCTAGTGGGGTGGTTGAGGCTAATTGTTCACTTAATACTATTCAGGTTTTAGCAAGAGGTTACTCTTGCTTAAAGGTCAGAACTAAAATGACTACCCACGGTGTCCTACGATTCTGATAGGGAAATAAAGGCTGGATAATAGATATTACAGATTATCTTTATGCATTGTATAAAGATCGTAGTTCCCTTCCTCACAGTCCAAAACTACGTGTTTCATCTTCATCTCTTTCGAACTCAGTATCGATGCAATTTCTTGCCCGACTTTTCTCCTTGAATACCATGAAGCATGTTGTATTCTTGTCACTAGTTATCATTTTTGGGGTCAACTAAGTATTGGATAAATGTGTGAAGGCTGTATCTGATCATGCCTGTTTTGTTAGTTTCTCCTAAGCTGAAAAAATTTCGTCTAGGGACACAAAGCTAAAAATGTGTTACCAGGTTAAAAGAATTATTAATTTTCATTCATTATATTGTCTGTGTGTCTCATTTAATTTCTTAATGTTCATTTGTTCGTATACTTCCACTGGAAGAGGAGCCTATTTCCCTTATATATATATATATATATATATATATATATATATATATATATATATATATATATATATATATATATATTTTTCCGGTGATTTCAGTGTTATTGTGCTTCGACCTTCTGCCGAACCACTTATCAACCTATATGAATGTCTGGTTGTGTATTAACATTCTTCGCCTGCTCCATTTAGTTCTCCAAATCCCCCATTCCTCTTTCATATGCCTCCACGTGAACAGCAGCCATTTTCCTATAGTGTATTTGCCTATTTTAAACCATTTACACCTGAATTCAAAGTCATAACATGGATCAAGCGTCCATTCATAATAGTCCAGGAACGAGAATCTCATTTATACCCATTTCAGAGATGGTTTTGCTTCTTTGTTTTTGTTCGTGAAAGTTTATATGGTTTTAGAGGTTTAATTGTTTCCATATACGAGTAGTTCATATGTTTCTTTGCTGGTTATACAAGGTCGAGAAAATGACAATAGGACAGCTCCATCATATGTACAGTCGCCAAACTTTCCACCTGGGCCACTCAGACGCGAGAGGTGGGTCACGGTTGCTGGCAACAGTGTCTCTCTTTGTCCGTGTGTACACATGCTCGACGAAAGTTCGAATCATCAACTCTCTTCGTCCGTAGTGAACCTCAGGCAGAGTTCATCCCATAGATGGTTGGGTACGGAGTTGGGTGGGGAGAAAAATGTCTCAGGAGTAAGGCGGCTCTCCCATCGGCTCAGCCAGTTACATGAAACTGGTCTCACGGAAAATTGTGTGCCACAGGTCGCGCTGACCAAGGCCAAATAAATATGACTATATTAATTTTATAAGGTAATATATATAATATTATGATGTAAATATAGACTCATATATAATAATATATATTATACTATACTTATTTGGCCTTGGTCCGTGCAACTCCGTGGCACGCAAATAATTCCATGCGACCGGTTTCCTGCAATTGGTCGAGCCGGTGGGAAAGCTGCTGAAGGGGGGGGGGGGGCTTTGCTAGTGAGGAACAGGGCAGGCGCCGGACGGGTGGGGGGGAGGGAGGTTACGTTATGCATACCGCCAGTGATAACAACTGCCGAACTAGTTTTTGAGATCCATTAGCATTCTACTTAATATTTGCATTCTTAACAATACTAAACATTTTATTTTCTGTGTTGTTTTTACATTGCTACCATAACATGTCAGTGCACTATATACTGGAATTGCTCCGAGTCTTTCTATCTCTCTCACTCTCTCCTGACATCATTAATTCTATTTCATACGGGTTATCACTTGATAACATTATCAGTATAGGTTGAAGAGGAATGCATTTACCTGATATCTACGTCTAGTTACAAGTAAGATTACCTGCCATATTCACATCATGAATGACACTGACCAATAAACATTAGGATAATGTTTACACACTGTTAACGGTTGCTTATTTCCTCGTTGGCAGTACTTCAGGTGGATGTTTTTATGTGTTCTGTGGTGCACCACGTAGAGGTAGGAGGTTAAAATACCGTCACCTCAACAGGCAAATAGTTTATGCGTACTGTTGTGGAATGTGGCTATTATATTATCAGCAGTGATAATGACTTACCGTACCAAATTTCATATGACTAGGTCATTACAGCACACCTTTATACTTCATTCGTCTAATGAATGGCTGAATTACACATTACAAGGAAAATTGATTTTGAGCGGTGCCGCTTTTGTGTGAGGTCACACATTTATACGCTCATCGATTATTCACCGAACAAATTATCTCACATTATTGCAAGATGAAGACCCCACCGGTACATCACAGTATGCAAAAACATCCAGTCATTTTAATCACAATTGCCACTGATTCATGAATTGTTGGGACATTATAATCACCATTGCCTGTGATATTACTTATGTGATTGATAAATGCAAACATAACGAACATGAAATTATCATTGCATGCTGGAACACTTTTTTTTTTTTTTAATCCCACGAACCTAGGTTCTTTAGTGCCCGTCACCGAGGCCCGGGGTGCGAGGATATGTGATGTTGGTTGCTGCCTGGCTGCTACTAAGACCCAGGTCATAAGATAAAGGCCTGGTGTTTATTAGGAGAAACCCATCTCTTCTGACGAGGGTGGAACCACGTCACACGGATCGACTAGCGGAAGCGTTAACTACCACGTCATCCACAGTACTGTTTCACATATTTAATATATATCAACTATTAAAACAATTGCCGTGTTTCCATTGCAAGCACAGTGATCCACGTAATGATTAAGTAATGAGACATGGGTTTATCATGTAATAATGAAAAAGAATACGTTTATAAATATGTAATATATGTAAAGCTGTGATCTTTCAGATTATTTTACTTACTGTTATCAATACTCGCATTACTTTCAAGAAGTTCCTTTGAAATTCTATCGGCTAAAAATTGTCGACTAAATATTGAGATGAACTCTGTTTGAGGTTCACTACGGAAGACGAGAGTTGATGATCCGAACTATCGTCGAGCATGTACACACGAACAAACATATACACTGGTGCCAGCACCCGTTACCCACCTCTCGCGTCTAGGTGGCCCAGATGGAAAGTTTGGCGACTGTACCATAGGTTTTCAACATTTTTCCTGCCAAGTACCAACTGATTTATCAGACTAGCGACCCATACCCCCATCAGTGTAACAGTGAATATAGAACTGCAGTATATTTAGGCTTATAAAATAGGCCTCTATAATGGTACTACAATGGATACTATCAAAGGGTCGACACTGTATTGATATTGTTAAGAAAATAAGCATTAACATCGTTATCAATTTACGGTGGTATTACAAAGAGTGAAACAAGGTAGTCTATGCAGAAAATAAACATTAGCACCAATTCAGTGTTGAATGGTGCTATACTGGATACTGTTAGACAAATGAAATTATAATTACTTGATTTGGCAAGTAATCATGAACACCTTGTTTTGAATACGATAAATGGTATTAAACTTCAGTGTGATGGCCATCCCTGTTCTGTGCAAACAAGTTTCTCAGTTCGACATAAACATACTCGAAGGTTATGCTCCACATTAAGCCGTGCTAGGTGTTTAGTTTTCATGGTCAACAGCGTTGAAAATCTTTGCTCACATAGGTAAGCACAAGGGAACATCAGCAAAGACTTCACTGCAACATCAGGTATAGCAGGGTAAAGCTCACTTTTTTAGATGAGTATTTGGTTAGGGGAAGTGTGTCAAATGCATCCTTTGCAACAGAGTCGTTCAACAACTAGAAATTCTTCTTGCATGTTATCTGGGAGAAGATTCACACAAACAATGAATGGGTTTCTAATCAGTTTTTATTCCAACTCACTCGGTTCTGGGAAATAAGATGCGTTTGCACAAGGTGCACCAGTTCTAGTTTTCTAGCACCTCTGCTTTGATCAAGTGGCTCACCAAGGTGATCAAACATGCTAAGACTTTCGTCTTTGACTTTCACTTCCCACAGCTCCATATTCATGATGAATGATCATAGTTTGTCCATGAAATCAATCACTTTGGTATAATGGCCATGGCGGGATAAATTTAACGAGTTTAGACGTAAGAATAAGACTTTCAAGTAGACCAGCCTTTTGAGCCACTGGTTGTCTGACAGTTTCTTGCTGAACGCTAGCTACTTTGTTTTGTTTAAGTTTGAAGCATTCAGAAAGCTCCTCCTTCAGTGACTCTACTCTTGATTCCACATGTCCCCGTGACAACCAGCGAACTTCGGCATGAAAGAGCAATTTTTCTTTACCTGTTCCAACCTCTTGGCGCAGTAAATTGAATAGTACTGTATTAAGGACACTTGACTTGATGGTATTTACCGTGTACACAGCATCAATTACTGACCTTAACCATGAAGGGTGAATTTTTGAGGCCAGAGCATATCCATGACGCATACAGTGAAGATGCCCTGTTTCAGGATTAGCCTCATTCGCCCTTCCTGGAAACACTGATCGACATTCAACCATTGCTGGTGCTCCGTCAGTTGTGCACACACATTCATTATTCCAAGAAAATCCCTCAGCTTGTCAAAAAAATAAGACTTAATGGAAAATGTCCTCACATCTTGCAGTCAACTTCAAAGCATGTCCAAACAAGAAATCCTCCTTGAAAAATCTCTCGCTGATGTAACGCACAAACACCAGGAGTTGGCCACAAGCAGCCACGACAGTCGACTCACCGAACTGGATTGCAAATTTCCTTAAATATGCCCTTATTTTTTCAGTGCTCACTTCTTATATTTTGACATCTTTAGACATATATAATTTTCGATGATTAACAGTATCATTTGAAAGGAGTACTGATGTGGCCTTATGCTCACAATAACATAAAATAACTCAGCGAACTATATCTTTGAAGCAATGGACATATACAGGTAGCTTCTCTGCATTTTTTTTTTTTTTTTTTTTTTTTCAGTGCTACCAGGTACGATGTATGTAATCCAGATTCATTTTGTTGCTGGACCGTCACAAAAGATCAAAGCATGCTCACTTTAGTCCATTTTCCTTATGCTCGAAGATGGCAGCATTCTTTCTTTTCAGATTTGGATGACAATTATTCAAATCTCGCTTGACAAAGCTTGGTTTCACGCACTCCAGTGATAAAACTTTGTGCCATATGACACACTGTGGAAATTCACACCCGTCTTTGATGATGGTAGTGACTCCATATTGAATGTAGCTTTAACTCTGCTGACGTTTCTTCGCTGATGAGGGCGTAACGGTATCTAGAACCGAAATAAAACACTTTTATATCCATTGACACTAAAACATAGCTAGCTGTTTAGTCCACAGGCTAGGTGCTGAAACCCTCCCTTCCCCCGGGGATTTTTGCTGATAATTTTCTAATCTTATAACTGAAAAGATTCAGCATCTGCTTGTCTGTCATCTGAAATCTGTTGTTTTTGACAGCCAGAGCAAAAATACTTAAGGGATTCAAACGATAACGTTGTCATCAGAAAATGCGTAAATTGCATATTAGGAGAAGTAAATAGCAAAAGAAAATATGCATGTGTTGCCGATTTTTAAACATTTACATGTTTGAAGCACTGGTGCAGTTTATTTCTGGAAGAAAATGAAAATATGACCTTGTAAACTAAGCCAGAAAATCAAATATTTAATATCTGCGAATGGATACTATATATATTTGCTTTTTTCAAAGTAAATATGACAATGTAATCATTCTAACAATGTCATCCATTAATGAAACTTCATGAAACTTCTTATCAAGCGCATTATAAAAAAAAATGTATAAGTGTTACCGTAAATAATTTTTACTCGTGAATTTTCTGTGGCACAAGGTAGTCCACAGGATATATCTATCAATAAAATAACTTAAATAAGAATTAATATTAGGGTTCAAATAGTCACTAAAACGTAGTGCAAGTTATTATTATTTAAAATAAAGATGCATGGTAAAAAAAAAAAAGTTTTCAAAGAAAATCATGTAGATAAACAGAACTTGTCATGTTATTTGGGTATCATCTTCAAAGAAGCAGCCTATATGATTAACAACTTCCGGGTCATCTTAATCCTCTTGTGTCTTCTCTGGTTTCACCAACAACACATCCACCAGCTCCTGTGGCATGAGAACACCTGATCACTCAATTCCATCTTCCAATCAGAAATTTCCCACCCATGAAATTCTGGTACAGGTAAATTTGGGTTTGCTGTGGCTGCCTGGTTCCAAATAAGGGCCTGAAAATTAGCTTTTCTGATGTGCATTCTCAAGGAACCTCCGCCAGGGGGCAAGAGGCTCATTTCCACTCCATTGTAACTCATGACCAGTGGTGTTGATTCTTTAGTCCTGAACTGTTGGATGACCTCATGTCTTAGTTTGTTGATGTCTCTAGTAGATGATCCACCATAAAGAAGGCATGTAAAGTGCACAAGCTCAGCTAGAACATAATCAGAAAATTCATTTGAGCTCCCAAGCAGTGCAAGTGTCAAAAAAAAAAAAAAAATGTGAATGTTGTCTGTGAATCTTAATCAAGGCAATGCACATGTGGTGTCACAGCCACTGAATGCATGAACAGCAGGAAGAATACAGTAAACAACTTTTCCTACATCCTGAATTACGCTTTGAATGCCTATCAGTAGTCTATTATTGCCTATTCCTGTATCGAACAGAACTGTCTATGTAATGTTCTGAGCATACTTAAGAAGAATGAAAAGGTCAGTGTCGCGTGATATGGAAGTTAGTGTGGAGTCGGATGCGCTTTAAGCTGCAGTATGCAAGTAGTGGAGCACAATCATTGTGTCTGCCTCCTCTTGAGTGAATCTCAGTTCATCAGTATCTTCAGAAATGGTGTACAAGCTGTCAGTGGTTGTCAGACAAGTACACATAGCTGCATAAACAAAGTATATCTTTCTCCCCATCATTCTAGCATATTTGTCTTGCTTCCGTTCATTGAGGAGGAAAAGGGTGAGGCTTTGGTTGTTTTCATCACTGGATAAGAAGCTTTTTCTGGTCTCTTGGAATTTTTGTCATTGGGCTTTTGCTAATGTATGCAGTGGAAGATCCTCTTCGATTTCTTTCAACACTCCTTATTGAGAGAACATGATATTTGTCAGTCACGAAGTCCACATGAGGCTCTTTAGGGTGCTGTACAAACAAACTTTCTGATAGTTCTCCAGATGTGTCAGGCAGAGCCACTTGAGCTTGGAACAGAGCATTTCTGTCGATGATGTATCTGTTCTTGCTTTGAAGAGGTTTTGAAGCTCTGTGTGCCTCCCCTTCGAGTAGGTGTAATAGCTTGGATTTATCTGCTCTTGTTGGTGCTCCATTTCTGTTAGTCAATGCCCAAGGGACTGGACCCAAGGGGTAGCTTAAAACTCTTTTCAAACTGATGTTTGCTTTTTTTTTCTACTGAAAAAAGAAACAGTTGACCAAAAACATTTCTCCCATTTTTTTTTCTTTTTAAACTGCCCTGTAAGTTTTGCTGACTTGGCTGTTACTGAGAATGTCTTAAGACTGAGTTTCTTAATTTGTGCATCGAAGCTCTTGGTTTTCTTATTAGTCGTTCTTGAATTAATGTCCTGAAAGCATCTTTACCAGTTTTGTCTGCATTTAGAAGGTCACCTTCAGCATCTTTTGGAGTAGGTGCCCCAGAGGAAAGGCAAGAAAGTGAATCTTTATTTTCATTATCAGATGGATTATTAAAGTTGTGTAATGCTTCCATGACTCAGGTGACATCTTCAGTTTTTCCAATCTGTGAACACCTTAGGCCGTTGTGCGAATCATTTTCCTGGCTGTCCGTGACAGCCAAGAGCAGTGTTGCCTAGTGATAAGTACCTCTTGCATGCCTTGTGGTGCACCATCTGTGGTAGTCCAAGTGATTTCTGCTGAAGCCAATAATAATGTCACCACGTAATTTTGCATGGAGGTTTACTGTTTGCTCAATCGACATATCCACAGCATTTCTGGATGATGGTATATCTGATCTACTCACAATGTATCCATTTTGTTCCTTAAGTCTCTCTGCACCAGGACGTGAGTTTGGCAGGTTAAGCATAAAGAAACAGAGGGTATAATGTACCTAGCATAATATTTTGGTGAATATAACTGAAGAACAGAAGGCACATTTTCTGCAGACATTCCAAAGCCCATTCTAGATATTTACCTTAATTTCTCTCTGAAGCTGTAAAATCAGCCATACCTTGTCCATATAGCTAAGCCAGTACTGTGTGTGTGTGTTTTTTTTATTCCTGTTCACCATTACTTATTCTGGTCATGAAATCTGTGAGAAAAGATAGCAGTTTCTGATAGCTATGGTTTTCAGAGCCTTCCCGCAATTTCCCTTCACATGGAATCTTAGCAAGGTGTATGAATGCTTCCCATGTACCCTTATCAAGTTCATCACCACACCCTGACCTCAGTGACTGCAAAAGAAGACTATCCGGTGCCTCCAAAACGTGTTTGTGAATGCAGAGAACCCTGTTATAATGCTTTCCTGTCATCACTTTCTCAATGGACCCATCTGCACATATACCAGCTTCTAGAATAATTTCCTCAAATCCACTGCCCCCAGAGCTTTTTTCAACTGCTCCCATATATGCACAGATAAGATGAAAGACATCCATTCAAATTACAACATTACTGAATTCTTCTGAATTTTGCCAAACAATCTTATAGGTCTTTTTTGCAACAGCTAAATCTGAAGTTATAATTTTGAATGAGTGGCTAACCTCTTTTGATGCTCGTTGGGAACGCCTTTGAATATATTGCAAGTGGCACTGTCATTGACTGGAGCAAACACAAGGGGCATAATCTCAACTGTACTTTTTAAATCTTTTTCTTGGCTACTTGTGAGAGAAACACACCCAGTCCATGATGGGACTATCTGTACATCAGCCTTTGCAATTACTACATTTCGGGTGCAAATCCACAGGATATCAGAAAACATGGCTGAAGAGGACCCTTTACTAGTAAATTTGGTTGATAATATTGTCAAGTTTGGTTCTGCATGACTTTTTACAAAACAAGGCTTAACTTCATTTGGCTTTTATGTAACTGAACGTTCCTTTGTCCTCGGTAGAGAGGAGGGTAACTCAGGAGGGACAGAGCCATCATCTATTGACCCTCTTGAATTATCAGTCCATGGACAGTATGGGTTGTTCCAAGGCCAGATGTTGTTTCCTCAGGTACATCAAAATTACCCCAGCAGATGTGTGTGACAATATTTCTACAAGGATCAAAGGTTTGTGGGAGAACTGTGCCTCTGTCCATACTTTTGCACATTGCTGTTTCAAGCTTAAGAAAACAGATGTAAGGGGCTGTCAAGTGGGGAAGTGAAATATGAATAAAATGCACATAAGTCAATATTTGTCACTGTGGGAAAAGAAATACATTGAATATATCTCCACTACTTAAGGGAGAAAAATCGATGGTCACTGCTGACACGAGGGCTTTCGTCTTATGAAATAAAATAGTAAGTTTTACTTCAATCTGTTTTACTCTACCTATTCTCTAAAGACGATAGTTTCATAAACTCTCTCAGCAGTACACGGCGGAGACTAATCACTCACGAATGCTGAACAGTTGGTACTGTTGGGCTCTTAGAAAGCGTCCTTACCCTTGACAATCGATGATTACTACTAATAAAGACATATTCTAGCTGGTGCTATTTCTTGGCTGGCACAAACAAATTAGTAAATTAATATGAAAGAACTGGTATAACTACCAGTTGATTAATATAAGAAGTTTGTGCAAACTAGGAGTAGCAAATTAATGTAAGCACAATATGGAAAAACGAAACACAATTCTTACATCTAATCAAGCCCAAAGAAAAGAACTATAAATTTATTAATCACAAGCAAAATGAATTCTTACGTTAAAAGATAACTTAAACGAGTAACCACTCACTCACACAATTAAACAACTAGCTAATACTCTTAACCCTAGAAAACACAGAAAGACAATACTGGTCAGTGGAGAAAATGGCGTCGTGCCTGCGAAGAGACTGGGAGGCTGCTACTCAGGCTGAACTGCAATGCGCACTGCTGACGTCCACTGTTGCTGATCATCAATTCGATGGGGAGATGCAGGGGTCGTAGAACTGCTAGAGACTGAATGATAAGCTGCAAGATGAGGTCTTCACTGCCCAGCACTGTTCTTAAGACCCTCCTCCCGTGGCGCACTACACCAACTAACTAATGTTCTCACGCCAGCCACAAAGCAATACATGATCACCGGAAGTAGGCGTGGTCGGAGGAACGATAAATACACTAAAGTATCATTCAGTAATGCGCCAAGGGCGTGCATAAAGACAATCACTGGTGAAACAACAACGAATGTCTTGAGAACAATTCTGATAGGAGCACGGTCGGGACGGTTAGCAGAGTGAATATTTCTGGGCTTTTCACTAATGCATCTTGCGTTCCCATAATAATACAATGTCATGCCAAGCAATAGGTGTGGGAATCATCCACTGTGCCCTGAAAACAGTATAACAAATATCTTCAGCTAATTATTTCACTAATCTTCTTGTCCTTCCAGATGAGTTTTGTTGTTTCTTTCCTTTAACAGCTTAGTCAAGGAAATCTTGTAAGACTTGAGGTGGACTGACTTTATATGACAGCAGGAAATTTGCAGATGAGGGCCAGGGCATTAGTTGTGATTCCAGTTGTGCTTGTGGTGTACCAGTGCAGCCTCTTCCCGTTGTTTCGAGTCTGATGCTGCCACTTCAAATGCAGATTCCACTCCTCGACTTTTAGTTATATGTCATGAGTGCACAAGTTCAGTCTTGTAGTTCGGCTACCAAAAGGTGTATCTGTGAACCAAATTTCTTTACCGCTTTGATTTTAGTTTGTCAGTTTTGTATGAATCATTGAAGAACTCAGGGCTATTTTCTTGCGTTAAATGTTGATATTTCTCTTAAAGCTTTGTCACTCTTTCAACATTTGAACTCTCAATAATGCTCTCCTGAACATAATGGGCTAGGCACTGCAAAGCAGTAGTGTGAGAACTGTATTCTTCTATGGACCTAGTATCTTCTGCAGTACTATCCTTTCTTCTTACATCATCTCTCAGTGTGTATTTTTTTCGGCATGAATTGTTGTAGTGAGCTTCCCTAGCCAACAAATTAATGTCTTGAACTTAAAGAATATCTTCATGTTTTTCTTCTGCAGCATTTTTTTTTTTTTGACTCCTCAGCTGTCTTTGTCACACATTTAACAAGTTTTCTACCTTTCTCTGCTTTGTAATTCGATTTTTGTCGCAGAATATACATTCATCTGCGGGTAGTAGGACACTTGTGATGCAATGACTGGAGGTCCAGAGTTTTTACGAAATACTTGGAGCACCATTAGTTGGAGAACATTGCCGTTTTGCCAGCTTAGATGTATTTGTATAGTTATTATAACATCATCGATGATATCCATGCAAATTTGACGGGAATACACTGGACATTTGAGAACAAATGTGAAGCGACTTTTCACCGCCAGAATTCTGTGACTTAAACGTATTACTATTGTGTCTGATTTTTTGGACACTGGTCTCAGATAGTGGCCTGACTGTCAAGTCTGATTTGTTTTGAAGATAATGAACAATACATATTACACCTGCAGCATTATTTTTCGCTACTTAAGACGCCCTTACCAGGTTCCAGTTTCAGTGGCTTCTCATCGCATTTAGATCTTTCCTCAGACAGTTTGAGTCGCTGTTCGCCAATTAAGTCATATTGCAATCACCTGCGAATGAGAAAATATATGTTAAATTACTTAAGAAAACAGTATGTATTGAGCTACATAAAGAATGTTTTACAAACTATAAGAATACCATAGTCAACATAAACCCATAATTGCCTAGATCTTGAAAAACATGTTATTCAACTTAAAATGACGGCAGTCAGCACAAACAGAGGATATTTTTCGGCAGACAGCCTAAATGCATTTGCTAACACACCCAGGTTTATGAAAATAATCATTCCATAAAATCCCCGGAGGGGTGGAGGGACGGGTGGCCGATTATCTAATAATATCGCCAGTCATTAGATCACACAATGAAAACACCATCATGTACTCATATTATCATCACTGTTGTGAGAACCTTTAGGCAAGTATAATGCCAAAAGATCAAACAGTCAAAACGACATCAGAAGGTCATATTTTTAACACCATCATAACATCACACAATACAGACAACTGCAGGCATTCATTATACAATAGAAACAATTCGAGGCAGACTTAATAACAAAGATCAAACAATAAAAACACCACTAGGCATTCATATTATCAACACCGTGGGAAGATCACACACTAGAGACACTTTAAGGCAATCATATTACCTATCTGTATCTATCTATTGCCAGACGCCTTAATCCCGTAAGGGGTTGCCACAAACAAATCGCCGCCATGTCGCCCTGTCCCCTGGCATTTCACTGCCCTGCTCCCAGGTCACACACACCCTCCCTCATATACCTCTCCATTCCATCCCTCCATCTCATCATTGGCCTCCCACTCCCTCTCCCTCCCCCCTCCACCTCACTCGCATACACACTCCTCGTCAGTCCCACTCTCCATCGTCTCCACATGCATTCTCCTAACGCTTCCTGTCGCATCCACATCTACACAACAACACTCCTTCACTTCCTCATGTATCAGTCTGTCTCTCCACGTGACTCCACATGCTCCTGTCAAATAACTCATTTCCACTGCTCTCACTCTTGACTTTTGTCCCTCCAACAAGGTCCAAGCTTCAATTCCATGCGTTAGAGCTGGTATCACAATACTGTCATGTAGTAACTTTTTCACTTCCATGCCCACTTCCCTGTTTCTTAATACTGCTTTCAAGGAACTAGTAACCTCTATTCCTTGTTTTACCCTTTCAAGCACATCACCCTCTAATCTTCCATCCTTCCTCATCACACTACCCAAGTACCTAAACGCACTCGCATTCTCCATTCCGTCCTCACCCAACCTCACCACATTCACTGACTTCACTTCTCTCCAAGACCTCAACTTTACTCTTCCCTACATTTACTTTTAGATTCCGTTCCTTACACACTCTCCCAGATTCATCCACCAAACCTTGCAGCTCCCCTTCGTCTTTACATAACAATACAGTATCATCTGCAAACAAAAGTACAGGAGTTTCCAAACACTGCCCTCTCTTATTTGGGGCGCTCCAACATCCACTGCCCTACCTTGTATCTCTTTTATAACCCCATCTACATACATTTTGAACAACAATGGATACGTGACACATCCTTGTTTCAATCCAACCTTCAAAGAGAACAATTCACTCAGTTCACTATCCACACACACTGCAGCCTTAGCACCATCATACATAATTATTCTTCACGGCCTTCAACAATTTCCCATCTATTCCATATATTCTTAATAGTTTTCACAATCCTTGTCTATCCACCCTGTCATATGCTTTCTCCAAATCCATGAAGGCCGCATACAACTTCTTCCCCTTATCTAGAAACTTTTCCATTAAAGATCTAAGTATGAATATCTGATCTACACAACCTTTACCCTTCCTGAAACGTCCCTGTTCTTCTCCAACTAATTTTTCTGTTATTTCTCTCTGTCAGTAAGTGTTCTACAATATACTTTTCCTATTACACTAAGAAGACAAATGCCCCTATGATTACCACATACTTCTTTTTCCCATTTTCCTTTTTACAGGGGAATAATTATACCTGACTTCCAACAGTCCACCAGTGTCAAAAGAACAAACAGTAACTATATATATATATATATATATATATAAAGACAGTGGATACCTCCGCCAACACCTAATAAAATCTAAGGAACGGTATGCTGATGTTTAGCAACACACGCGACCACGGTCATAAACATGAATTGCCCCAGTGTCATATCAATAAATAATGATAATCACTACCACACTAAAAAAAAAAAAATAGTAGCATACATATCATCATATTATAGAAAACACCAACACAACACATTAGGTATTTTATGAACATACCTCATTTTGATAAACAAACGCATCTGAAGACAATGGGGCAATAAGTACGTGCATCGCTGGCGACTGTCTGTAATGATACAATACCCCCCATCCTCACTCATGGCTGCAGATTGAACGTGAACCAACCTACATCTCTAACCGTTTCTCTCTCTCTCTCTCTCTCTCTCTCTCTCTCTCTCTCTCTCTCAGTAGATTTTAATAAATTTTCGTCTGCCCACTTAGTACCCCCTGCAAACCCAGGGATTCACTAACCCAAGGTTCAGAATCTCATACACTGTATAATTATACTCACGAGAAGGAAGCCGATTTCAAACTATTTCAGAGCCTGTTTCGATGTAATTGTCTCAGTAGTCATTGATTCAAAAAATTTAGGTTTGATGTTTTTTCAGTGTCTGATACTTTTAGAGACTGTTCATTGCACAACAGTTGACATATTGTTTTATAGAGCGTCTCTTTCGCATGCACCCGCGAGGTGGTAGTCTCCAGTATTTCCAACCCATGCCCAACCCAATTTAGTTATTAGAGTTTTTAGTGCTCATTAGATTTTGACTTACTGAAGACGCACCTAAATATATATATATATATATATATATATATATATATATATATATATATATATATATATATATATATATATATATATATATATATATATATATATATATATATTATAAACAACTTCTGGCCTCTAACCTATAATTTCAACAACCCAAGCCGGTCTCATTGCTCGTCACTGACATTCATTACTCTGTCTTCCCATTCGTGTGTCAGGCCAGGAAATGCTCCATCTGTCTGTCTGTCCTGCGGTGGAATGGCTCATTTGACTACACAAGTCTGCTTAATGTGTTTACCTTTATTATTGATGTGTGTGTGTGTGTGTGTGTGTGTGTGTGTGTGTGTGTGTGTGTGTGTGTGTGTGTGTGTCAGTTTTGTGCCTATCTATCGCCTATAAGTCGTCATCCAACTTCTCTTTATGATTATTACATCTAATCATAATTTATGTTTTTCTGACTTTTTAATTAACTGTTTCTTTGTCAATCTGTCTATCTGTCTATCGATCACTCTTGACATTTATATTACTTTCTTCATCTGTGTCTGGATCTGCCTACCTACCTATTTACCAACCTGTTTCATTCTTTATTTATTCTTTTATCTGTGGATCTAGCAATGACTGTTGTGGCCAGGAGTAGTCACCCACTATCCACCCGCTAATCAGTGAATGTGGCAGCGCCACAGTCGTCGTCACCATAGTTGTCTGCTAAACATTTTTGTCTGTTGTAGCACTTAATCTCCAGATTTACTTTAATCTGTATAACTGAACTAATATTTATATAAAAAGTTCGACTCTGAAAACCTAAATGTATGAAATATGAAAATAAACAATGCATTCTTTCACTTATATTACACTTGTCCTTGCCGGCAAAAATTTGCTGAACTTACTAATAGCTTTTCCATCACAATATGTTTGCAAATACGATAATTGTTATTTCTTTGCCGTTACTGAGCCCACAATGGCCAATTCTGACCAAAAGGTCGAAAACAATTTTCGCAAACTTTCGTGCGTCACGATTTACGACAATTTTACGCCGTCGCATCAAGAGTGATTGCCAAAATTTTTGTTTGTAATATTTCTGTCACTCCCTGGATGTAACCATAACTTAATGCAAAAAGAATTATATATATATATATATATATATATATATATATATATATATATATATATATATATATATATATATATATATATATATAAAATGCAAGGAAGAAGGAACCAAAGGCCAGAAGCCTGTAAATTGTTCCATCCAAGGAGAAAAAAAAACAAGATACGAGAGCAAAATTAAAGAACTGTTCATTTCGAGATGCCTGGACACTGTGTTTGAAAACCTAGAGATCATAGGCAGTAGAAAATACAGACAGAGGGAGGCCGTTCTCGTAAAAGAACCGAACAAACACAGGGACAAACATTTTCGCGTGTCGTGATTTCCAACAATTTTCCGCCGTCGTGTTGCACACGACCACCTTTTTTTTTTTTTTTCTGACACTCCCTGAACTTGCACCACCAAATCAAAAAGAATTTTATCGATATCTATTACTGTTCTAGTGAAAGAAACTAACAGACTCACATTCAGACATACACACACATGCGAAGCTTGACTTTATTTAGATACTTAGATAACAGAGAGACATAAAGGCACAGACTATAGCAGAACTCCCCGATTTTCATTACATCTGAATCCTTAATACATGCCGAGTGAGTTGAAGTATTAATTTGTTACCATGATCGACACGGAAAGTGAGTGGAGTAGAGTTACTGTATATTAAAGAAATAAATGGGGTAAGGGCAGTGCAGGGAGTAAAAGGCATTTGATTGCCTAATGCTTGATAAAACACACACACACACACACACACACACACACACACACACACACACACACACACACACCGCTCGCTGGTGCAGTGGTAACGTTCTCGCTTGCCAACTGGTGGACGGGAGTTCGAGCCTCGCTCAGGTTGCGAAAAAGTTTCACTGACGAAGTGGGTGGTTACTATCCCCCTTGAGCAAGGGGACGGGTGTGTGTATGTGTGAAGGTCACAGCCTTGCCCTTAGATCGGACTATATGAGCTCTCAGCTCCCTTCCGGGAGGGTAAAAGCTGACGATCACGACCATCAAGTGATCCTGACCGACCCAGTGAATTACACACACACACACACACGCACACCTCGATAGCATTAACTTTCCAAATATGCCACTAGACTTGGCTTCGTCAGTAGCTGAACTGGTTATGTGTGTAAACTTTCCAATGGACAGAATATTAAGAAAAAAGAAAAATGGAGGTGTTACAAATATATGGCTTTTGAAACTTTGTAAATTTACTGTTCAGTTTAAGGAGTAAAATAATCTGAAGTTTGCCGGACTCGACTGGTGTTACCCAGAGTATTAACTCATACTGTATATTAAAGCATAGACTAAGCAAGAGAGGCATGAATCCCCGTCCTTGTGACCAAGTCATCTGATGTTGGCCTAAATATTACACCCATTTTGATGCTGGGTAAGACTTTTTCCTGTCATGATTAAAATAATCTGTTGTTAACCAAAATATAATTCACATTTAACTGTCAGGTAAGGGGTTTCCCTGTAACGAGTTCAGTTATATGAAGATAGCCTGAATCTTTTTCCCCTTTAAATGATGTTAACCCGTCACGTTCCGAGCTATTTTGCACCTCTGACATCCCCCAATCCCGAGGTATTTTCGATTTTCTTTCTTTTTTTTTTTTGCCTAAAACCTCCGCTTTTGGCGAGAAACATCGAAATTTCATAGAGAAATCGCTCACCTGAGGTTTAAAATACTCGATGCAGGTAGCAGTTCCTCCTTACCTGACTGGGTCTTCTAACAGGCTGGCACCAAAGAAAACGAGTTCTATGGGAGGGTAACTATTTCACACCACTCATAAATGGTATATATTTATTTACTTGGTACGAATTTATATGTAGTACGAGAGTATATTGGTTTTCAAACAGTAAAATATAGGCATTATAAGCATTGTTTCACTCACTAACTCATCACCATACCTGACCTTCTTTTGCCACATTACCTGATCATCATTTCTGACTGTTTCTTCCTCTAATGCTATGTAAACTTTGTCCTCCACATTGTCATCGATTGGGGAATCATTCAGGCCCTGAATGTCTTTATTGGCCAGGTCACTGGTAACAGGCGAATTGCCGAGACAATGGCGTGCGAGCAGAGGGGGAGAGGTTATGCGGTGTAAGGCATTGTCCCTGCTTGGCATCTTGAAGAGGAATAGAGGATGGTGTCGCATGTACACATACGAAAAATCACGCGAGAAAATTGAAAATTGTGCAAATTAGGGACCTTGCAATTGCACGACGTACCAGTACATCGTCAGGACTGGCAAATGCAAAATGTTGCAACGTACCCATACGTCGATGGGACGGGGTGGGTTAATGTTTGGTGTCCAACACAGCAAACCTATTAACCCGTCACGTCCCGAGGTTTTCCGCACCTCCGACATCCCCCAGTCCCGAGGTATTTTCGAAATTTTTTTTTTGGCTAAAACCTTCGCTTTTGGTGAGAAACATCGAAAATTCATAGAGAAATCGCTCACCTGAGGTTTAAAGTGCCCAATCCAGGTAGGAGTTCCTCCTTACCTGAGTGGGTTTTCTAACATGCTGGCACCAAAGAAAACGAGTTCTATGGGAGGGTAACTATATTATTCACTCATAAACGGTATTTATTTATTTACTTGGTACGAATGTATATGTAGTATGTGAGTATATTGGTTTTCAAGCAGTAATAAAGGCATTATAAGCATTGTTTCACTCACTAACTAATCACCATACCTGACCTTTTTTTGCCACATTACCTGATCATTATTTCTGGCTGTTTCTTCTTCTAATGCTATGTAAACATTGTCTTCCACATTGTCATCGATTGGGGAATCACTCTGGCCCTAAATATCTTTACTAGGCAGGTCACTGGTAACAGGTCCTTTGCCAAGACAATGGCATGAGGGGGGGAGGGGGGAGGTTATGCAGTGTAAGGCATTGTCCCTGCTTGGCATCTTGTAGAGGAATAGAGGAAGGTGTCCCGTGTATACATACGAAAAATCACGTGCGAAAATTGAAAATTGTGCAAATTAGGGACCTTGCAATTGCACGACGTACTGGTACGTCGCCAGGACTGGCAAATGCAAATCGTTGCAACGTACCCATAAGTCGACGGGATGGGGCGGGTTAAGTTGTCATGGCTGAAGTCAGTTTTACCTCCTTCACAGTGATGAGTCCTGTATATTCAATTGTTGCCAGTGTTGCCTAATACAGTATCAAAATTACGGGAAATGTTTTATAATGATGAAGGATATTTAATGCTGCATTTATATAAGGCTGCTTTTATTTCTTGAAGCCACATAAATGCCTCCGCTAACGAAGTTGGAGGAAGTTATGTATTCACCTACATTTGTTTGTCCACAATGTATCACCAAAAGTTCTAAAAAAAAATTCAATGAAATTTTGTGGAAGGGTGGGCCATAGGCCAAGAAAGAATTGATTAAATTTTGGGGAGGATCTGGATCCGGCGCCGGATCATATGTACCCCCCGCAATATAAGTTCTCAATGAATGTCAATGAAGTTATTTGGAAGGGTGGGCCATGGGCCAAGAAAGAATTGGTTAAATTTTGGGGCGGATCCAGATCCGGATAAAGCATAGGCGGAGGTATGTGCTTTCTGAGTGCTTTCCTGTTTTGCTTTGTTATAATAGGAATAAACTAGAATATTTGTCACTGGGCAACAGGGAAGGGTAAGAACATACAAGCAAATTACTATACCTTTCACATAGTTCTCCTATGAAAAATGGAATATCCTGTCAGTAGCAGAAATAAAATTATTGGCATCCAGAACTGAAAGTTGGAATCTCTTCCAATTAGCAAACTTGATACTGTTGAAATATATATAAGAAACCTTTGCATTTTCTCTCTTTATATTAAATGCGCACTTTGAAATTATCCACCTTATTTCAGAATGTGCATATTATCAGTTTGAGGGCTTTGAAATCTCATGGCCCAGGAGCATTTAGCATTCCATTGCCAGACGCCATGTATCCCAAACGGGGTGGTCAAGGGCTTAGAGTTAATTGTTTTACAGGGAGGGGCACTAATCCTCCACCAACCCCACTTGACGTAGGGATGCCAACAGCATCTGGTGTTCCCAGGCGGTCACCCATCCAAGTACTAACCAGACCCAACGTTGCATTTAGCATACACCCGGAAAAAAAAAATCGAAAAAGCTGATTTTATCAGGAAAGGTACATAGAAGACTCCTAAGTAAAAATCAACAAACATTCTAATCATTCCACGTAAACTAATCGTGTGGGACGAAAATTTCAAGATGGCCACCACCTGCATGGGGCACACATATACAGTACTGTATCTTAGTGACTATAGTTCACACTTGGTCATATAATACCACCTTTTATGGGTTTTAAGGAGTGACAAATGCATTTCTGCTATTATTCTGAAAATTCCATTGATACACACAGAACGTGAGCCAAACACAAAAAATCGGAAATCTGTATTGATAATTTTACTATGAATTTATAAACCAGAGTATATTTCATCATATGTTATTATGTTTCAGACTGGATGCAGATTGAAATGTAGAGGCAGAAGTACATAGATGGACAGAAGACAGTGTGAATGGAACGAGATGGCAGCACAAGAAAAGTGTGATAGTTGTGATTTTTGTGATAAGCCAATCACCTCTGACCGAAGTACTGTCACAGAAAGAGGCCTTGAATTTGGCTCTCTATTGTATTTTGTTTTTCTCTTGGAGGGAACTGTTACTGCGGGCTCATGGCCTTTGGTTCCTTCTTCCTCGCATAAAAAGAAAAAAAAAAAAAACTAGCATACTGAATATTAGCGCTGATCTAAGGGATGGACTTATTGAGAAACTATTCTCTAAAGTGTTGCCAGTTCCGGCTTATAAATGGTGCATAGAACATTACGTCATACTATCATACATAAAATGTCCTGCAACAAACAGTTCCTGTTTGTGAGTCCCTAGAGGCTTTCTGTGGTCAATATTCTCAGTCAGTTGACCAACACACAGACCAATGGGAATCCACCATTGCATATGACATCATACACTTTCCCACCTTTTGGAAATACCTATCACATCATTCGTCACATGCCTACACAGGTGAACACCGGGAGACATTGGTCTGCATTATAAGGAGTGACAAGGTTATATCTATTGGTGCTGCAGCCTGTACTGCCAATGTCAATGGCTAAGACAATGAGGTTGACCTCACACCACTCTTCATGTGCGTCACATGTGTGATAAAGAACCTATCAGATATGGAGAATCACCTTAAACATGAGTGTAACAATCACCAGCACAATTTAACAAGGGTACACTGTGCAAAAACAACGAAAGTGGCCTTGCCAAGGTGCTGAAAGCTCCAGTAGTCCCAATATCCACTGAAGCTCTCAAGAACCCATACTATGTGGTGGATGGAGGACATTTGCTGCAAAATATGACATGACCTGTGGGCTGCACGTAAGGTAATGTGTGTGACAGCTATTTGAATCACAATATCAATAACTATAGCAAAGAATTCACACTCTGTTTTCATGGCTACACAAATCTTACCCTTTCAACCAAGGTAGCTGAAAAGAACCACTGCACTGATCCATATGTCTCTGCAGACAGTGTTTGATTTCAACACATCTGTCATGGGAAATCAACGCTCCATTTTAGCAAATCACAACAAGTCACGGTTAATTGGTGGGCCGAAGGACCGTCTTACATCTTAGGGCGTTGCTTGCTGTCAAAGTAAGGCTGATGCTGGCTACTTAATACGTAGCACAGCATTGGCATTTGCTGGGAATATCGCACGACCTATTGTACCTGTGGCAAAAGATACAGATCTGCTTGTCATGTTGGTTGATTGGGCCACAACAGACAATATCTACATGCCGTATGCAAGAGACTTTGTTTATAGCATACACAGCATCCCGCAGGAAATGCATCCACACACCCGACAGCACATTGATATCACATGTTATCACTGAATGTACCACAGTCTCTGCCTTGTATGGTACTGGCATAAAGAAGGCCATGACAGTCTTGGAGAATGAGGATTGGATGATGTTGGATGTGTTTAAGAAGAGCAATGCCAGCCATGAAGAAGTAGCCAGAGTGAGGGCAATATTCCTACTGAAGTTACATAATGCCAGTCTGACACAACATTCGTTAAGCTGAGATCTGTGCAGTACATGCAGAAGATGAGCAAAGCGTCCATCAGCTTCCAACTTCAGAGGCTACCTCCCACATCTTCAGCTGCAAAGTACCACTCATATCGAACCTGCATCACAGTTCAGGAGTGGTTGGGTAATGCTGAGGATCTAAATCCTACTGACTGGGGTTGGGAGCTTCAAGGAGGAATGTTCAATCCCATTTTGACTGACAGACCAGTAGCAACAGAGCATGTTCTTCTCGCTGTGTCATGTGGGTGTAAACAAATGTTTGGCAAGAGATGCAAATGTTGGAAAGCAGGACTCTACTGTACACATATGTGTTCCTCATGTATTGGCCAGTCTTTTGCTAATTCATGCCCACCTGATGGAAAAGACATTGAGTCCCTATGCTATAATTGTGACCATAACTAGTTATGACACTAAAAAAAATAAATGTTTTATTTTGAAGTGGTTCAATAACTTCTGCTGGCAAAAGTTAGTGCTGGTTGTTGACTTCAACCCACCCTGTCCCGACCAATCTTTCACCACTGACTCCCCCCAATCCTGACGAATTTGGGAGAAAATTTTTTTTGGCTCAAACTCCTGCTTTTCATGAGAAACATTGAAAATTCATAGAGAAATCATTCACCTGAGGTTCAAAATACTGGATGCAGGTAGCAGTACCCCTTATCTTACTGGGTTTTCTATCAGGCTGGCTCCAAAGAAAACCAGTTCTATGGGAGGATAACTATTCCATACCTCTCATAAACGGTATTCATTAATTTTTTTGGTATGAATTTATATGTAGCACGAGAGTATGTTCGTTTTCACACAGTAATATAGGCAATACAAGCATTGTTTCACTCACCAAACACATCAACATAACTGACCTTTTTTGGCGACATTACCCGATCATCATTTCTGACTGTTTCTTCCTCTAATGCTATGTAAACTTTGTCCTCCACATTGTCACTGGGGAATCACTCTGGCCTTGAAATTCATACCATGACACGACATGTCTTTACAGGCCAGGTCACTGGTAACAGGTGAATTGCCAAGATAATGGCATGCGGGAGGGGGGAGGTCATGCAGGGTAAGGCATTGTCCCTGACTGGCATCTTGTAGAGGAAGGTGTCCCGTGTATACGTACCAAAAATCACGTGCAAAATTTTAAAAATGTGCAAATGACAGCCTTGCAACTGCGGCGCATTTATATAAGTCAACGGGAGTCACAGTGACAAAACGTTTGGACATATATATATGTCAACGGGATGCAGCGGGTTAAAAGTGTTGAATTTGCCATTTTGTTTAAAATAGTTAAGAGTATGTATGATGGTGCTAAGGCTGCAGTGCGTGTGGATGGTGAACTAAGTGAATTTTTCTCTTTGAAGGTTGGGTTGAAACAGGGATGTGTCATGTCTCCATGGTTGTTCAATCTGTACATGGATGGAGTAATACAAGAGGTACAAGGTAGGGTAGTGGATGTTGGAGTGGCCCTGGTGAGAGAGGATAGTGTTTGGAAACTCCCTGTACTTTTGTTTGCAGATGATACTGTGTTGTTGAGTGAAGATGAAGGGGAGCTGCAAGGCTTGGTGGATGAGTTTGGAAGAGTGTGTAAGAAACGGAATCTAAAGGTGAATGTAGGGAAGAGTAAAGTTATGGTCTTTGAGAGAGGTGAAGTCAGTGAATGTACAGCGAGGTTAGATGGTGAGGAATTGGAAAATGTGAGTATGTTTAAATACTTGAGTAGTGTGATGAGTAAGGATGGAGGTTTGGAGGGTGAAGTGCTTGTAAGGGTACAGCAGGGAAGAAAGGTTGCTGGTTCTTTGAAAGCAGTGATAAGAAACAGGGAAGTGAGCATGGAAGTGAAAAAGTTACTACATGACAGTATTGTGATACCAACTCTAACGTATGGAAGTGAAGCTTGGACGTTGTTGGAAGGACACAAGTCAAGAGTGAGAGCAGTGGAAATGAGTTATTTAAGAGGAGCCTGTGGAGTCACATGAAGAGACAGGCTGACGAATGAGGATATAAACGAGAGTTGTGGTAATTTCACCGGGTCGGTCAGTATCACTTGATGGTCGTGATCGTCAGCTTTTACCCTCCCGGAAGGGAGCTGAGAGCTCATATAGTCCGATCTAAGGGCAAGGCTGTGACCTTCACACAAGCACACTGGTGTGGATGTGATAGGAAGCATTATGAGGAACACACTGAGGTGGTTTGGCCTTGTGGAGAGGATGGAGGGTGAAAGACTGACGAAGAGAGTGTATGTGAGTGAGATGGAGGGAGGAAGAGGGAGGGGGAGGCCGAGGATGAGATGGAGGGATGGGGTGGAGAGGTATATGAGAGAGGGGGGTGTGAGTTGGGAGCAGGGCAGTGAAATGGCAGGGGACAGGGCGACGTGGAGGCGATTTGTTTGTGGCCACCCCAAACGGGATTGAGGCATCTGGCAATAGATAGATAGATAGATAGTTTAAAAGAGTACATTACCTTGATCATATCTTGAACATACATCAATAAATCATTGAAATAATGGTGAAAATGGTTTATCTATACCCAGAAATCTAAAAAAAAAAAAAGGTATTACATGACCATCTGTGACTTCTGCTTCCTGAGCTGTGTAAGCGTCCCATGCCGCTGGTGGCCATCTAGGGTTTTCGTCCCACACGGCTATCTCATATGAAATGTTAGAATGCTTGTGGATTTCGACTGAGGATGATTTCAAGTAGCTTTTCTGAAAAATTCAGCTATCTGGAATTTTTTTCCAGGTTCCCTTCGAATTAGAGCTGAAGCTCCTGGCCTTCAAATTTGAGCTAATGCTCCTGGCCTGTCATGCCAGTGCTTGTCACGTCACACACTTCACTCAGATTCTGCCCTCAGTTTGGTGCATTTTTGCTCTGTTCAACAGTATTATGGTGAATAGTCAGGAAATTCCCAAATGTAACACCTGCTAATTCATAATAAGCATTCCAGCATGTGAGTCAGCAACTGTAGCTATGTTAATTTCAAAGACAACCCACTTACGGGGCTCAGTTTCTGCTGTTTTACTTTTTCAGGAATATGTTGGCGGATTTTGAGAAAATTCAAATAAGTAATGGCTGCAAAACTACTTTTTCATGAGCTTTCCAACTATGAGCAAATATTTTCTGAAGTTTTAATACCGGTAATATCCGAAATAGTGATTTTGTTGCTGCCTGGCTGATATGTTGATATTCACTTTTTTGTTTTTGTCAATATGGTGGATAATTTGAAAACAATCGCCTAAGCCAGAACTATTACTTCTCACGAGTTTTCCAAGAAAGAAAGAAGATTGCATGTACTTGCACTAATCTCTGAAATAACAAGGCTTTAGTACTGTGCATGTTACAGGCAAAAACTGTTCTGTTTGACTGTTATGTAGCCTTGCCCTTCCAGTCATGCCAACTAAGTTGTCTACTTCTCTCTCTCTCTCTCTCTCTCTATCTGTCTATATATGGTAAACATACACTTTATTTGAGGCAGTAGAAGCACTTTAACCAAATCAATTCTTCTTCTTCCTGATAGTCTCTTATTGATTAAACAGGTCTGCTTTAATTTTGAGTAGTTATTTTTTTATTGCAGCTATGGACACAGTAAAAAAAAAAAAAAGTTTCCATCACATCGCATTTAATACAAAATTTAAAAGAATATAATAAAAAAAATATATATAAATTTCGGTTGATATATACAATATTGTTCTACCGGTAATTTAATTGAAAATGATTATATTTAGTCAACGTAATTTCTTAAACATGTACATAAACTAAACAACACTATATATTCCATGACTCACTTATAACTTCTCTAGTCTTTGAAATTTCTCAGTTTTTTAGCTTCAAATCTTTGTTTGGTGGCCAGTCACATGCAAACTTTTTCTGATGCATCCCTATGAATCATCCAGCAGTAGTCCGCCATCATACTGACATCCCGATGTCCCTGGTACCTTCTTTCCATGTCCTGGGTATCCTGATGGAATCTTTCACTATTTTCTTCACTAATCGCTCCAAGATTTTCGGGGAATAATTCCAAATGTGAATCTAAAAAGTGAACTTTGAGACCCATGTTGCAACCCAACCTCATAAACTTGTCCAACAAACATCACAATTTCTTTGTAATTTGGATTCTTATTGTTACTTAAAAACTTAGAAAATACTTCTTTGACCGATACCCAAGCCTCTCGTTCCAGGTCGTTCATTGCAATGTCAAATTCTGCATTAGAAATGAGTTTTCTAATATTAGGACCACACAACACACCCTCTTCAGTTTAGCTTCAGACAAACCGAGAAACCTTCGTCACAGATACATAAAACAGGCTCCATCGTTTGACAGGGCTTTGACAAACTGCCTCATTAATCCAAGCTTAATATGAGGTGGTGCAAGCAACTCTTCATCTGGACCAAGCTAGGCCTGATGAAGATTTTGATACCAGGCTGTAGGTTTTTTTCTGTTTGGCCCCTCTGAACCCAATATAAATTCTTGGCTCTGTTGTCCCTCTCACAGAGAAAACATAGAAAATTGGTGTGTGTGTGTGTGTGTGTGTGTGTGTGTGTGTGTGTGTAATATGTGCATGCGTGCGTGTGTGAATAGATTTTAAAATTTTAATGCACGGTTAAATGTAGTCTAATGTTGTCATGTATACACGGGCGTGTGTGTGGTTGAAGGATGCGTAAGTATCTATGAAGTGTGTGGTCGTAGTTAGGGAGAGAGTAAAAAAGCATGAAAGGATGACGTCTGACGCAGAGAAGATAGTCCTCATCAACACACCTTACCAATACGAAAAAATAACGGAGACGGAGGGAAATGATGAGAAAATTAAGGATAAATTTGGAATGTTGGAGGGAAAGTGAAGTTCAATAATAATGCCCTCGAAAACAAGAGGAGCATATTTGGGCGAAAAGAGAGATGGAAAGACAAGATGTTGGGAAATCCTGAAAATTTGTTTAAATAACTGAAAGAGAAGATAGGAAAAACAAAGGGTAGGTGGGTGGTGGCACACTAGGAATAATAGAGGAAAAATGAAAAAGAATGAAGAGAAGGTGGTAAAAACACAAAACCTTATATGACAGAGAAGGGACAGTTGTATGAAGAAGGTCTGATGGGGAGAAGTTGAAGAAGAAATGGTGATTCAGAAAGATGAAAATACGGAGGCAGTGATGCTCTATACACAGAGGAATGAAAACACGAGAGGGAGGCTGAAATGAAACCGGACAAAAAGGAACATAATGTGTTGTGTGAATGTGAGAGTAGGAGAGAAATTACTGTGTGAAAAAATTGTGCAAAGTAAGTGACTTGGATGATTCAGAGACTTGAGAGAAATAACTATACAGACTGATGAACAGATATCCACACACACACACACACACACACACACACACACACACACACACACACACACACACACACACACACAGATGAGGGATGTACTCGACGAGCAATAAGTTGTCAAAGAGCAAATAATGCTAAAAATAAGGCCACAGACAGAGACAGTTTTGTGCTAGTTGGCTGATGTATTTAAATATGTCACGTCTGTCTAGTCTACGCTGTTATATCTAACCAATAGCTTAACCTGTTCTCAACCGTTCCAAGTTCCCCAGCTGTGTCAACAACCCAGTCCGATGCATTGCTGACCCCACTCGCTCCCTTCTCAGCAATATAAGTGGTACCGTTGTATTCTAGGCGCCACTGTTGACTTTGCGGCACGTATTTCTTGCGAATTTTATTGTCCAAATTACGCAAGAGTATTTTCTTGTAACCTGTTTAAATCTTCTTCATAATGGCAGTGCTTGTATCAAATCTTACGGCAAGTTAATAAGTTGTAATGTACAGAATAAATCGTTAATACATGTTTTACCAAATCTTTGGACACTTAGTTGTGTTTTTCCTCACATCAATATTACTTATGTTTTACCGTACACACACACACACACACACACACACACACACACACACACACACATACACACACACACACATATATATATATATATATATATATATATATATATATATATATATATATATATATATTAGACAGTAAGGGAGGTTAAGAGACTGGTGAAGGAGAGTAAGAAGAAAGTGGATGAAGAGTTTGGGAGGAATCTGAGTGTGAAATGGAGGGAGAGTAAGAAATTGTTTTGGAAAGAGGTAAAGAAAGTAAGGCAGTGTGAAAGGGGAAATAGTAGGGGAGTGAAAGATAGGAATAATAGATTGTTGGTGGAGAAGAGAGGGAAATTGAGGAGATGGAAGGAGCACTTTGAGGATTTGTTGAATGTAGAGAGTGAGAGCAGTGCGAGTATAAGTGGTTGGGGAATGGCTGGGAGAAGAAGAGATGAGAGGAGGGAGGAAGAGATCAGTAGGGCGGAAGTAGTGGAAGCGATGAAGAAGATTAAGTTGGGAAAGGCCCCAAGAATTGATGGAGTGTGTGGTGAAATGCATAGGTATGGGGGTGAGATTGTTGTGGAGTGGATATGGAAGTTGTGTAGATTGTCTTGGGAAGAGGGAAGGGTTCCGAAGGACTGGAAATCAGGTATAATTGTTCCTTTATATAAAGGAAAAGGGGAGAGAGAAGTATGTGGTAACCATAGGGGTATTTGCCTTCTTAGTGTGACCGGTAAAATATGTGGTAGAGTATTCATTGATAGGGTTAGGGATATGACAGAGGAGCTAGTTGGAGAAGAACAAAAGGGATTTAGGAAGGGAAAAGGGTGTGTAGATCAGATATTTGTTCTAAGATGTTTAGTGGAGAAGTGTCTAGAGAATGGAAGGAAAGTGTATGCTGCCTTCATGGACTTGGAGAAAGCTTATGACAGAATAGATAGGCAAGGTATGTGGAAGGTATTAAGAATATATGGAGTGGAGGGGAAATTGTTGAGTGCTGTGAAGAGTATGTACGAGGGAGCTAGGGCTACGGTGCGAGTGGATAGTGAGCTGAGTGAGTTCTTTGATCTCAATGTGGGACTGAAACAGGGTTGTGTGATGTCTCCATGGCTGTTTAATATATACATGGATGGGGTTGTAAAGGAGGTGCAAGGTAGGGCAGTGGATGTGGGGGTGGCTCTAATGAATGAGGGTGAGATTTGGAAGCTTCCGGTGTTGCTGTTTGCTGATGATACAGTATTGTTGAGTGAAGATGAATGGGAGTTTCAAGGTTTGGTGAATGAATTTGGGACAGTGTGTAGGAGGAGGAAGCTCGAAGTTAATGTAAACAAAATTAAAGTTACGGTGTTTGAGAGGAATGAAGTCACAGAGTGTGCAGTGAGGTTGGATGGTGAGGATATGGAGAATGTGAGTGCATTCAAGTACTTGGGTAGTGTGATGAGTAAGGATGGAACTTTGGGGGATGAAGTGCGTGAAAGGGTACAGCAGGGAAGGAAGGTTGTCGGTACACTGAAAGCAGTGATGAGAAATAGGGAGGTGAGTATGGAAGTTAAGAAGTCACTGCATGATAGTATTGTGATCCCTTCCCTGACGTATGGAAGCGAGGCGTGGACCTTGCAAGAGGGGAACAAGTCAAGAGTGAGAGCAGTGGAAATGAATTACTTGAGAAGATCATGTGGAGTGACGTGGAGGGAGAGGTTGACGAATGAAGAAGTGAAGGAACGTTGTGGGGTGGATGTGGATGTGGTTGAGAAGATTAGGAGAAATACACTGAGGTGGTTTGGACATGTGAAGAAAATGGAGAATGAAAGACTGACTAAGAGGGTGTATGTAGGTGAGGTGGAGGGAGGGAGAGGGAGGGGCAGACCGAGGATGAGGTGGAGGGATGGAGTTGAGAGGTATATGAGGGAGGGGGGATGAGTTGGGAGGAGGGTAGTCAAATGGTGGGTGACAGAGCGACTTGGAGGCGTTTTGTCTGCGGCCACCCTTTGCAGGATTAGGGCTTCGGGCTATAGATAGATAGATAGAACTTGTGATGTATATGGAATGGGTATTGGGAATGCTAGACGTGACATGCTTGTGGAATTTGCGGGGAGGAACAGTACAGTAATAGGGTCATTAGCTTGTCGTTGCATGTCGGCATCGTATTACCAACTCTATCGTATGGATGAGAAGTTTGGACCTTGTTGGAGGAAAGCAAGTCAAGAGTGAGAGCAGTGGAAATGATATATTTGAGAGGAGAATGTGGAGTCACATGAAGAGGCAGACTCACAATTGAGGAAGTGAAGGAGCGTTGTGGTGTGGATGTGGATGTGACAGAAAGCATTAGGAGAAATACACTGAAGTGGTTTGACTATATGGAGAGGATTGAGAGCGAGAGACTGACAAGGAGAGCGCATGTGAGTAAGGTGGAGGCAGAGAGAGGGAGGGGGAGGCCAAGGATGAGATGGAGGGATGGATTGGAGAGGAATATGAGCGAGGAAGGTGTGAGCTGGGAGCATGGCAGTGAAATGAAGGGGGACAGGGCGACATGGAGGTGATTTGATTGTGGCCACCCTTTACGGGATTGAGGCGTCTGGCAATGGAGAGACAGAACATGTTCTTTAAGAAGAAACATAGTAGGGAGTGGATAAGATTACAAAAGAAACATATTTCATCCCCACTGACATGTCACATGTTGGTGCTGTGAAAAACGTGCCTGTACTTAACAAAGGAAATGTACGAAGCGACCACAGAATGTGAGAAATCAAGTAATAATTGATCTTAGATGAGAAAGAGAGAGACGCTGATGAGAAAGAAACAGCCACACCATGTTCTCTCTCTCTCTCTCTCTCTCTCTCTCTCTATCTATCTATCTATCTATCTATCAATCTATCTCTCTCTCTCTCTCTCTCTCTCTCTCTCCCCAGCGAAAGTTAAGAGTAATTGAAGATTTCGCTCTCTCTCTCTCTCTCTCTCTCTCTCTCTCTCTCTCTCTCTCTCTCTCTCTCTCTCTCTCTCTCTCTCTCTCATACTACCTTGCTTGACTGCGTTTTCTGAAGGGGTGGCCACTTCAAAGCAGAGAACACGAGGTTGAAGAGAGAGACGTGACGTGGAGGAAAGTGAGACTGAGGGTGAGTGGGTGGGGGTGAGAGAGTGAAGAGAAAAGCGAGAATGAGTTGGAAGATGGGCAAGTGGAAGAGGAGGGAGAAGAGAGAGGGGGAGAGGGAGGAAAGAGGTGGTTGAAGCCAGACTGAGAGGGAGAGATAACACGGAAGGAGTAAGGAATGGGTTGATTGACAGAGAGATGAAATGTAGAGAGACTGATGGCAGTGAGGGTTGAGGGAAGGGAGAGAAGAAAGTGGAGAGAAGGATGAAAGGGGACTAGGGTGTTAAGAGGGGAAGAGGAGAAAGAGGCAGAAGAGAGAAGGGGCAGGGAGACAAATGAAGTGGAATGGAACGGAATGTGGCTGGAGAAGGGATAAATATGGAAAACAAGATAGGTGACGAGGCATATGGAAGAGAGAGACCGAGGAAAAGAGAGAGAGAGAAAGGTAGAAGGAAAGACATTAATGAAGAGGAAGAATGAGAGTTGAATAATAGTGAAAAACGGGTTGGGAAGGGAAAGAACGAACGAGATTAAAGAAAGGGGAGGAGAGCGGGAGGAGGAAAATGAACTGAGGAAGAATGAAGAGGAGAGGGGAACTGGAGTGGAATGAAATTGGAATGAAAAGAAATGTGAATATCAATATGAAAAATAAGGGTGAGAAAGAAGGATGAATGGTGTAAAGGGGAGAGATTTGGGGCAGGAGAGGTGAGGGAGGAGGAACAAGAAGAGAGGGAGAAGAAAAAGAGATGTGAGTGTAGCTGCAGGAGAGGAAGCAAAACTCAGAGAGGTAATGGATGTGGAGGGAAGGGTAGGAGGAGAGTGGTGGGAAGATTGGTGAAGAAATGATAGGGAGAAAGACAGAAGAAATTTGGAGTTTGGAAGGGAGAGGGATAAGGGGAAGAAGGAAGATATACAGTAAAGAAAGAAAGGAGATTGGGTAATGATTGTAACACAGGTATGTGATGGGCAAGGTGATAAAATGGAACAAGAGAGAGAGAGAGAGAGAGAGAGAGAGAGAGAGAGAGAGAGAGACAGACAGACAGACAGACAGACAGAGACAGAGACAGACAGACAGACCATACGTTGACGACTAAGGAACGGACAAAGGACATTCTGAGGGTGGGAACATGGAATGTGAGAGGAGTGAATGATGAAGTGAAAGAGAGAGAGATTGTCCAGGTGCTTGAGGATGCAAAAGTGGATATATGTGGATTGACTGAAACTAAATGAAAAGGTGAAAGGATGAGAGAATGGGAATACGGTGTAGGTATATGTGCGGGAGTCAGTGAGAATGAGAGGGCAAAAGAGGGAGTATGTCTGATGATAAGCAAGAAGTGGAAGGAGAATATAAGAGAGTATGGAACAGTGGGTGCAAGGATTGTATGGGTGAAGATGAAAGTAGGTATACAAGCATGGGCGATTGTATGTGTGTATGCTCCAACAGAGGATCGAGTGGCAAGAGTGAAAGATGAGTTTTGGGCGAGAGTAGAAGCATGTATGGACAAGTTTGAGAGGAGCGAGAGAGTGCTGTTGATTGGAGACATGAATGGCAAAGTTGGGAATGTACGAGTGGATGGAGTGGTTGGTCAGTGGGGTGTGCCAGCTGAAGTAGATGGGAATGGTAGTGCTTTGGTGGACATCTGTGCTGGTAAGGTTGGCAATAGCCAACACCTACTTTCGTCATAAGATGATCCACCGGTATACATGGAGAGTAATGAGGAGGATGGATGGTGAACTTGTTGAACGAAAGGCAATGATAGACTACGTGTGTGTGGATGAGCGAATGAGAAGACAAGTGTTGGATGCAAGGGTGCGGAGAGGGTGGGGGAATGGAGTCTCGGACCATCACTTAGTGATGGCCAAGGTAGAGCTGCAAAGAAAGTGGTTGAGGAGACGAAGGGGAAGACAGGAGGAAGCAGCTCTTGTGAGAAGAGTGGAGAAATTGCAAGATAGTGAGAAAATGACAGAGTATAAGAGCATAGTGGAAGAAAGATTGGGAAGGTATGAGCTAGAGCAGATGGAAGGGGTGGAAGACGTATGTAAGATATTCACGGAAGAGATAAGCGCAGCATGTGAGGCGGTTTGTGGAGTGAGGAGGAGATGCAAGGGTGTGCAAGGGACAGCATGGTGGAATGATGAAGTGAAACGAGCTGTGGAACAAAAGAAGAAGGCATATGGTGAATGGTTGGCGAGTAGAGGTAGGGGAGAAGATGAGAGAGAGAAGAGAGAGGTATATGTGAGCAGGAGAAGGGAGGTTAAGAGACTGGTGAAGGAGAGTAAGAAGAAAGTGGATGAAGAGTTTGGGAGGAATCTGAGTGTGAAATGGAGGGAGAGTAAGAAATTGTTTTGCAAGGAGGTAAAGAAAGTAAGGCAGTGTGAAAGGGGAAGTAGTAGGGGAGTGAAAGATAGGAATAATAGATTGTTGGTGGAGAAGAGAGGGAAATTGAGGAGATGGAAGGAGTACTTTGAGGATTTGTTGAATGTAGAGAGTGAGAGCAGTGTGGGTATAAGTGGTTGGGGAATGGCTGGGAGAAGAAGAGATGAGAGGAGGGAGGAAGAGATCAGTAGGTCGGAAGTAGTGGAAGCGATGAAGAAGATTAAGCTGGGAAAGGCCCCAGGAATTGATGGAGTGTGTGGTGAAATGCTTAGGTATGGGGGTGAGATTGTTGTTGAGTGGATATGGAAGTTGTGTAGATTGGCTTGGGAAGAGGGAAGGGTTCCAGAGGACTGGAAATCAGGTATAATTGTTCCTCTGTACAAAGGAAAAGGGGAGAGAGAAGTATGTGGTAACCATAGGGGTATTTGCCTTCTTAGTGTGACTGGTAAAATATGTGGTAGAATACTCATTGATAGGGTTAGGCATATGACAGAGGAGCTAGTTGGAGAAGAACAAGGGGGATTTAGGAAGGGAAAAGGATGTGTAGATCAGATATTTGTTCTAAGATGTTTAGTGGAGAAGTATCTAGAGAAGGGAAGGAAAGTGTATGCTGCCTTCATGGACTTGGAGAAAGCTTATGACAGAATAGATAGGCAAGGTATGTGGAAGGTATTAAGAATATATGGAGTGGAGGGGAAATTGTTGAGTGCTGTGAAGAGTATGTACGAGGGAGCTAGGGCTACGGTGCGAGTGGATGGTGAGCTGAGTGAATTCTTTGATCTCAATGTGGGACTGAAACAGGGGTGTGTGATGTCTTCATGGCTGTTTAATATATATATGGATGGGGTTGTAAAGGAGGTGCAAGGTAGGGCAGTGGATGTGGGGGTGGCCCTAATGAATGAGGGTGAGATTTGGAAGCTTCCGGTGTTGCTGTTTGCTGATGATACAGTATTGTTGAGCGAAGATGAATGGGAGTTGCAAGGTTTGGTGAATGAATTTGGGACAGTGTGTAGGAGGAGGAAGCTGAAAGTTAATGTAAACAAAAGTAAAGTTATGGTGTTTGAGAGGAATGAAGTCACAGAGTGTGCAGTGAGGTTGGATGGTGAGGATATGGAGAATGTGAGTGCATTCAAGTACTTGGGTAGTGTGATGAGTAAGGATGGAACTTTGGGGGGTGAAGTACGTGAAAGGGTACAGCAGGGAAGAAAGGTTGTTGGTACACTGAAAGCAGTGATGAGAAATAGGGAGGTGAGTATGGAAGTTAAGAAGTCACTGCATGATGGTATGTGATCCCTACCCTGACGTATGGAAGCGAGGCGTGGACCTTGCAAGAGGGGAACAAGTCAAGAGTGAGAGCAGTGGAAATGAGTTACTTGAGAGGAGCATGTGGAGTGACGTGGAGGGACAGGTTGACGAATGAAGAAGTGAAGGAACGTTGTGGGGTAGATGTGGATGTGGTTGAAAAGATTAGGAGAAATACACTGAGGTGGTTTGGACATGTGGAGAGAATGGAGAATGAAAGACTGACTAAGAGGGTGTATGTAGGTGAAGTGGAGGGAGGGAGAGGGAGGGGTAGACCGAGGATGAGGTGGAGGGATGGAGTTGAGAGGTATATGAGGGAGGGGGGGGTGAGTTGGGGGGAGGGGAGTCAAATGGTGGGTGACAGAGTGACTTGGAGGCGTTTTGTCTGCGGCCACCCTTTGCGGGATTAGGGCGTCGGGCTATAGATAGATAGATAGAAAAAGTACGAGATAAAGAAAACGAGAGGAAAAACAAACATGGAGTGCCAGCCAGTTAAAAAGAAAAAAGGAAGTGAAACAGCAAGACATAAACAAGAGGGAAAGAAAGCTGGTAAAAGAAAGGAAGTGGGCAAGAAAAGGAAGAGGAGAAAAATGTGAACGATGAGGTGATGAAATAGAGAGTGAGGTTGAAATGAAATGGTAAAAAAAAACTAACCAACAGAAAAAAGGAGGAAGAGAAATAGAAAAAGAAAGGAAAAGGGAAACAAAATGAGGACAAAGAGAAGAAATGAAAGAATGAAGGTAGGTAGGAGAAAAGGAAAACAGAAATAAAAGATAAAAATAAAAGGAATGATGGCGGCAAAAAAGGTGGAAATAAGCGTGAAAGTGACCAGAGAAAATATAGGGCAGAGGAAGGAAATGAGGTGGAGAGAACAGGAAGAGCAATGAGCACATAAGGCAAATGAAGAGAGGAAGGAAGAGATGACGAGAAGGGAAGTAATACAGTAAGTCAAAATATAAAGAAAGGTTTGAGGAGATGTAAAGTGGAAAGAAAATAAAAAGGAAATGTACAAGAAAAAAGTTAGTTGGAAAAGTGACAAAGGAGAGGAGGAAAATACAGAGAAACCAAAATGTGAATATACAAGAGAAGAAGAAAGGGAGGAAGACAGGAGGCAAAAGAGAAATACGGGAAGGACGAAGGAGGGAGGAGACAAAAAAGAATAAATGACTGAGGTCACTAAATGAGGAAATGAAAACAAAGGGAATAAAAATACTCAGCGAAGCGATAAGGAAATGTCAAAGAGGAAGAAAGAAACATAAAGGAGAGAAATGGAACAAAACGGGAAAGAGGAGAATGAAAGAAACGGTGGGAGGGAAAGGGAAAGGGCAAAGTGGACTGCTGAGGGAAGAAAGAGAGAAGAGGGGAGGTTTGAAGGAAAAAGGAAGGACAAAGGGGGAAGGGCAGGAGAGAAATGGTAAAGGGGAAAGGGTAAGAAAGAAAGACCAAAGAGGAGGGGTAGGTGTAGAAAGAATCGGCAAAGGAGAGCGGATGTTGCAAAATTCTGGATATTACAAAATATCTCTAGCATGCAAATTTTATCTGGCACTGAAGGCCGGCGGTAAGCGCTGCCTCCTAGAAAAGAAAGCAAGAAAAAAGACAAAAGTGAAAGAAAAGAGAGAAAATAATCCTTATCCGTTCACTAAAACCGTCCATAAATTATATAGTGAAAAATAAGCAGAAATTGGCAAGGAAAGGCTAAAACAGTTACACAGTCCGGCATCAAGAAAAAGAATTTCTGCTGATCTGAGAGAACGTATTGATCTTACATATTCTGAAGGAGCTGATTTCATAAATAAAATTAGAATTAGCGTTGAACGTCAGCGTATATCACAAAACCCAAGTTTAAAATAACTCATAGAATGTATAAAAATACAGTATTGTTACAAAGTGAATTTCCTTTTTTTCTGATTTATGGAAGTAAGTAATGTCAACATAATCTCCTTGCAGGCTCCAGCAGTAGTCGTCCAACGTGTTTGTGTCGCACTTCTCTCGGTACATTTTTATCCATTGTCTTGCTATCCTGATGGAATCTATCTCCCTGTTCTTCACTTACTACTCCAAGGTTTTCAGGAAAAAAAGTATAAATGAATATGTAGGAAATAAACAATGACACTCATACTGCACCCTAGTTTTTGGACGTTCCCGAATAAAGTTTCAACAAGATGGTGATAGTTTTCAGCCAGAGAAGATGAAGGAAAATCTGATCCAACTACTGCAGATGTGTTCCAGGCATTTCTTTCACCTCTACTATATGATTTTTGGAACTGCTGGTCTTTCCTCAACAGTCTTATAAAAGGGCTAAAAAATATACCATCTTTCAATTTTTCATCTGTTATAGCAGGGGAATTTTGAACACAGATGTTGAAAACATTTTCCTTCTTTATCCAAATCATCGAGATGATTTTGCAGTTTTCTGCAGACAAGTGGACTCTTTCTTTTTCCTTTGGTTCACTGTCTCGGATTTTCAACACAGGATAGGTAGACTGAATGAGCGGTCCAAGTTTTATCTTGGTCACCCAGTTTCATTCCAAAATATGTGTCAAATGCTTTTCTAACAAAGTCTGATATTTCGGGTCTGTTGTTTTGGTGCAGCAAACATCTGCAAATGTAATAAAAGATAACTATATGAAGTTTACACTGTTCTGGGTTAGCTGCCATAATTACAACCCATGAATGAAGAAACGAATGAGCAATACAGTAACATGGAACAAGCTCAGCAACAAGAGCACCTCACAATAGTTAATAATATTAGTAAAAATACCTGAATATAACACATATACTGTATATGAAAGAATGAATGAATATTTATAAAATACTTAGTAGAAAATAAAATTAATACAAAAATAGCAAACAGTTCACAGAAATATAAATAAAAATGACAGAAAAGCATTCGGGGGCCGAATGCTAATCGTCCGACAGAATATGCTGTTGGCCAAGTCCATGACTTTGGCCATATCTTGATATCCTAAAGGTTTCGTGTTGATATAGGAAGCCTTCGAGAGATATCATGGTGCTAAAAGCGGGCGATAAAAACTAGTTGACCATTGGCAGCCATTTTTGTGACCTTGACCTTCACCTAGAGTGCCCATTTTCGAACTAGTCCAAGATATGGTCAATCTTGATACCCTGAAGGTTTCATGTTCATAGCTCAAGCCGTTAGTGAGACATAATGGTGCAAAAGGCTGGCGATAAAAACTAGTTGACACTTGGCAGTTATTTTGGTGAACTTGAACCCGAGTGCCCATCTTCGTACTCGTCCAAGATTTTGACCATATCTTGATACCCTGAAGGTTTCATGTTGATAGCTCAAGCCGTTCGTGAGATATAATGGGAACAAACACACACACACACACACACACACACACACACACACACACACACACACACACACACACACATCGGCAGACGCACATCGACAGACATACAGAGGAAGGCAAAAACATTATCGCTCCGCCTTGCTAAAAGGCGGGCAATACTAAGGAAATGCGAGTCATGCAACAATATCTTGTTCCCCCCTCAAAAAAAAAAAAAAAAAAAAAAAAAAAAATTCTTTTGTGGATAAAAGTGACGTACTAGGTAAAAAGTGAAGCCATTTTCGGAATTACCGACCTCTAGTTACCTTACAGTAAGCGTTTTTTGTTAGTCAGAAAATTCAGGTAGGGCTGTGTTATGAAGCAACAATAAAAAACCTCAGTATTCATCAAAGTAACCTGAACGCATAAAACCAAACCACAGTGCCAGCTACAAAAACAGTACGAAAAACAAGAATGGACTGCGGTATCAAAATGTAAGTAAAAGAAGAAAAAAATCATTGGCCCTGAAATATAGATTCAAGAGTTTGGAGGAAAAAAAAAAATAATATAGGATCCCCACATCCACACACACACACACACACACACACACACACACACACACACACACACACAAAGCTCAGCTGACCCACCATTGCAGTTACCATAAAAACGTAAGAAAAATACAAGAAAGACGCTTATCGCAATCCAGGAAATACGAAACCTCAAAGATATATCGGCTAGACCCCCACCCCCCCCCAAAAAAAAAGGAAAAACAAAATTCACGCAAGCCATTGTAAGCACAGTAAATAGATGGAAGATAAAAGTCTGGAAAAAGTCCAGATTCATCCTAAAACTAGAAGAAAATTCCATCTACGAACCCTCCCAAAGGGAAAACATGAGCTACACACATTTCCAAAGTGCATGAAAAAGATAAGAGAATGTTTATATGATGGAAAAAATAAAAAATGAAAGAAAACTGGCGAACAGTTTCTCCAAAAGCAGGCTTATTACAACAAAATTTCCCCAAAATTCCGAGAAGCAATATAGAGAGGATAAAAGAAAATCAGAGGTTCCAAAAAGACAAGGTAAAGAAAAATGCATAACCTATGAAAAGTAATAAAGGTAAAGAAAAACACTCCTCCATCATGAAAATTAAGCACACGAGAAATATAACCTTAACTCATTTCGAAAGCAAAAGACAAGACTTCTCCCTTCTTCCATAAAACTGAAAACAGAAAAATCATTCTCGCTGTGCACACAAAGGGACGGTCTCTCTCTCTCTCTCTCTCTCTCTCTCTCTCTCACACACACACACACACACACACACACACACACACACACACACACACACACACACAAGAAAAAAAACTGTGTTCCGTAAAGCAATTGAGACAGGAAGCGGTGCCAAGGAACAGTAAACACGTCCCCCGCAGTCATTTTAGTTTTGACCTAAAAACACATCATGATATCTAATCAGAGATGTCACATGTCAAGTTTGGAGTAAATCGGGTGAAAATTTATGATTTTATGCTAATTTGAAATTTTAGGCTAACTAGGGGGTGGCCCCCCTGATGTAATGAGATGTAATAGGATGCAGATATGAAAAATGAATATTTAGGTTTTGGTTTCATGTCGATATGACGAATTTGAAATTTGTAATGGCGAGAAAACGATTTTTTACCTGTCACTGATTGCACTGCGCAGTGGACCCTTGTGCGGTGTGTTGCGGTGAGGATCTGTCCCTTCTCCCCTTTGGGGCTAAGATGCGAATGAATGTGTTTCAATGGATGAGTAAATGGGGAGTGTGTCGTCCTGTCTCGGCTACCTCCCTTTCCTTGGGGGAAGCAGCCTAGGTATATTGATAGATAGATAGATTTTTTTTACATTCTTTTGTGCCTACAACCTGGGCCTTTGCCTAGTTTGGCCCAAAACTTATTCAAGTGATCAGAACATCATAGCCCATCGTCCCTGTATTATAATCAAAATTGCACAAGCAATATTCGCGTCAAGTTGTAAACAAACACAAAGACAGACTGACAGACAAACACACAAGGAAACAAACAAACAGACCAACTGAGTGAAATCAATACCCGTCCCGCAGCCTTTTGGGGACGGGGACGGATAATTAAATTAGCCCCTACGGCCTTCAAAACCAACTCCATTCCCAAGTCCAGGGTAAGGAGAAATGCTCCGGTGGCCAGAAATTGATAGTATGCGAGAAAAATATAAATCGTCTAAACACAATAAGATAAACATTTTTTTTTTTTTTTTTTTTCACACAACACGAATACCTATGATATTATTAAAGTAACCCGTGACGATCAAAATTAGCAAGGTACAAAAGGAAAGGGTAACATAAGGCAAGTGAAAACTAACGAAAAGGCAATAATTTTCCTAGACAGTACGTAGTGCATATTAAAATACATACCAAAGATGAAACATTAAAAATTAGAATGGTTCTTAATAGAGCGCATTATCTCCGTCAAGGCCTAACATGCAGTTCCTTTTAATTCAATCAAGTCTAATCCCTATGTGTCAAGTGGGGTTGGTGGAGGATTAGTGCCCCTCCCTGTAAAACAATTAACTCTAAGCCCTTGGCCACCCCGTTTGGGATACATGGCGTCTGACAATTTTATGACTAATCCAATATCAAAGTCATAACCCTGTAAGTTGTAACACCATCATTTTAAACTACCCATAACAGTTGTAACACCATCATTTTAAACTATCCATAACTCTTAATCATATTTTTTTAACTCACTGTAACAGCCAACAAAACAGTGCATATCTTTTGTTACTGTACAGCACCTGGAAAAAGACTACCCCCCCTATAAAAGCATATTTAAATCCGCTAGATCCGGATTTTTATATGGATCCGCGCCAAACTGTACACATTCGTAGATACCAACATCCTAAGTATGCCTGATTTTTTTTTCATCAGTATCCATGCAATATTCACTGAAAAATTTACGAAAATGTCGAAAACGTCCTATCTCGCAATGTTAAAGAAAGGGGAAAAAAAAACCTGGATCAGCACATTTATCCGGATCCGCAACAAAATTTAATGGAGTCTATTCTGGGCCAAGGCCCATTCTTCTACCAGGTTTCGTGGAAACCCGTCCAGTAGTTTTTTGTGTAATCTTGCTCTCAAACCAACCAACAAACAAACGGACAGGGGTGAAAACATAACCTCCTCGGCGGAGGTAAAAAGGAAATAAAAATGAATCAGCATTATCGTAACATAAAAAAAGGAAGATCAAGTCACCTCCTCCCTTTTAAACATCTATGGAAAAGATTAATCCCTTAACAGTATCTGTAGGTGGTAGACAAGTTTATATGTCTTTCATAGTTGGAGAAGGAATGAAATGGATCCTTAAATCTTTAAAAGCTAAAGGAACAAAACAAAAGGAAAATCGAAGAAGAATTTAATAAAGGAAATCTCATACATATTGGCGAACTACTCTTCATGATGTCTCTGTGTTTACCTGAAGCGTTCCATCCATTTGTAATGAGTCTTCTTCTTTCGCTATCATGGTCTTTCGTTAATTTTTGCATTTGCCCCCAGCAATTGTACTCCTCATCTTCTTTAAGAATTTCTCCTCTTATTCTGATCACGCTCTTTGTTATCTATATATATATATCTTTTTTTAATGTTAGGAAGAAGGAATCAGAGTCCACGAGCCCGCAATACTGTTCCTTCCAAGAGAAAGACAAAATTCAAGAGAGAGCCAAATTCAAGATCCGATCATTTCGAGATGCCTGGAAACACTGCGTTTGAAAGACTGGAGACATAGCTAGCAGGAAATACAGACAGACGGAGACAGTTCCAGAGTGGACCTATTGCATAAATGAAGGACTGGGAGTAATGGTTAACTCTTGCATTAGAGAGTTGGACAGAAAAGAGGTGAGAGTTTGCTGCTAGACAGGTGCTACGCGCCCGTCTAGCCCCTAAAACGCGGATCGTCGCTTTTGCGACGGTCGGCCCAAAGGGCAAGACGGCGGGTCGTCGCGTTTGCGATTTGAGTTAATTTTGAATAACTGCGGGCAAGCAGGCTCAAGCTGGTATTGTCTCTCAGTCCCGCCACCCGTGAGCTACTTTTAGCACACTTGACCTTTGTACTACTGACCTCGGTTGTTGCCAAGTCTCATTTGTTTTACCCACGGACGCACCGATGCGCGGCCCTCCCTCGTCGTGCGATATGGCAACGCGCGGATGGCTGATACGTGTCAATCTGCGCCGTCATCTCGCAAGCACTTTTTGCTATTGGGAAACGCTTGTTTCCCCAGTTGTCACACTGTCATTTTTTCGCGCGGTTTGCCCCAGATTAGCGTCAGTCCACGCAAATCTGCCACGGTGACACCATGTCAGGCTCTAGCTCTTCTAGTTCCGTGCCTTCTAGCCCTCCGAAAAAGGGTTTTGTTACCTCTACGCCCTTCAAAACTTTACAAGTGACTACCAAGGGGCTAAGTGACTCGGCCATAGCATCTGAACTGTTGAAAGCCTCTATGGACTACGGCAGTGACGTGGGTGTTTTGTCTAGCCTGGCTGAATCAGAGACACAATCGAGTGCTGATTCAGCCCCTGAAGTGATGATTTCTGTGCCCGAGGAAACTGTGACTGTGCCCAGCACCTCTACAGGGAAGGCCCCGGTGAAAAGGGGCCTCGAATATGGAAAGGGAGAGAAAAGGAAGAGGAGCGGAGACAGCAGTGCACCGCCATTGTCCACTACGCCACGTCACACCACCGCAAGCCCGCCACGTTCTCCCAGCCCTCTTCTCTCGTCCTCCTCGTCTGCTGTCCTGTCTCCTGAGTCATCGGAGTCTCCATCACCACCGAGAAAGGGAAGTAGACGAGCAATGTTACGTATAAGAGGTTATCGTAGGCCTAGTGTTCGTGTCAGTAAAGTTAAGTCCCCTAGGCTAACTCCCACTAGGCAACTCAGGAGTCACGCCACCGCGGGTGACCTTGACCCAAGCGATAATCTCCCTCCAACCACCACCACCACCACCACAACACCAACACGGCCTGGGATAACCTCTCCCTTACCTACTATTGCCCAGCCTGCCTCACCCACTCCCACACGACCTGCCTCACCCCCCGCCACCCCAAGCACCTCCCAGCCTAGGCAGGGAACTTTAGATGCTTTTGTGTGGTCAGAGGGATCAGATTTTGTGCCTGAAGATCTGCCCTTTGACGAAAGTGAGTGTGGACTTCAGGCTGACTTCCCTGTGGACAACGATGGTGAATGTGTTGACTACCTGTTGGCCTTCCTTGACGACGAGGTTATGGAGCACATCTGTACCGAGACCAATAGGTACGAGGGGCAATGTGCGCCAATTCGCGAAGAAGAAGGTGAGGCTGCGACGCCATCCACGTCGCGGATGGCATCATGGGTGCCTTTGACGATCAGCGAGCTTTTTGTATTTATTGCCTTGATGTTGCTTATGCCGCACAACTGGAAGCATAAGTTGGAAGAGTACTGGGGTTCCGACAAGCTGTGCCCAACACCAATACTCAATAAATACATGAGCCGCGATCGTTTTAGGCAGCTGATGACTTATCTTCACTTCGCGAATAATGATGAGCCTTCCCAAACTGACCCATTATGGAAAGTGAGGGGAATCCTGAACATGATCAAAGATAAGTTTACGAGGTTCTTGCGCCCTTTCAAGAAAGTCGTGATTGACGAGTCTTTGGTATTGTTCAGGGGCCGTCTTCGGTTCGTCCAGTACATTCCAAGCAAACGCCACCGCTTTGGAATCAAGTTTTTCGTGCTGTGCGACTGCAAGACGGGGTTCATCCTTGACTTCGTCATCTACACCGCCAGCAATGTCGACTTGGATAAGACTGACCCCCTTGGATTCTCTGGTTCTGTGGTGAAAGTGCTTTGGAAAAGTACTTTGGCGAGAATCATGTCCTGTATACGGACAATTATTATACAGCTCCAAAACTCGCCAAGTACCTTTCTGAACACGGCGTCGGCTCCTGTGGCACTGTCAGAAGTAACAGGGCACATTACCCTGCCTTCCCAGAGGCTGAAAAGTCAAAGCGGGGAGACGTGCACCTGAAGAAATCTGACAAGATGCTTGCGATCAGGTGGCATGATAAGAGAGTCGTGAACATGCTCACCACAGTACACAAGGGTGAAATGCTGGCAACAGGGAAGGTCGACAGAAGGACTGGCGAGCCTGTGATGAAGCCTGATGCTATAATTGACTATAACGTCAATATGCGGCTGGTGGACAAGTCGGATATGATGATTGGAGAGATTGACTGTCTGAGGAAAAATCGTCGTTGGTACAGGAAGGTGTTCTTGCACTTGATTGACATGTGCATGTTGAACGCCTTCATCCTGTATAAAATCAAGAACAGGAAGCCAGCCAACTACTCTCTCAGAAGATTCTCCAAGACTTGTGTCTACCAGGTGCTTTCAACAGGTCCAAAACGCCACCCTCACACACCTCCAGACCGCCTACAGTGTATGGCCTACCTTCAGCGACACCGCCTGGAGCCACTGCCAGCCACTGCAAAGAGGGGGAAAGCACTGAGGAGGTGTCATGTGTGCAGCCACACTACCAGGCAGGAAAGAACTTTTAGGCGCACCTCCTTGCAGTGCAAAGAGTGCAAAGTTCCCCTCTGTGCTTACCCGTGTTTTTTCGACTACCACAGCCTAAGTAGATTTTGAAAATAAGGGTAAAAATATTGGGAAAAATACTGAGAGTGACTGTGATAATATTGTTTAGTTTTCTTTTACGTGCTGACAGTGACAGCCTGATGAGTGTAAATTAGTGTATGTACTTGTAAAAGCACTGACAGTTACAGTGTTTTTTGTTGTAATTAATTGTACATAGTAATCATATAAGTATTGCGAGTGACAGTCACTCCAGTGTAAAAAGATAAAAGCATATTTTCCTATTCTGTGTTCTGAAAGTAAAAGTTTTTTGTGTATAAAATATTATTTTTATAACACTGGACAGTGACACTGATGAATAAGGCAAAAAAAAAAAAAAGATACAGTGAAAGTGAGCGATAGAAATGAAGTGCGAGTGGCCGACAGGAGCGAGAATAAAGTGCCTGCCGTAAGGCTGAATAAACTCGCGCCGCGGTGGTCTTCCTCATTCCCAGTCCACAATACTGGCAGTGACATTGATTTTTATTACCGTAATAGTGACAGGCAAACGTTTGCGAAGTCCTATGATGGAAAAAAAAGGAGTATACGTGTTTTTTGCCGAGAAAAGGCAAATGTGACAATATTGACGGGAAGATCGCCACCGCGCTGCGTGTCGGCCGTGCGCTCCGTCCATTTTAGCCTTATTTTCAGTTCTTATTTACAAATACGGATTCCAAACAACCTGTACGTTGTTGTATAAAGTGTACTGTGACAGATTGAGGCTGTGGTAGAAAGAAAACCGGGTTTCTGGAGGTGTGAGAGTGAAGACTTTGTTACCCAACTTTGCAAGTCTTCACAAGTCCTTGGGTAGTCAACGAAGGCTCAACATGTGGCTCAGGAGATAGCTGAATGTAAGTAATATATGCCATAAAAATTTTAATGCTCTAGGGTTAATCTATGATTTTTGGCTAATATTTTTCCACATGTACTCCGACCCCGCTACAACCCCGCCACAGGGGGGGGATCGCGCGTACACAGCCGCGTTTTAGGGGCTAGAGGTGGAGGGATGCAAGCAGACAGTTCAGAGGAGCAGTGACCATTGAAGTAGAAAAGAGGTAAAGATGCAATAGTGCGGCAAAGAGACAGAGGTTGAAGGGAGCCAGTAAGAGGAGCGTTAATAAGACGAAAGGGTCTTGACTCCACCTTATTGAGAAGAGCTGTATATGGGGAGCCTCCTCACACATGAGAGTTGTACTCTACACAGGGGCTGATAAAACCCGTGTATAAATTCAACAACTGTGCAGGAATAAAGAAGGAACGGAGTCGGCCTAGCACACCTAATCTCTTAGAAGCAGATTTTACAAGAGATGTAATATGATCTTTCCAAGATAAGTCCCGAGTGAATGAAACCCCAAGCTTGTTCAAGGATGATGCAGGATTAAGCTGAGTATTATTAAACATTAATGGGTACTCGTGTAGAAGCTGTTGTTGGGTTGATAGCTGTAAGAACTGAGCCTTTGATGCATTAAAAACAACCAGATTATTATTACCCCAGTCACAGATATGAGCCAAGTCAGACATTAGGTGTGCCATAGCCTCATCCCTTGTTTCTTGAAGTAACTGCTGAGATGGACGTTGCGGGAACCGAATGGAAAGGTGAAGGATGGAGTCATTAGTGTACAAGTAGATAGGGTTAGATGTACAGCTTAGAAGGTCATTGACAAATAAGAGGAAGAGAGTTGGTGATAGGACAGAGCCCTGAGGAACACCACTGTTGATAGATCTAGAAGAACGATGGCCGTCTACAACAGCAGCTATAGAACGACCACAAAGGAAGCTATAGATGAAGGCACAGATAGAAGGATAGGAACCGTAAGAGGGCAGTTTGGAAATTAAAGATTCATTCCAGACTCGATCGAAAGTCTTTGAGATGTCAAGTGGAATGGCAAAGCTTTCGCCAAAGTCCCGAAAGGAGGATGACCAGGAGTCTGAAAGGTAGGTGAGAAGATCACCAGTGGAGCGTCCCTGACGGAACCCATACTGACGATAAGAAGGTTGTGATAGGAATGATGCTTTAAAATTTTTCTATTAAGAATTGACTCGAAAACTTTTGAGATACAGGATGTTACAGCAATTGGACGATAGTTAGAAGGTTGAGAATGGTCACCCTTCTTTGAGACTGACCGAATGAGAGCAAACTTCCAGCAAGAAGGTACACCCAAGATGGTAAATTCGCAACCACGTACCCTAGATGTCTGTGTAAACTGTGCTGGCAACACTGTGTGGGGGAGGGGCCAGAGTTCTTGGAACATATCCCCCGTCCCCCTCAGAATCCGTATCAGGTTTGGTTTGATTTCTTACATTTCGTCTGCAATAATGGACGCTGTCGACCTGGGGTTACTGATCCTAGATTTACTTATCACCTATATCAGTGGAAGGGAATTGAGACATGCGTATTATTAGTTGCAGCGTTGAGCTTTTAATACTAAGGCTTGTATGGAATGGTAATTGATTCAGATAACGATACAGGTGTCACTGATTCATCCAAGATATCGTGTTAATGGCACCTACGACCACAGATCAGACGCTTGAATTTTGGCCACCAGCAAACATGGCTCAAGGCCATCAAAAAGCAAGTCTCCGTTCTAGAATTGATCCCAAGAAACAAGCAGGAATGTCTGTTGCTGCCACAGCAGAGGACGAAGGCGTGTCCCAAACAACAGTAAAAAAACGGTGGAGGAGGTAGCAAGCAGAAGGCGATCTATGCGACCATCCGAGGAGTGGGAGACCGAGAAAAACAACACCTGATGACGACCGCAGAATCATTGAGCAGGCAACAAGGACACCTATCATCAATGCTGTGCAAATCAGGGAGCAACTGCAGTTACAAGTGTCCAGGCAGACGATATGCAAACGCTTTCATGAAGACGGTGTTCATCACAGGATTCCTGCTGCGAAAGAAGTGTTAACTGAGAGACATCGGAACGGACGATTTTTGTTCGCATAACATCACGTGAACAAGGGCCTTGATGTCTGGGGGCGAGTGATATTCTTCGACGAGAAATCATTTCCCTCTACTAAACACGGACGCCCTCACTGTTGGCGACGCAATGGAACCAGATACGATAGCAAAAACATCTATGAAGTAGCACGTGGTGGCCATGTGACGTGCAACGTGTGCGGTTTTGTCCATCTATACGGTGTGGGTGAATTGGTTGCTATGGACGGGCGACTCACTGCGGAGAAATATATTGAAATATTAGAGGAAGTAAAGGTCCCTACAGTTCATGCTATGGCTGCATCTTATCTTGAACGGATTCTTTTCATGCATGTTATCATATTAAATACTGTCGACTCAGTTTCAATAATCATGGGATATAGTCACCTGTTATTTGAACCTATAATGTGGTATAAGCTACAGTGCACATATTCAACACATCTATAAATTATTAACTGAGCTTTACTTATGATAATGCCACATTTTCTATAATGGGCCATCATTATTAATGTGTATTTATTTCATTCTTAGGACAATTGCCCAGTTTATACTGCAAGAATCGTAAGCCGATGGTTCAGGGACCAGCGGGACATAGATCTGCTGCCCTGGCCAGCTAAAGCTGCGGATTTAAATCCAATAGAGAACTGTTGGGCGATGATGGTCAATATCTGGCAACAGGGACAAGACAGGACACCCGACGCACTTGTGCAGCACAGTATGTATGAGCGGGAACGACTTCGGAGATGTCAGGGTGATATCTACAACATAGTTGCTTCGCTCCCATCTAGACTACAGGAAGTTATTTACAACGACGGTGGATGGACACATTATTGGTATCATTAAAACATCTATGTCTCACAAAAGATAATGAAATATAGTTTCATTCTGCATACTTATTACGTGTCTGTATTTAACAATGTTGAGCAGACTCCTGCTCACAATAGCCATCTTCTAATAAAGTGTCATACCTATTTTGTATTTTGTCTTTAGCAATGTTGAGTGGAATTCTGCTCCACGTTACTCCGACTCCTCCCCCACATAGTGTTATATCGTGGATGAATCAGTGACACCTGTATCTTTATCCAATCCAATTACCGTTCCATACAAGATGTGGTATTATAAACTCAACGCTGCAACTAATAATACGCATGTCTCAGTTCCCTTTCACTGATATAGGTGAAAAATATATCTAGGATCAGTAACCCTAGGTCGATAGCGTCCATTATTGCAGACGAAATGTAAGAAACCAAACCAAACCTGATACGGATTCTGAGGGGGACGGGGGATATGTTCCACGTACACTGGTCCCTCCCCCACACAGTGTTACCAGCACAGTTGACATAGACACCTAGGGTACGTGGTCGCGAATTTATTATCTCGGGTGAACTGTACAAGTGGATGAAACATTAATTTGGTTTGATTCCAATTAATGGTTAGTCCTACTTCCCGTATATATATGTACACACACACACACACACACACACACACACACACACACACACTATATATATATATATATATATATATATATATATATATATATATATATATATATATATATATATATATATATATGGGGGCGAACAGAGAGGATACAGGCCTAAGAGTAGAGGTATTGTCTGGAAGTTTATAAGCATACAGTTTCCAATACCATCCCTTACACATAACATAATTATGGGACTTACCCAGTGAGAGAGAGAGAGAGAGAGAGAGAGAGAGAGAGTGTGTGTGTGTGTGTGTGTGTGTTGGGCCCTTGATTGTATAGTCAGCCAAAAAAGTCGTGCTTTCGTTCCGAACCCCGTAAATGTTAGAACAGGTAAATCTAAGCAGCAGAGATAGCTTCACAAGTCTGGCAACTGTGTCAGACCAGACGGTGGTGGGGTTGGGTGGTTTGGGGTGCCATATATTACTGTCGGCTGGAAATTGTTAGGAATAACATACTGGGTAATAGGGTTACAGTCAGCTATCATCACTTTTATGTCACTAATATCTACATATGCATCATTCATCACGTATTTACATGTAATCAAAATATACTGCAGTTTCATATACATGAGTTGTCATGTCTAATTCATCTTTAATGTTTGGAATACTTTAGAGGACGGAATAACGGTGGAGTACGTTTCATAATAAGTGTTTGGAATTTAATGAAACTTCACGAATATGATATAGAACAGCTTTTATTAATGATAACTAGAATCTTCCCTCTATTTCCCGTCGTCCAGTATAGATAACTGAATGACTGTGAAGATATGACTATATGCTGGTGAGTGTATATCATGGTTTCATCACCTTACGTAACACCTGTAGCTGGGTTTCCCCACAGTTATAAATAAGACTAGATGACGCATCGCCCATTCTTCAGTACAGCAGCGGTGCGTCTGTGTGGCCGCCATCTTGGAGCGGTCAAGCATGTAATAGTGGGACGTGTTTTAGAGTGAATTCAGACTATGAGAATGAATGCTGTTGTGGTGGAGGTGGTGATGGTGGTTATTGCCGTGGTGGTGGTGGTGATGGTGATTTTTGTTGTGGTGATGGTGGATTTTGTTGTGGTGGCGGTGATGGTGGTTTTTGTTGTCGTTGTGGTGGTGGTGATGATGGTGATTTTTGTTGTTGTGGTAATGGAGATGGTGGTTTTTGTTGTTGTGGTGGTGGTGAGGGTAATTGTTGTGTTGGTGGTGATTATTGTGTTGGTGGTGATTGTTGTGGTGGTGGTTGTTGTTGTGGTGGTGGTTGTTTTTGTGGTGGTGGTTGTTCTTGCGGTGGTGGTTGTTTTTGTGGTGGTGGTGGTTGTTGTGGTGGTGGTGGTTGTTGTGGTGGTGGTGGTTGTTGTGGTGGTGGTTATTGTGGTGGTGGTTGTTGAAGTGCTTGTCGTTGCTTTTGTGGTTGTTGTTGTTGTAGTTATTGTGATGGTAGTGGTTGATGTGGTGGTGGTTGTGGTGATGTTGGTGGTTGTTGTTGTTGTTGTGGTGGTGGTGGTGGTTGTCGTGGTGATTGTTGTTGTGATGGTTGTGGTGGTTGTTGCTGTTGTTGTAGTTATTGTGATGGTAGTGGTTGATGTGGTGGTGGTTGTGGTGATGTTGGTGGTTGTTGTTGTGATGGTGGTGGTGGTGGTGGTTGTCGTGGTGATTGTTGTTGTGATGGTTGTGGTTGTTGTTGCTGTTGTTGTAGTTATTGTGATGGTAGTGGCTGATGTGGTGGTGGTTGTGGTGATGTTGGTGGTTGTTGTTGTTGTGGTGGTGGTGGTGGTTGTCGTGGTGATTGTTATTGTGATGCTTGTGGTTGTTGTTGCTGTTGTGGTGGTTGTGGTGGCGGATGTGGTGGTGGTGGTTGTTGTGGTGGTGGTTGTTGTGATGGTGGTGGTTGTTGTGGTGGTGGTTATAGTGGTGGTGGTTGTTGATGTGCTTGTGGTTGTTTTTGTGGTGGTTGTTGTCGTAGTTATTGTGATGGTAGTGGTTGATGTGGTGGTGGTTGTAGTGATGTTGGTGGTTGTTGTTGTGATGGTTGTGGTTGTTGTTGCTGTTGTGGTGGTTGTGGTGGTGGATGTGGTGGTGGTGGTGGTGGTTGTGGTGGTGGATGTGGTGGTGGTGGTGGTTGTGGTGGTGGTGGTTGTTGTGGTGGTTGTCGTTGTGGTGGTGGTAGTTCTTGTTGTTGTTGCTGCTGTGGTGGTGGTTTTGTTGTGGTGGTGGTGTTGTTGTTTTGGTGGTGGTGGTGGTGGTGGTGGTTATTTTGGTGCTGGTGGTGGTTGTTGTGGTGGTGGTGATTGTTGCTGTGGTGGTGGTTACTTGTGGTGGTGGTTGTTATGGTGGTGGTGGCGGTTGTTGCTGTTGTTGTGGAGGTTGTTATGGTGGTGGTGGCAGTTGTTGCTGTTGTTGTGGTCGTGGTGGCGGTTGTTGCTGTTGTTGTGGTGGTGGTGGTTGTTGGTGTAATGGTGGTGGTGGTTGCTGTTGTTATGGTGGTGGTGGTTGTTGTTATGGTGGTGGTGGTGGTGGTGGTTGTGGTGGTGGTGGTGGTGGTTGTGGTGGTGATGGTTGTGGTGGTGGTTTTTTTTTTATGCGAGGAAGAAGGAACCAAAGGCCATGAGCCCGCAATAAGAGTTCCCTCCAAGAGAAAAACAAAATACAATAGAGAGCCAAATTCAAGATCCGATCATTTCGAGATGCCTGGACGCACTGCGTTTGAAAGACTGGAGATCATAGGCATCAGGAAATACAGACAGAGGGAGACAGTTCCAGAGTTGACCTGTTGCATAAATGAAGGACTGGGAGTAACGGTTAACTCTTGCATTAGAGAGTTGGACAGAAAAGGGATGAAAGTTTGCTGCTAGACGGGTGCTACGCGCCCGTCGTAGAGGTGGAGGAATGCATGCAGACAGTTCAGAGGAGCAGTGACCATTGAAGTAGCGATAGAAAAGAGATAAAGATGCAACAGTGCGGCGAAGCGACAGAGGTTGAAAGGAGTCAGTAAGAGGAGGAGAGTTAATGAGACAAAAAGGCTTTGACTCCACCCTATTGAGAAGAGCTGTGTGTGGGGAGCCTCCCCACACATGAGAGTTGTACTCCACACAAGGGCGGATAAAACCCCTGCATAGAGTCAACAATTGTGCAGGGGTAAATAAAGAACGGAGTAGGCTTAGCACACCCAATCTCTTGGAAGCAGATTTTACAAGAGATGTAATATGTTCTTTCCAAGATAAGTCCCGCGTAAATGAAACCCCAAGCATGTTCAAGGATGATGCAGGATTAAGTTAAATATTATTAAACATTAGTGGGTATACCTGTGGAAGATTTTGACGGGTTGATAGTTGTAAGAACTGAGTCTTTGGTGCATTAAAAACAAGATTATTTTTACCCCAGCCAGAGATATGAGCCAAGTCAGATATTAGGTGTGCCATAGCCTAATCCCTTGTTTGTTGAAGTAACTGCTGAGATGGGCGTTGCGGGAACCGAAAGGAAAGGTGAAGGGTGGAGTCATCAGCGTATGAGTGGATAGAGTTAGATGTACAGCTTAGAAGGTCATTGATGAATAGAAGGAAGAGAGTTGGTGATAGGACAGAGCCCTGAGGAACACCACTGTTGATAGAGCTAGGAGAAGAATGATGTCCGTCTACAACAGCGGCTATAGAACGACCAAAAAGGAAGCTAGCGATGAAGGTACAGATAGAGGGATAGAAATCGTAAGAGGGCAGTTTGGAAATTAAAGATTTATGCCAGACTTGATTGCAAGCCTTTGAGATGTCAAGTGGAATGGCAAAGCTTTCGCCAAAGTCCCGAAAGGAGGATGACCAGGAGTCTGAAAGGTAGGTGAGAAGATCACCAGTGGAGCGTCCCTGACGGAACCCGTACTGACGATCAGAAAGAAAGTTGTGATAGGAAAGATGCCTTAAAATTTTTCTATTGAGAATTGACTCGAAAACTTTTGAAATACAGGACGTTAAAGCAATTGGACGATAGTTGGAGGGTTGGGAGTGGTCACCCTTCTTTGGGACTGGCTGAATGAGTGCAAACTTCCAGCAAGAAGGAAAGGTACAAGTTGACAGACAAAGGCGAAAGAATTTGCCTAGGCAGGGTGTAAGCACAGAAGCACAGTTCTTGAGAACAACAGGAGGGACTCCATCAGGCCCATATGCCTTGTTAGTATTGAGGCCAGTGATGGCAGAAAATACATCAGCTGAAGAAATTTTAATGTCAGCCATGAGGAAGTCAGGGGCGGGAAGTGATGGAGGAACAGCACCGGAATCGTCTAAGGTAGAATTGGAGGAGAAAGTCTGTGCGAAGAGATCTACTTTATCAGTAGAAGAAATAGCTACAGAACCATCAGAGTAGAAAAGAGGAGGGAAGGATGATGAGGTAAAGTTGTTAGAAAGGTTTTTGGCAAGGTGCCAAGGTTGTGGTGGTGGTTGTTATAATGGTGGTGGTTGTTGTTGTTATGGTGGTAGTGGTTGTTGTTGTTGTTGTTGTTGTTGTGGTGGTGGTGGTGGTGGTGGTGATGGTTGTTGTGGTTGTTGTTGTTGTTGTGGTGGTGGTGGTGGTGGTTGTTGTTGTTGTTGTGGTGGTGGTGTTGGTGATGATGATGGTTGTTGTTGTTGTAGTGATGGTGGTGATGGTTGTTGTCGTGGTGGTGGTGGTGATGGTTGTGGTGGTTGTTATGGTGGTGGTGGTGGTGATTTTTGTTGTTATTGTGGTGGTGGTGGTTGTCGTTGTTATGGTTGCTGTTGTTCTTGTTGTAGTTGTTGTTGTGGTGGTGGTGATGATGTTGTTGTTGTTGTTGTTGTTGTTGTGGTGGTGGTGATGTTGTTGTTGTTGTTGTTGTTGTTGTTGTGGTGGTGGTGGTGGTGTGGTGGTGGTGGTGGTGGTGGTGTTGGTGGTGGTGGTGGTTGTGGTGGTGGTGGCTGTTTTTGTGGTGGTAATGGTTGTGGTTCCTGGTTCATCTGAAATGTGAACTCTGTGGACTGCAGATTTAAATTTCCCTTCTACAACCCACCATCCTCCTTTCTGGGGATAGGGAAGCAGCTGAGGGACGTTTGCATAACCAGACAGATAACCGCTCATGATATCGGTGTCACTCTTGATATATTCCAACGCTTTCTACACCCAAAAGCAGCAGTGCTGCAGGATTTCTAGGTAAATGGTGGTCAATTTTGCGCATTGTCTGGAACACGACATCGTCTGCCTCGACCGTTCCAAGATGGCGGCCTGGCAGACGCATCTCAAGTAGTGTCATGCGACATCTAGACTTATTTATATCTATGGGTGTCCCTCACCCCTTTACCAAAACACTAACCACTTGTGGAATGCTTTTCTTGTTATTACTGTGAAGGCACCGCATGCGTCTGCCACACCACACGTGGTATATATACAATATATCCTGCCATGTTCAGAAGGTAAACATACTGTAAAAACACACCTTTGTCATTTATTCCGATGTCATGTGGCTTGATTCCCGACGGAGGGGGTGTGGCAGAAAAGTGGGGAGGGGGCGGGGTTGCACCTCGTCGTTTCATTTAACGTTTGATTCGCTACACGATCTAGGCATTATTTCTGGCTGACGATACATTTCATTATTAACAGGTATTAAATCACGTATAATATCACATTTAGCACCTTTACTATGCGGTGTAATGCTAGACTACACTGCTAACAACAACTAAAGCACACACATCCTTCATCATCCCACCTCCACTCCCAAACCACTCACCCCCACCACCGTCTGGTCAGACACAGTTGCCAGACTTGTGACGCTATTCCTTCCGCTTGGACTTATCTGTTCGAATATTTGCGGGGTTCGGAAAGAATACACGACTTTTTTGGCTGACTATACAGTCACTCATAATAGAAGCTCTTCGCTGGCCAACCCCTCCGAGTTTCGTCCGGTAACACTGTTACCTTTACAACTTCAGGTGATTCGAGTAGGGCATTGAGATACTATGCCTGAGTGAACCCCAGCTCGAATTCAGTTTCATTTCCTGATGAACTAATGTAGCAATACTGTTTGCGGAAATAATATTGTTTTGTATATTAAATAATCACACCATAGTGCAAGCAACAAAACCTTTGACCTCAGTAAATAATCTGATGTTGAAAACTTTCATTATATTGCATCTATCATTCACATTAAAACATGATGAGTGAATGCACGAAACAATTGTGATGTCGTATCTGCCAGTGATTTCCAACTATTCCCCACACAATTCAAAACATTCCGTTGAAGTGATCATTATAACTTTCACCTCGTAACCTAACTTGTGACATTACGTTTAAAAATTTAATGTCACTTAACCGATTTGGAGTCTGTGTCCGTACACGTCCCCGAATGTCCAATAAACCCCCACATTATAAACATCTTAAGGCTAAAAGAGAAAAAAAGTGTCATTCACATGACGGCTGCTTAATTTTAAAGTCGGCATGTCTTCATGATGTGTAATTTTGAGGTAAGCTTCAACACCATGATGAAAAAGGGACACCTCTTTGGCATAATTATGGCTTCATTGTTTTGACGAGGTTTGTAAAACAACTGTGATCTCGATGGTCTCGTCATAAGAAAAATTTTCTTTGATGCCTAATCTACATCCGATTTATAACGTATTACTAGATAAAATATGTTACCGTGGGAATTATATTTTGTAACTAAAACAGTAGTTTCCTGCAAAAATAACGATGAAAGTTATACTTTTATTAGGCTAAGAGTTTCCGTTCACTTCTGTAGAAATAGTTCATTACGTGCCTCCTGACATTTTCAGAGAATGTGAATTTCTGCATTATCGTTCGTTTATTTTCCCCTCCGTTTATGATTAGGTAATTTGTGTCTGCAGAAAAATAATATGGGAATGAAATGTGTAACTGAGCTTAGTATCAATATCAATAATTTCTCCTCTATAGCCTGCCACATATCTGTGACTGAGAGGATGTGTCAGTGCCAGAGTAAACTCTAACTTGTGTATATCTCTACAACATGTGCGTGGATGAAGGGGATGTGTCTGTGCCAGGGCGAATGCAAGCCTGGCCATATCTCTACCACATATGCATGGGTGAAGAGACGTGTCAGTGCTAAATCACATGCTAATTTGGCCATATCTCTGCTTCATAATCATTGTTGAGGGAAACGGATAGTGCGTGATTAGGCTACCCTCTTCCCTGATCACATCTCTGTCACATACAAGTTCATGGGTTATCGTAGCATTACACATACAAATTTCAGAAGGCTTAACCTCAAAAGGACGGAGGGCTCATTCGTATGCTGGTTCAGTTTGTCTAATGTCCTACTTATGGTGGGAATAGGCCCAGCAGGTTTCCCGTGAGTGCGCGTTTACGCATGCACGCACACATGCACACTGACATGCACACATATATGCCCACACACACATACACACTAGGCACGGATTCTGGGCAGGTAGAGGCATGGAGGGCGTGTGCCCCCGTTCATTAGGAAGGTCAATGAATTATTATAGTAAATGAAGTATGACAGCAAAATATATTAAGTATCTTACATAAATGCTTTCATTGAATCATTTCGATGAAAAGAAGGAATTGTTGACAAATTGTGGAGAGTTTGACAGTTAGTTAGCAAGAGTTCATATTTGTAAATCCAGAAAGAATCATGCCACCGTTTTCCAGAGTGTTGCATCCAGCTCTGACCAACCCCCTCCCACATCCACTCACCCCCCTTCGACGCCAACACATAGGCCTCCCCCCCCCCACAGACACACACTATCCACGTAGAGTATATGCTTCTTTACGGTAATATGATGCTCTTCACTACTGCTCAGTTTTCGTTGTTTTCTGCACCTAAAATCCCAGCCTCTGATTGATGGAGTTTGGACCCATTTGTTCCTTGCACATGTGTTAAGACTTCACACCCTCAAGCACGATGACGCCTAATTATTTTGTTTGCTCATTATTAGCATAATTTTACATTGTAGACTTATTATTGGGGTGTGCAATAATAGTACTGAAAAAAACCCTGCCATAATAAGGTCATTCGTAAATTATATAAGATTACCTGTTGGTAGTCAAATAAGTATTATCAAGTAATCATGATGAAGGGGACACTGATATTTAATGCAACGTTTATGCCAGAATATTGGATGTCGTTAAGGGCAACAACTGTCTTGGCATGTGGTGGTCCTTGGGTATTAAGCCGATGACCTGTTCTCTGTATAGTTACTACTGTGTCAAAAACCACAGGTACTGACACTTCTGGTCGTCATTACCTCCGCCAACGAAGTTGAAGGTGGTTATGTATTCACCTAAGTTTGTTTGTTTGTTTGTCCACACAATGCGTCCAAAAATTCTCAGTGCATTACAAAGGAAATTTTGTGATAGGGTGGGCCATAGGCCAAGAAAGAACTGATTACCAGCCGTGATAGCGAAGCTGGTATTGTTCTCAGTTTGTCTGTCTGTGTGTCTGTTAGCACGATAACTTCGCAACCGCTCAAAATATCATCAGAAATTTTTACAGGTGTGTAGTAGGGAAAAATATCGGTCACGTGTTCGAAAGTGGTAAAAGTAGGACAAGGTAAACTATTTCGCCTTTGTCTGTCAACTTGTACCTTTCCTTCTTGCTGGAAGTTTGCTCTCATTCAGCCAGTCCCAAAGAAGGGTGACCACTCCCAGCCCTCCAACTATCGTCCAATTGCTTTAACGTCCTGTATTTCAAAAGTTTTCGAGTCAATTCTTAATAAAAAAATTTTAAGGCATCTTTCCTATCACAACCTTCTTTCCGATCGTCAGTATGGGTTCCGTCAGGGACGCTCCACTGGCGATCTTCTCACCTACCTTTCGGGCTCCTGGTCATCCTCCTTTCGGGACTTTGGTGAAAGCTTTGCCATTGCACTTGACATCTCAAAGGCTTTCGATTGAGTCTGGCATAAATCTTTAATTTCCAAACTGCCCTCCTACGGTTTCTATCCTTCTATCTGTACCTTCATCGCTAGCTTCCTTTCTGGTCGTTCTATAGCTGCTGTCGTAGACGGCCATCGTTCTTCTCCTAGATCTATCAACAATGGTGTTCCTCAGGGCTCTGTCCTATCACCAACTCTCTTCCTTTTATTCATCAATGATCTTCTAAGCTGTACATCTAACCCTATCCACTCATACGCTGATGACTCCACCCTTCACCTTTCCATTCGGTTCCCGCAACGCCCATCTCAGCAGTTACTTCAAGAAACAAGGGATGAGGCTATGGCACACCTAATGTCTGACTTGGCTCATATCTCTGACTGGGGTAAAAATAATATGGTTGTCTTTAATACTTCTAAGACTCAGTTCTTACACCTATCAACCCGACAAAATCTTCCACAGGTATACCCACTAATGTTTAATAATATTCAGATTAATCCTGCATCATCCTTGAACATGCTTGGGGTTTCATTTACTCGGGACTTAACTTGGAAAGATCATATTACATCTCTTGTAAAATCTGCTTCCAAGAGATTGGGTGTGCTAAGCCGACTCCGCTCTTTCTTTACCCCTGCACAATTGTTGACTCTATACAGGGGTTTTATCCGCCCCTGTGTGGAGTACAACTCTCATGTGTGGGGAGGCTCCCCACATACAGCTCTTCTCAATAGGGTGGAGTCAAAGGCTTTTCGTCTCATTAACTCTCCTCCTCTTACTGACTCCCTTCAACCTCTGTCTCTTCGCCGCACTGTTGCATCTTTATCTCTTTTCTATCGCTACTTTAATGGTCACTGCTCCTCTGAACTGTCTGCTTGCATTCCTCCACCTCTACGACGGGCGCGTAGCACCCGTCTGGCAGCAGACTCTCATCCCTTTTCTGTCCAGCTCTCTAATGCAAGAGTTAGCCGTTGCTCCCAGTCTTTCATTCGTGCAGCGGGTCAGCTCTGGAACTGTCTCCCTCTGTCTGTGTTTCCTCCTGCCTATGATCTCCAGTCTTTCAAACGCAGTGTGTCCAGGCATCTCAAAATGATCGGATCTTGAATTTGGCTCTCTATTGTATTTTGTTTTTCTCTTGGAGGGAACTGTTACTGCGGGCTCATGACCTTTGGTTCCTTCTTCCTCTCATAAAAAAAAAATAAATAAATAAATAAAACAAAAACTTCGCAACCGTTCAAGTTATCACAAAATTTTAAAGGTGGGTAGTAGAGATGAAAATCTTATACGTGTTCGAAATTGGTGAAAGACCTAATTTCCTCCCGGTAATCAGATCACATGGTCTAACAGAGTGATTGCACAACATGATACCAATACGTAGCTAAGAATCCGCTGCCCACAGCAAGGATCATACGAGCATCTGTTCTCGGGACCCTAGCGTGGCAAGAAGCTATTATTTCAATAGAGATGATGGGTACTAGCGCCAAGGCGGTGACACGTTGAGGAACTGTTGGTCCTAAGAAATGGTTTACGAAATTTATACCCAGAATCAGACGCACATTAAAAAGCAAAAAAGAATATCATGGCAAACAAGTACTTTGCTTTTTTTTTAATATATAAGAAAGACTGCCAGTTTCCTCTTTTCATATAAAGAGCCAGTAGTGGATGTGACTAACTACCTTTGATGTCCCGTGACGCAGAAAGAACTAACGGAATAAGTGAACGGAAACCTCACAGAGGAAAAAAAAAATAGCAAGATGAAAGAGAGGCATGCTGACAGACTCGGTGATGCGTTAAAGCCAATTGGAGATCAAAACTGTATACGTTCCTATTAAAAGTCAGAGAGTGTGGCCATTACATGCTTAGGTGAAAAAAAAATCATTGTAACCGTGTGTGTGTGTGTGTGTGTGTGTGTGTGTGTGTGTGTGTGTGTGTGTGTGTGTGTGTGTGTGTGTGTGTGTGTGTGTGCCTCAATCCATACTGTATATTCTATATATTACCTAAAGCAGTGGTATGCCAGGATGTGGTGGAACAAAGGTATCATAAAAACATTCATTCTGTCTCACTCTTACCTGAATAAAATTCCTTGGCATTAGCTACAATAGAATACTAGACTTTGTTTTTTTTCAACTAGAACAGCCAAGCAACCTATTGGCGGACCCTTGGGGACCCTTCACCTAAAAGAAACAGACTTGGCCTTAGGCAGCCCTACAAGAGTAAATTTGTGAATTTTCTTCATATTTATAAATATATTAAGGTATGTACAAAAAATATAAAATTCAGAACCTTTGTGATATGATTCAGTTCTAAGGGAGACATAATTTAATATCTAATTTGACACAGGGAAGATTGCTGGAGCCAGCCTGGGGACTCTAGTCGCCAAGTTCTCTTCTGGTTATGATGAGTGACTCTTGGTTAGAATGTACTAGCGGGGGTACCCGGCGTTGCCGGGCCAAAAAGGAAAACTCTAATCCTATCTGTTCTAGTTCAGTCTTTCTTTCTACTCTAGAAAGACCATGTACCTCTTATGCTTTTGAAAAGGGATTATAAGCGGTCCAGGAACTTTCTATTTCAGCTTCCGCAAACTAACTCACAGTATATGTGCGCACTTGTTTTATGTTACTGGTGACCTCATATGACCTCTAACCAGTGGCCTCAAATGACCTTGGAGGTCAACCTCTCAAAGCCTATGTCCGAACTGGAGGTCAAATAAGTCTTTATGCCAAAAATTGGGCTGCTGGATCCAGTCGTACGAGGGTGTATTAATGGTGGCCTCAAATGATATCTGACCAGTGACCTCAAATGACCTCGGAGGTAAACCGCACATAGCCTATGTCCGAACTGGATTTCATGTGAATATCCATGCCAAAACCTGGGCTGCACGGGTAACCGGTGTTGCCCGGGCAAAAAAAAAAAAAAACATTCTACCGGTGACCTCAAATGATCCAGATCTAAATATTAACCCCCCCTAAAACTATCCTTTAGTCACCATGAATCGGAATATATAAGGGTCTGGGGGGGTCTCTGGCCCTTGGTTTGGGTGTGATTTAAGGGTAAACAAACAAAGAAACAAACAATGCGGCTCTTTTAAATACAGTAGATAGATGACACAAAATTCTGAACTTAAGAATCTGCGAGAATTCTTCAGATCCTTGGATGAAAACCCATCCACTGGAAGTTAGGTTTTCTAAAATTAGGAACTAAGAGGCTATTTGAGTGAGGTGGATAAGGGGAGAGGGAGGGGGAGGCCAAGGATGAGATGGGGGGATGGAGTGGAGAGGTATATGAGAGAGGGGTGTGTGAGCTGGGAGGAAGGCAATGAAATGGCGGGGGACAGGGCGACATGGAGGCGATTTATGTGAGGCCACCCCTTAGGGGATTAAGGCGTCTGACAATAGATAGATAGATAAGATAGAAATTATTATTTAACTAGAGGTTTACTCAGTGGAGTGCATCTCTCCGACAAGGGGAAAGCAATTTCCAAACCACGCTTTATAATGGGCTAGTGTTTCTCATTAATTATTAGGGTTTCGCAAAAAGTTTTTCCTGATCCAAAATCTGTTTTATGACCCGGACTCCTCCCGAAAGTTAATCGATTTTTCGCTGGGACATGGGCTATCTACCCACCAGATTTCGTCCAAATCTCTTTTAGTTTTTGAGCAATCCTGCAAACAGACAAACAAACAGGGGTAAAAACATACTGGTACTCTCCTTGTCGGAGAGAAAAATATAGTCATCTCTTGGGGATAAAATACTCGCTTAACAGGGGTTGTAACTCCGATCGGGCGCTCTAACCACTGGAAGAAAGGATATATATATATATATATATATATATATATATATATATATATATATATATATATATATATATATATATATATATATTTTTAAAGGGACCAAATGCCAGGAGCCTGCAAACCCTTCCTTCCAAGAAAAAAACAAAACAATACAAGGGAGAGCCAAATTCAAGATCTGTTCATTTCCAGATGCCCAGACACACTGCGTTTGAAGCACTGGAGATCATACGAAGTAGGAAATACAGACAGAGACAGATCAAGAGATGACCTGTTGCATAAATGAAGGACGGGGAGTAACGGTTAACTCTTGCATTAGAGAGTTGGACAGGAAAGGGATGAGAGTTTGTTGCTAGACGGGTGCTGTCGAGGGATGCAAGCAGACAGTTCAGAGGAGCAGTGATCACTGAAGTAGCGATAGAAAAGAAATAAAGATGCAACAATGCGGTGAAGAAACTGAGGTTGAAAGGAGCCAGTAAGAGGAGGAGAGTTGTTGAAACAAAAAGCCTTTGACTCCACGCTTTTGAGAAGAGCTGTATGTGGGGAGCCTCCCCACACATGAGAGTTGTACTCTACACAGGGGCGAATAAACCCCGTTTATAAAGGCAACAACTACGCAGGGGTAAAGAAGGCATGGAGTTGGCTAAGCACATCTAATCTCTTGGAAGCAGATTTTACGAGATATACAGTAATATGATCTTTCCAAGACAAGTCCCGAGAAAATGAAACAACTAGTATGATTTAGGATGATGCAGGATTGAGCTGCATATTTTTAAACATTAGTGGATACTCCTGTTGAAGATTTTGTTGAGTTGATAGGTGTAAGAACTGGGTCTTTGATGCATTAAAATGAACAAGATTACCTTTACCTTAGTCAGAGATAAGAGCCAAGTCAGACATTTGGTGTGTCATCCCATATTTGTTGAAGTAACTGCTGATATGAACGTTGCAGGAACTGAATGGAAAGGAGAAGGGTGGAATCATCAGCGTATTAGTGGATAGAGTTTGATGTACAGTTTGGAATGTCATTGATGAATAAAAGGAAGAGAGTTGATGATAGGACAGAGCCTTAAAGAACACCACTGTTGACAGATCTAGGAGAAGAACAGTGGCTGTCTACATCAGCAGCTATAGAGCAAGCACAAAGGAAGCTGTAGATGAAGGCACAGATAGAATTTCCAAACTACCCATAACAGGGCAGTTTGGAAATTAAAGACTTATGCCAGACTCGATCGAAAGCCTTTGAGATGTCAAGTGCAATGGCAAAGCTTTCGCCAAAGTCCCGATAGGAGGATGACCAGGAGTCTGAAAGGTAGGTGAGAAGACCGCCAGTGGAGTGACCCTAAGGGAATCCGTACTAATGATCAGAAGAAGGTTGTGATGGGAAAGATGCCTTAAAATTTTTGTGTTAAGAATAAGACTCGAGAACTTTTAAGACACAGGATGTTAAAGCAATTGCGTGATAGTCAAAGGGATGACAATGGTCACCCTTCTTTGGGATTATCTGAAAGAAAGCAAACTTCCTGAAAGAAGGAAAGGCACAAGTTGATAGAAAAAGGCGAAAGAGTTTAACTAGGCAGTGTGTAAGTACATAAGTACAGTTCTTGAGGACTTCAGGAGGGACTCCATCAGACCCAAATGCCTTGTTAGCATTGAGGCCAGTGATGGCAGAAAATACATCAATTGAAGAAAATTTAATGTCAGCCATAAGGTCAGAGGGGGGAAGTGATGAAAGAACAGCACTGAAATCATCTAAGGTGAATTTGGAGGAGAAAGTCTGAGCGAAAAGATCTGCTTTATCAGGAGAACAAATAGCTACAGAACCATCAGGGTAGAAAAGAGGAGGGAAGGATGATGAGGTTAAGTTGTTAGAAAGGTTTTTGGCAAGGTGCCAGAAGGAGCAGGAAAAACTCAAGTTGGAGAGTTGAGAGCATTTAGTACGGATGAAATTATTTTTAGCAAAGCAAAGAACAGACTTAGCATGATTCTGGTCAGAAACACAAAAAAGATGTGATTTAGGGATGAGTTGTCTCTGCTACCTTTCAAAGGCCTTCTCCCTGCTGTGGACAGCATTAGAACAAGAATGATTAACTCGTGCCACGTTATTGACATAGATCTACGTCCCCTTCAAAAATACCGGTGATGTAGATCTACGTCCTACAGCACTGAGAAGTCAATGCAAGCAACCTAAGTAAAATGGAAGGTATTATCATATCTTGCTAACTTCAGACATTTCTCCTCTATGCTTACAACACTGATTTAGGAGCTTGGGAGGTGAGTGAGTCTTCACAGGCTCACAGCCGCTCTGCTCCGTCTGTAACCTTGAAGATTTCAGAGGTCGAGTGGCACCAACCTGACTTGATTCAACCTAATTTCTTGCTTTGGTGATTACTTTTATTAGTACCAGGGATCTTATTTTGAAGTACGAAGCCCATTTACCCACACAATAAATCCAAAATTGGTTAACAGGCTCACAGATGCTCAGCTCTCTCAGTAACCTCGAAGATTTCAGAGGTAGAGTGGCACCAACATGACTCAGTTCAACCAACTTTCTTGCTATGGCGATTACTTTTAATAGTGCCAGGGATCTTATATTGATGTATTAAGACCATTTATCCAGAAAAAATATCCAAAATCGGTTCATAAGTTCACAGCTGCTGTGCTTCCTCAGTAACCTCAAGGATTTCAGAGGTAGTGTGGCACCAATCTGACTCGATTGAACCAACTATCTGGCTTTAGTGAATACTATTATTAGTACCAGGGATCTTATATTGATGTATTAAGCCCATTTAGCCAGAAAAAAGAAAATCCAAAAATGGTCGGTGTGGAGGGGAATCAGTCTTTTTTTTTGCCCAGCACAGTACAGGTTAAACTAAGGCGTTTTTGCATTAGTCAAAGGATATGAGAAAAGAATGTATGCTTCCATGACCAAGAGAATAACCTCCGTAATGCGCATGGCACACTCAGATGGCTCTTGGTCATGGAAACAATAATCATTCCATTGAAAATCAATGAAGTACTGCCTAAGGGCTCCAAAGTGCCACAATCAACTTTTCTTTGGAGGATTCACAAGCTGTACTGGAGTGATTGGACAGGTTAAGGTAATAAGGTTGTGACTGGAGGAGCCCAACAGAGAGGAAAGATTAACGGTGTAAGCAGAAGGATTAGTTGTAAGGAAGAGGTCAAGTATGTTGGAACTCTTTACAAGGGTGTCAGATATATGGATAGGGTGTTGTACAAACTGCTCTAGGTCATTATGGATAGAAAAGATGAAGGCTTGCTCACCAGGTGGATCAGTGAAAGGAGAGGAGAGCCAAAGATGATGAACATTGAAATCTCCTAGAATAGAGATTTCAGAGAAAGGAGAAATGGATAGGATGTGTTCCATCGTCGAAGTAAGATACAGTAGTCAAACAATTTTCCAAAGTCAGTTGAATTAGGGGAGAAGTAAACAGCAGAGATATATTTAGTCAGAGAATGACAGGAAAGCCGAAGCCAGAGGGTAGAGAATTCAGAAGAATCAAGTTCAGGAAAATGAAAGCAAGATAAGTCGTTGTGTACATGTACACAACAGCCACTTTGGCTTTGAAATGGATATACAGAAAGTAGGAGGTTACAGAGAAGGGTTTGCTATCAGTTGCCTCAGACAGCCGAGCCTCAGTTAAGAAAAGAAGGTGAGGTTTAGTGAGGGAGAGGTGGTGCTCAACAGAGAAAATTAAAAGAAAGGCCGCTAAAGTTGCAGAAATGAAGACGAAGTGAGTCGGACAGCGGTTCCAAGCAGCTTGTTGAGTTGTCATCGGGAGAGAGGAGGATGGTGGGAGCATTTACGGCCCCACCCCCCTGGGGACTGCGAGCCTTGGTTATCAGACGCCATTATTCAACTTTTTTTTTTTTTTTTTTTTTTTTTTTTTTAAGGAAGTGTAGTGTGTAATGTGCATGTAGTTTGGTGTTGACATTTAGAGAAACTTGTACTCGAGAGCATGTTGGACTGCTCTCTGTGTTAATGAAACATTGAAAAAGTTCGGCAAAGGGGGATGGTCAGGAACTAGTCCTGAGGGCTGATGAAACGGGAGCTCCAGCTCTCCCTGTCATCAGCTTTCTATCCACCTTGGGAGTACTGCCCTGCTCGACTGGTGCTACAGTCTACTCCCTTAGACTGTATGGCAGCGTCTAGGGGAGTGTCTCTGCACATATGAGATCAGAACATTAAACAAACTGAAAATCATGAGAAATCCGCACTTGCATTAAGGATGTGTCTCAGAAAATTACAAACTTTATAGGTACCTTAATGAGTCAATGAATTAGAAAACATTACTTGAGATATTACAGGACTGGGTGACAGTCCTAGAGAGAGAGAGAGAGAGAGAGAGAGAGAGAAAAGAAATTTAAGATGCAAGACAGCAACCACTTATTACACTGGAAACTAGAATGAAAGTTAGTGGTGTGGGTTTCTTAGTAACGGATATCTTACAAAGAGCATTGTTACCTTCATCGATGTGTCTAGCAGAGCAGCAGAGTTTGTAATTAGACAATGCTAAACATTCACACTGAAAGTAATACAAGAATACGCACCCACCTCTTAAAGGAGGGACCAAGAAATACAAATATTCTGTGAAGACATCCCCCAGATTATGACAGAAGAGACAACATATACGATACTTATCAGAGACTTGAAAGGAAAAGTTCGCAAATCGAAGAATGGAGAAGAATGTATGAGAAAATTTGGAGTTGGAGAGTGAAATGACAGAAGTGAAATCCGGGAAAATTTTGTTGATATATGAAACTTGAGAATAATGAAAACATTTCATTATTCTCAAGTTTCATATATCAACAAAAAATGTCCAAATAAAAAGACAAGAAAGGAAATCGACTTCATTGTAGATCATGGAAAACAATCACTAATGTCACAAATATCAACGAGGTAAATATAGGATGTGACGATTGAATGATCTATCAATCTATATACCTAGGCTGCTTCCCCCAAGGAAAGGGAGGTAGCCGAGACAAGACGACACACTCCCAATTTACTCATCCACTCAACCACATTCATTCACATCTTAGCCCCAAGCGGAGAAGGGACAGACCCTCACCGCACCACACCGCACAAGGGTCAACTGCACAGTGTAATCAATGACATCCGTAGCAGGGCCCGACAGCAGAGCAGGTTTATCCCTGCCACATCATAATGGACCCATTCCCTTACCCGCCCTGACCTGATCAGCTGATCAGACTAAATGCGGGAGAATATCCCCTCAGGGCTGTGTCATCATTTATTCATTCACAATTTCTCCAATCATTTCTATCATGCACAGCCATTCTTCCTTCCTCAACAGACATCCCTTTCACATCTAACACTCTCATCACACTGTTCATGCATCCTTTTCGTGGTCTTCCTCTCAGCCTTACACCTCTCACATCAGATCTAGTTATCTTTTTCACCAATCGCTCATTATCAATTCTCTACACATGGGCAAACCATCACAACACTCTCTGCTCAACTCGATCAGCCATCTCCCGCACAACTCCACTTCTTCGCACTTCATCGATTCTTACTTGATCCACACACGTCACTCCACACATACTCATCAGACACCTCATCTCCATTACATTCAAACTTTTCCTCTGTGCTACACCCATATTCCATGTTTCAGACCCATATAACGCAATCGGTACCACAACACCCTCATACAACCTTCTCTTTACATCCATTCAAAGCAAACGACATCTAAACACTTTTTTCATTCCTCCCAGCACCTATCCTACTTTATTATTCAATACTTCACTTCTGCATCTATTCTTCCATCCACAGCAATATGTGACCCTGAATGCTTAAAACACTCCACCTCCTCAAGCAACTCACCATTCAAAACAATATTTATCCTTCTACCATCTACCAACCTCGTACACTTTATCACTTTACTCTTATTCTCATTTCCATTCAATATTCTCCTTTCACACACCCTTTAACTCCTCAACATTGTCGCAATCTCTCCTCTGAATCAGCCACCAGTTCAGTAACAAACTGCAGCTGATTCAGATTCCAGTCTTTACCATCAACATTTACCAGACTCAAACCTCCACCTAACTAACACTCCTGCATTCACCTCCCTTACAACATCATCCATATAGATATTAAACAACCAAAGCGACATCACACATCCCTGCTGCAGCCCCACTCTCACGGGAAACCAATCACTCGTAATATTTCCCACTCTTACATTCGCTTTACTATCTACATAAAAACTTTTCACTCCTTTTAGTAACCTACCGTCAAGTCCATTCAATCATAAAACAGTCCAGAAAGCCTCCCTATCAATTCTCTCATACACTTTCTCTAAATCCATAAACACCCAAAACACATCCTTATCTTTTGCTAAATACTTTTCACACACCTGTCTCACAGCAAACACCTGATCCACTCATCCCCTCCCTCTCCTAAAGCCACTCTGCTCATCACCATTCACTCTCTCTGTACCCTCTCCAACTCTCTTAATTAACACTCTACCATATACTTACCTACAACGCTCAACAGACTTAAACCCCTAAAGCTAGTACATTCATACTTATCTCCCTTACCTGTATACAGTGGAACCACACAAGCATTTGCCCAGTCAATTTGTACCATACCTTTCACAAAGCACACATTCAACAATCTTACTAACCAGTCAACAATAGTCGCTCCACCACCTTTCAGGCATTCCACAGTGCACTCTTCCATACCTGCAGCATTCCATGTTTTCATCTCCTTTACTGCCTCCTGCGCTTCCTCGATCGTGATCAGAGAATCATTCAACTCTCCCAACACATTTATTCCCTTCACCCTTCCATCTGCCACAATCTCAGCCTTCCTTTCCTCCTCCTCTACATTTAACAGTCTTTCAAAATACTCCTCCCATCTCTTCCTTACTGCATTGAATGATATGGTTGCATAACCAGACTTAATTTAGAAGTGGAAAAAAGAATTCGATTGAAAATAAAATGGTATGGACAATAGAAGTTATAGAAAAAACTGTCTTTCAGATGGAAATAAAGAACTAATTTCAGGCTCTCATACACCGACTGTGACATTGATGAGTGAAAAGTCTGACTAACAAAAGAGTTAAAGCAATCATTGGAGGTAGCAGAAAAATCTATTACGTTTAATGAAAGGAAAGTAGGCCTATAATTTTTAAAATAAAGACCCTCGAGCTTATGAAAAGGAGATATATGAAAATAAAAACAAAGAAAGATGAAATACAAACAGAAAATTAAATAAGCCTAACAATAAGAGACAAAGAGGAAAGAGAAACATGGATCAGATGAATTTAACATCAGATACGGAAAATGTCTGAAAAAGATCCAAAGAATAACAGCACTAGGAAAACAATAAATTATTTTTCTAAAGGACAAAAGCGGTGATATCATCAAGTGACGAGAGCAGAAGAATTTTCCAAAGAACTGTATGTATCAAAGATAACAGTACATATATCTTGTTCTTCTGTTGACAAAACTGCCAAACGTAACACCAGAAAATGTTAACTTTTCTCTTAAAGTATGAAAGGAGGAAAGACCCCAGGAGAAGACGGAAAAGTAGAAGATTTAGTGTTGGATGCTGGAGATGCTCAAAACTGACTCACCAAATTATTTACACAATGTTTAACCCCTTAACCGCGGGGTGTCACTTTCGTGACGCTTGGGAGCAAGGGATCATACTGCGGGGCGTCGCTTTTGTGATTCTGTGCTATTTTGAATTCACCCGGGCTTCCAAGTGGGGGCTTGTATCATCTATCAGTACTGCCAATGTCCAACACTAGTCAGCACTCCTAATCTCATCTGTACTCCCATCCATTGTTGACAATTTAGCCATTTCTCCCCGTTCTTGACTCCCCTCCCTACCCCCCTTCCATTACCCTATCTTCTCACCTGCCCGGCCGTGCTACACTAAGTAAATCTTCCCTGGAATTTTTCACTGATTTCATCCATTCAAAATAAGCCCTATGTCCTATTCTTATACCAAATAATTTATACAAGAAAGAAATAAGGTAAGTGAGAGTGCCATACACCTGGAATTGGCTAATTATCACCTGACAACACCTCACGTGCACTCGTTCGCTAATTTTCGCTGTTTTTTTCCCCTTGAAATATGCCGTATAATCTATTTTCGTAATAAATATACATGTAAGGAGGGAAGGGAGAAGCCTAAGTGATATTTACATTCACCTGGAACTACCTAATTTATAACGTATTGTCTAGATTTCCTGCCAATCATATCAGTGCTAGACAAAGCTGTTTCAAGATCTAACATTGGTAGCTCTGAATATATATCTCCTAAGTAGGCCTCTAATCTATTTTCGTAATAAATATACATGTAAGGAGGGAAGGGAGAAGCCTAAGTGATATTTACATTCACCTGGAACTACCAAATTTATAATGTATTGTTTAGATTTCCTGCCAATCATATCAGTGCTAGACTTAGCTGTTTCAAGAAGTAATATTGGTAACTCTGAATAACCCCTAAGCAGGCCTCCACCCCGGCCCTCCATTATCAGTTTACTCTCATCTTCCGAAGCGAGGGTACGTATGTTTCTTCTTGCTGACTTCAAGGCCTTTTTTCACCCCCATGCAAATGGCCCTGTGACCTTTACCCCCTACTAAACCTTGTGTGGAAAGAGGTAAAGGGCTGACAATTGATAAAAGAGTGACTACGATCTTTCTATTGAGTAAAACAGTGCAAGTGGAATTGTAAATAATGTGTAAATAATGTGTAAACAGCAAGTGAAAGTAACGAATGTAAATATACGTGAACAATGGAAAATAGTTTTATAAGTTATCTCAAGTGACAGTGCACAACACAGTGTAAATAAAATAGAAATGTAAATAACGTAAATAAAATAGAGAACGTAAATAGAAATGTAAATGAGTAGTATTATAAGAATACGAGTATATACCCTAGGAGTAATGAAAGTGAAAGTTTCACTCTAGCATGTCTGAATGCTATGAGTTATGAGAGTGAAGATGAAAGTGACATTCACTCTCAATGCCAGTATACAGGACGAGAAAGTGAATGCTAAATATTTTACTGAAAGAAATTGAATCCCTACAGTGACAATAAACTAATACTACTGAAGGAAACTTATGGATAAAGACCGTAGATATATATAAGTGTTATATAGTAATAGAAATATAAAGTGTGAGGGGTTTTATGAATAATAAATGACAGAGTAACAAAAGCGAACTAGTGCCAGTGCGATGATCAGACGCGCTCGTAATTTCCATTGCTTTCACAGTGTTTTTTTTTTTTAGTATGGATCCCAAACTACTTGAAAATTGTAGAATAGTGTTTATAGTGTTTGTATCTGGCTGTGGTAATCATATTACGGGTTGTCGGGAGGTGTAAATTGGAGACTTCGTTACCCTACTTCAGAGGTCTCCACAAGTCCTACGGTAACGGACGAAGGCTCAACAATCATTCCAGGAGAAAGCTGAAGGTATGTGCCATAAGCATATGTAATTTTATTATTCTAGGACTAACAACTGATTTTTGGCAAATATTTTTTGAGAGTCTGTCGGAGCCCAAATAACCCCACGGCACACGCAAGTCATTGGTAAACAAGCCCGCGGTGTAGGGGATAAAGAAGAAAATTCCCCAAACATGGTGTAATGCAAAAGTTATCTTGCATTACAAGAAAGGCAACTCAAAACATCATTGTAACTTTTTTTTTTTTTTTTATGCGAGGAAGAAGGAACCAAAGGCCATGAGCCCGCAGTAACAGTTCCCTCCAAGAGAAAAACAAAATACAATAGAGAGCCAAATTCAAGATCCGATCATTTTGAGATGCCTGGACACACTGCGTTTGAAAGACTGGAGATTATAGGCAACAGGAAATACAGACAGAGGGAGACAGTTCCAGAGTTGACGTGTTGCATAAATGAAGGACTGGGAGTAACGGTTAACTCTTGCATTAGAGAGTTGGACAGAAAAGGGATGAGAGTTTGCTGCTAGACGGGTGCTACGCGCCCGTCGTAGAGGTGGAGGAATGCATGCAGACAGTTCAGAGGAGCAGTGACCATTAAAGTAGCGATAGAAAAGAGATAAAGATGCAACAGTGCGGCAAAGAGACAGAGGTTGAAGGGAGTCAGTATGAGGAGGAGAGTTAATGAGACGAAAAGCCTTTGACTCCACCCTATTTTAAGAAGAGCTGTATGTGTGGAGCCTCCCCACACATGAGAGTTGTACTCCACACAAGGGCGGATAAAACCCCTGTATAGAGTCAACATTTGTGCAGGGGTAAAGAAAGAGCAGAGTCGGCTTAGCACACCCAATCTCTTGGACGCAGATTTTACAAGAGATGTAATATGATCTTTCCAAGATAAGTCCCGAATAAATGAAACCCCAAGCATGTTCAAGGATGATGCAGGATTAAGCTGAATACTATTAAACATTAGTGGGTATATCTGTGGAAGATTTTGTCGGGTTGATAGATGTAAGAAATGAGTCTTAGATGAAGTAAAAACAACGAGATTATTTTTACCCCAGTCAGAGATACGAGCCAAGTCAGACATTAAGTGTGCCATAGCCTCATCCCTTGCTTGTTGAAGTAACTGTTGAGATGGGCGTTGCAAGAACCGAATGGAAAGGTGAAGGGTGGAGTCATCAATGTATGAGTGGATAGGGTTAGATGTACAGTTTAGAAGATCATTGATGAATAAATGGAAGAGAGTTGGTGATAGGACAGAACTCTGAGGAACACCACTGTTGATAGATCTAGGAGAAGAACAATGGCCATCTACAACAGCGGCTATAGAACGACCAGAAAGGAAGCTAGCGATGAAGGCACAGATAGAAGGATAGAAACCGTAGGAAGGCAGTTTGGAAATTAAAGATTTATGCCAGACTCGATCGAAAGCCTTTGAGATGTCAAGAGCAATGGCAAAGCTTTCGCCAAAGTCCCGAAAGGAGGATGACCAGGAGTCTGAAAGGTAGGTGAGAAGATCGCCAGTGGAGCGTCCCTGACGGAACCCATACTGACGATCGGAAAGAAGGTTGTGATAGGAAAGATGCCTTAAAATTTTTCTATTGAGAATTGACCCGAAAACTTTTGAAATACAGGACGTTAAAACAATTGGACGAGAGTTGGAGAGTTGGGAGTGGTCACCCTTCTTTGGGACTGGCTGAATGAGAGCAAACTTCCAGCAAGAAGGAAAGGTACAAGTTGAAAAACAAAGGCAAAAGAGTTTACCTAGGCAGGGTGTAAACACACAAGCACAGTTAGTGAGGACAACAGGAGGGACCCCATCAAGCCCATATGCCTTGTTAGTACTGAGGCCAGTGATGGCTGAAAATACATCAGCTGAAGAAATTTAATGTCAGCCATGAGGAAGTCAGAGGAGGGAAGAAATGGAGGAACAGCACTGGAATCTTCTAAGGTGGAATTTGAGAAGAAAGTCTGTGCGAAGAGATCTGCTTTATCAGTAGAAGAAATAGCTACAGAACCATCAGAGTAGAAAAGAGGAGGGAAGGATGATGAGGTAAAGTTGTTAGAAAGATTTTTGGCAAGGTGCCAGAAGGAGCGGGAAGAATTCGAGTTGGAGAGTTGAGAGCATTTAGTATGGATGAAATTATTTTTAGTAGAGCGAAGAACAGACTTACCACGATTCCGGGCACAAACGTAAAGATGATGTGATTCAGGGGTGGGTTGGTTCCGGTACCTTTTGTAGGCCCTCTCCTTGTTGCGGACAGCATTAGAACAAGCGTGATTAAACCAAGGCTTTCTTGCGTTAGTCAAAGGATATGAGAAAGGAATGTATGCTTCCATGCCCAAGAGAATAACCTCCGTAATGCACAAGGCACACTTAGATGGCTCCCGGCCATGAAAGCAATAATCATTCCAGGGAAAATCAAAGAAGTACTGCCTGAGGACCTCCCAGTCCGTGGCTCCAAAATGCCACAGACGACATTTCCCTGGAGGGTCCACAGGCCGTACCGGAGTGATAGGACAGGTTAAGGTAATAAGGTTGTGATCGGAGGAGCCCAACGGAGAGAAAAGATTAACAGAGTAAGCAGAAGGATTAGTTTTGAGGAAGAGGTCAAGTATGTTGGAGCTCTCCCCAAGGCGGTCAGGGATATGGGTAGGGTGCTGTACAAGCTGCTCTAGGTCATTAAGGATAGAAAAGATGTAGTCTTGTTCACCAGGTGGATCAGTGAAAGGAGAGGAGAGCCAAAGGTGGTGGTGAACATTGAAATCTCCTAAAATAGAGATTTCTGAGAAAGAAGAAATGGATAGAATGTGTTCCATCGTAGACGCAAGATAGTCGAAGAATTTTTGATAGTCAGTAGAATTAGGGGATAAGGAAACAGCACAGATATATTTAGTCAGAGAATGACAGGAAAGCCGAAGCCAGAGTGTAGAGAATTCAGAAGAATCGAGTTCAGGAACACGAGAGCAAGATAAGTCGTTGCGTATATATACACAACAGCCACCTTTGGCTTTGAAATGAGTAAAGAGAAAGTAGGAGGATACAGAAAAGGGTTTGCTGTCAGTTGCCTCAGACAGCTGAGTCTCAGTTAGAAAAAGAAGGTGAGGTTTAGAGGAGGAGAGGTGGTGCTCAACAGAGCGAAAGTTTGAGGAAAGGCTGCGAATGTTGCAGAAATGAAGAAGAAGAGAGTCAGACAGTGGTTCCAGGCACCTCGAGTCGTCACCGGGAGAGTGGCGGATGGTGGGGGCATTTATGGTCCCCCCCCCCGGGGATTCCGAGGCTTGGTGATGAGACGCCATTTTAGTTGAATTTTGAATAGGAAGTGTAGTGTGTACTGTGCATGTAGTTTGGTGTAGATAGAGAAATTTGTACTGGAGAGCATGCTGGCCTACTCTCTGTGTAACTGAGACACTGAAAAAGTTCAGCAAAGGGGGATGGTCAGGAACTAGTCCTGAGGGCTGATGAAACGGGAGCTCCAGCACTCTCTGTCATCAGCTTTCCATCCACCTCGGGAGTACTGCCCTGCTCGACTGGTGCTACAGTCTACTCCTCCAAAACTATTAGCTTATTATCAGTTATTTACAAATTCGTCACTAAGGTCCTTATGAACAATAATCAAGAAGTTTGAAAGAAAGCGAATCTCATGAGCAGGAAGGATTCCAAAGGGAGTATTCGAATACTGATCGCCTACACACAATGAATCAGCTAATTGACAGAACCACAGAACATTATATGCAACTTTGCTTGGGTTTTGCCAATTACATAAGGCTTTCGACTCAATGGAGCAAATAACATAAGTTCGCTGCGGAACAAGGAGCAAATTATTATATTCTTCGAAACACTTGGCTACAACAAGTGAACAGATACAGATAAATCTTTGAGATAGTCGTGCGTTTGGGAGATCCAATTTCACCCAGATTATAGCATGCCCTGAAATCATTTTTGGAAAGCTTGATTAAGAGAACTATTTAAGATTTGCAAATGACACTTTTATATACTTGGAAACAACAGATCCGGTAGTGCGAGAAATGTTAAAGGACCTAAATGAAGAGTCTCAAAGCAGGACTAAAGATGAACTAAAGTAACGCTACAGTAATATTTAGTCCAGATGAGGACAAAAGTCTTTAGAACTTTCTTGGTACAATTACTTGGGGCAAATATCAAAATTAACGAAAGACCATGATAGCGAAATAAAGAGAGGCATTACGATTAGGTGGAAAGCTTTTGGTAACACTGGGGCATCATCAAAAGTAGCTTGCCAATACGTATGAAACGAAAAGTTTATATTTAATGTCTAGTCCTATCTATGACGTAAGGTTGTGAGACTTGGAAACTGACAAAATCATTGGATAATCAACTAATCCCTTCTATAAGAGCAATGGAAAGGTCATTGTTAGGAATGTCTTTAAGAGACAGAAAGAGATCAACTTGGGTGAGAGCTCAGTAAAGTCAATGACCTTGTAAAAGTTATAAATGAAAAGAAATGAAGGTGGGCAGATCATGGAGAAAGGAGCTGACTCATTGCACTCCAAGATATCGTAAGCATAACAGAAAAAAGCCAGACAGAAGGTGGAGAGATGTGGTAGAGAAGTTTGTAAGCAAAACGTGGCAGACATTGTGTAGTCAAGAAATTCGTCGAGAAGGTTGGGGGAGCCCTTTGTTCAGTAGTGGACATGGAATGGATGATGAAGACGATGATTATATATATATATAAATATATATAAATATATATATATATATATATATATATATATAGATAGATAGATAGATAGATAGATATATAGATATATATATATATATATATTGTTACGGAACAGAGAAAACTAATGTACACTTTAAGTGAGAATACTAAAAATCACTACTGTCCCGTAAAGGTCCAGGTTCAAAATAAAAGAGTTAGGTAAAATTACAAGTTAAAGTTTAATGCTCAAACTAACAACAAAACATTCAGGACTCATAAGGATAATGAAATGGCAAAAAACAGGTTAAATATATGGTTAACTGCAATAGCCTCTATTAACACAAAATTAGCATGAGTAAATTTATCTAAGTCAGCCCTGTTAAAATGAGATACCAGATAATACTCAGTGAATGCCAGATATATTATTACAGATACAAAATATTATTAATGATGGCTGACAATAAGAACCTTTACATAAATTACAAAAACCTTACTAGGCCTAAGAATTAACCTTATGCTACACAGTACAAGAAAAAATGCAACAACAGTTATACTCAAATTACACACAGCAGCTAGATGGTTGGAGACTTCCTGAGCACTCACAATAATAATAACTGTACAGGGGAGGGCAGAGATGTGAGCAAAATGAGGAGTAGATCTAAGTGGCAATAATGCAGAGACTGAGCTCATTATATAGGGGCCAGCAGAGCTTGATACAACTTGTAAGAAGGACGCGCAAATGAAGCCATGGGGACAAAGAGTTGACAATCCTGCTCTGAACAACAGAAAGGACGACTTACTCTACTATAACGGTAGAAGGGGGACTGAGGCAGAACACGCTCGTGATCAAACATGCAGCATACTGTGCATTAAAATTACACAAAGGATGATGAAATCATAGGCTATGTAACACCTCCCCACAAAGAAAAAGAAATTTACAAAGGAAATTTCTTATTACTCTAAAACAATCTGTCTAAAGTCTGGATAAACAATCTGCAATAACATTTTCTTTCCCCTTGACATGTATGTCTAATGAATACTCCTGAAGAAGTAGACTCCATCTTGTCCATCTCTGATTTTTATCTTTAAACTTACTAAGGAATTTTAGTGGGTTATGATCGGTATAAATGACTATGGGGTCAAAACCAGAACACAAATAAAATGAAAAATGCTGTAAACCCAAAATCAAGGCCAAAAGCTCTTTCTCAATAGTTGAGTAGTTCTTTTGAGGTGGAGTGAACTTCTTACTGTAATAAGATACAGGGTGTTCAATACCCTGATCATCCTCTTGCAGCAAAACAGCCCCAGCTCCTGTATCACTTGCGTCAACAGCCATCTTAAAAGGCTTAGCAAAATTTGGAGTAGCGAGCACTGGCTGACTTAATAGGATAGCTTTAAGTTTGTTGAAAGAGGATTCACAGTTATCGGTCCAGACAAATTTAACTCCCTTTTTCAGTAGGTCTGTAAGTGGTGATACAAGAATTGAAAAGTTAAGAACAAATCTCCTGTAATAACCTACCATTCCCAAAATTCTTTGTAGCTCTTTCCTACTTTTAGGTCTGGGAAGATGACTTATAACCTGAACCTTAGCTCCTGGTGGTGCAACATGTCCATCACCAATTACATACCCAAGGTACTGAACTTTAGCTTGACCAAACTCACACTTTGATAAATTAGCTACAAGATTAGCATGAACCAAACGCTCAAGAAATTTACTGACATGGCATAGGTGATCTTTCCAGTTGTCACTGAAGATTAATACATCATCAATATAAACAACACACCCTGCCAAACCCTCTGTTACAACATTCATGAGCTTCTGAAATGTGGCTGGTGCATTCTTCATACCATATGGCATTACAGAACATGCAAAAGTCTTTCCCAGTGTTACAAAACATAAGATCTCCCTAGCACGTTCAGTCATAGGTACTTGCCAGTATCCCTTTAACAAATCAAACTTACTTATGTACCTAGCCTTTCCGATCTTCTCTATGCAATCTTCCACACGAGGGAGAGGGTAAGTGTCTGTTTTGGTTATCTGATTAACACGTCTGTAGTCGATGCAAAGCCGCTGTGACCCACCTAGCTTAGGGACCAGAGTGACAGGAGAACTCCACTTGCTCTGACAGGGCTCAATCGTCTTGTGGTCCAACAGGTAGCCAAGCTCCTTCTGGATGAGAGGAACTTTCACTGGGTTCACACGGTAAGGAGGCAATTTAATTGGCTTTGCGTCTCCAACATCGACATCATGCATCAACACAGTGGTTCCTGGAGTGGCACGGAACACTTGCGGGTACTCCTGCAGTAATGCCGAAAACTCCTGCCTTTCCTCGGGAGGCAGATGAGAAAGCTTAGTCTGGAGATCATTCATGATATCAGGATTCTTCCCCAAACTATCACTCAGGCTCATACTGCATGGGAGAGCTTCACTTGCAGACTCGGGTGGAACAGCTACAGTGCAGACTGGATTATTTTCGTCCCGCCTGTGATATAACTTTAGCATGTTGATGTGACATAGTTGCTTGTTCTTTCTACGATCTGGTGTGGCGATGACATAGTTGACATCACTGAGTTTCTTCTCCACGAAATAAGGACCACTAAACTTGGCTTGAAGACGTTGCCCATGCACTGGTAGCAGAATCAAAACCTGATCTCCTGGCTGAAAGTGGCGTAACCTGGACTTCTTATCATACCAAGTCTTCATCTTCTCCTGAGCAGCTCCTAAATTCTCTCTCGCCAGCTGTAAAGCAGTGGACAGCCGTTCTTTGAACTTCATCACATACTCCAGCAGGTTGACGTCATCTTCCTCCGAGAGCCAACATTCCTTGAGTAATTTAAGGGGTCCTCTTACTTCATAGCCAAACAGTAGTTCAAAAGGTGAGAAGCCCAGTGATTCATTTGGAGATTCTCTTGCAGCAAACACAACGAATGGAAGACCTTTATCCCAGTCTTTCTGATGTTCCAAACAGTATTTCTTGAGCATCGATTTGAGTGTTTGATGATATCTCTCCAACGCTCCTTGGGTCTGGGGATAGTAAGCTGAAGACGTGATCTGGGAGATGCCCAACTCTTTCAGAGACTGCTTGAAAACATTTGACATGAAATTACTTCCCTGGTCTGACTGTACCTCCTTGGGCAGACCAAACTTTGTGAAGAACCCTAGCATTTCCTTAACCACGTTCTTTGCTGAGATATTTCTAAGTGGAATGGCTTCAGGGTAACGAGTAGCCATATCAATCAGGGTCAACACATAAGAAAATCCTGAAGAAGTCTTAGGAAGAGGGCCCACAATATCCACCAACACACGGGTGAATGGCTCCTCAAAAGGAGGAATGGGAACTAGAGGTGCAACCTTTTCGGTCTGATTACACTTCCCCACAACTTGACAGGTGTGACAAGACTTACAATACCAGGAAACATCCCTGAAGATACCTGGCCAGTAGAAGTGTTTCAAAATGCGTGCCACAGTCTTCCTCACTCCAAGGTGTCCTGCCAAACTGGAATCATGAGCCACTCTAATGATATCCTGCCTACAAACACAAGGGATGACAACTTGATGTACAACCTCCCATTCACAGTTGGCTGATACTGTTGGGGGTCTCCACTTCCTCATAAGTACTCCTGACTTTATATAATAACAAGTAGAAGCACCGGCTGACTCTTCCTCACTGCAAGCAGAGTTAGCAAGACCTTTCAACTCAGGGTCAGCAACCTGCAACTCAACCAACTCTTGACGAGACAAATTATCAACACTACGGGGTACTGCCTCATCTGGTGAGTGGTCCAAATTAGCAAGAAAAGTGTCAGCTAGGATAACATCATCATCATCATTATCCTCTAAATCACCAGTAACTTTAGACTTAGCCCTAGTGACAGCACATGCAGGGAACACATCAGGGACATCACAATCCTGGGTTGCAGCCACTGGCTCACTAGACAACTGAGGAACTGGACACACTTGACTTCCACCAATATCATTTCCAAGTAAGAAAGTTACACCTGACATTGGGAGTGTCTCAACCAACCCAACCATAACGGAACCATTAACAAAACCAGACTCTAAATTCACTCTGCACAGAGGGACAGAGAAGTAATTATTTCCTACACCTTGTAAGATTACAGTTTCATCAGAGGAATTAACATTAGACCCTATAACACTGGTCAGCATAAGGGATTGGCAAGCACCTGTATCACGATATATTTTAACTGATTTCCTGTCATTACTGTCCAGAGGACTGACAAAACCATCAGACAGGAAATTAGCACATGAACTCTTGAGAGTGTCACCCATGTTACTACTCAAAAGAGGAGCTTCATCATGAGAATTTAAGTTACCCCTCAAAGCAGGTTCAGTTAACTCAGTTAAGGAAAATTGGGAACTCTCAAGGGTGGACACTAGACCAATTGACTGAATATTTAAAGACTCCTTTTTGTTCACATCACGCTGTCTCCTGAAACATTTCTCCGTAGTATGACCAAGCTTACTACAATAAGTACATTTACTTTTCTGAAATCTAGAGGTGAAGCTGGTATTTACTTCCTGAGAAACATCATCTTTATTCTCTTTCCTGTTACCTGTACTCTGAGTAGAGGCAACGTACTTACTCTCAGCTTTCCTCTTTTCTCCGGAATATCTCTTGTGAGTGAGAACATATTCATCAGCTAAAACTGCAGCATCAGACAAATTATCTATTCTTCTCTCATTAAGATATAGGCTTACATCTTTATTAACACACCTTTTGAAGTCCTCCAGCAAAATCATCTGCTTAAATTTGTCAAAATCAGAATCCACATTCTTAGAATTTAACCACTGCTCTAACAGATCTTCTTTGATTTTTGCATACTCAACATGGGATTGCTTATCTTGCTTGTAAGTTATCCTAAATTTTACTCTATAGGCTTCAGGAACAAGCTCATAGGCCTTAAGAATCAAGCTCTTAACTACATCATAATTATCAGATTGATCCTGAGGCAAAGATGCATAAGTTACTTGAGCTTTACCGGTGAGAACAGTTTGAAGGAGTACTGGCCAATACTTTTTGGGCCAATTAAAACCTGTAGCTACCCTCTCAAACAACTGAAAATACTTTGTTAAATCAGATTCATTAAAAGGAGGGACAAGTTTAACATTTTTAGCCACATCAAAATCATCAGAGCTAGATGATCCAGTTCCACCTTGTTTCATGCGATACTCATGGTCTGCCTGAATCCTAGCAATTTCAACTTGTGCCTGAGCCTGTACCTGTGCCTCTTGAATACGAGCATTTGCCTGAAATTCAGCCTCATGAATACGAGCCTGAGACTCCGCCTCCTTAGCCTGAGACCCAGCCTCCTTAGCACGTGCTTGAAATTCAGCCTCCTTAACACGAGCCTCCTGCAGGGCTAGCTGTAACTTAGCTAATTCAATCTGCGTTTGCTCATTTGGAGGAGTTACATTAAACAAGCTTTTATTAATCATGCCAACAATTTGATCTTTAGAATGATGAGAGTGAACTGCAATTCCCAATTGTTGAGCAACAAGCTTAAGTTCATTCTTTGTTCTGTTTTCTACATCACACACTGTTTGCACATTTGACAAAAAATCTTTGGCTTCATCAAGTGTAGAAATAGTAGACATCATGAATAAATCACAGTCACAAAATATCAAGCAATATCCTTATGATAATATCCTGAATATCCTGATAAGAGGTCGCCAAATTTATATTACGGAACAGAGAAAACTAACGTACACTTTAAGTGAGAATACTAAAAATCACTACTGTCCCGTAAAGGTCCAGGTTCAAAATAAAAGAGTTAGGTAAAATTACAAGTTAGAGTTTAATGCTCAAACTAACAACAAAACATTCAGGACTCATAAGGATAATGTAATGGAAAAAAACAGGTTAAATATATGGTTAACTGCAATAGCCTCTATTAACACAAAATTCTATCTATCTATCTATTGCCAGACGCCTGAATCCCGTTTGGGGTGGCCACAAACAAATCGCCTCCAAGTCGCCCTGTCCCCCGCCATTTCACTGCCCTGCTCCCAACTCACACCCCCCTCTCTCATATACCTCTCCACCCCATCTCTCCATCTCATCCTCGGCCTCCCCCTCCCTCTTCCCCCTCCACCTCACTCACATACACTCTCTTCGTCAGTCTTTCACCCTCCATCCTCTCCACATGGCCAAACCACCTCAGTGTGTTCCTCATAACGCTTCCTATCACACAAAATTAGCATGAGTAAATTTATCTAAGTCAGCCCTGTTAAAATGAATACCAGATAATTCTCAGTGAATGCCAGATATATTATTACAGATACAAAATATTATTAATGATGGCTGACAATAAGAACCTTTACATAAATTACAAAAAACCTTACTAGGCCTAAGAATTAACCTTATGCTACACAGTACAAGAAAAAATGCAACAGTTATACTCAAATTACACACAGCTGCTAGATGGTTGGAGACTTCCTGAGCACTCACAATAATAATAACTGTACAGGGGAGGGCAGAGATGTGAGCAAAATGAGGAGTAGATCTAAGTGGCAATAATGCAAAGACTGAGCTCATTATATAGGGGCCCGCAGAGCTTGATACAACTTGTAAGAAGGACGCGCAAATGAAGCCATGGGAACAAAGAGCTGACAATCCTGCTCTGAACAACAGAAAGGACGACTTACTCTACTATAACGGTAGAAGGGGGACTCAGGCAGAACACGCTCGTGATCAAACATGCAGCATACTGTGCGTTAAAATTACACAAAGGATGATGAAATCATAGGCTATGTAACTATATATATATATATATATATATATATATATATATATATATATATATATGTGTGTGTGTGTGTGTGCCATTGCTACCTGGCGTCTCTCCTTGTGGGTGTATGCAGTCGTGAATCACGTGGTACTGTTGATAGGACCCCTTTAGATATAGAGGGCAGTGTCTCTGCAAATCTGAGACCAGAAAATTAAACTGAAAATTATAAAAATCTCCATTTGTATTGTAAAAAAAAAGTCACAGAAAATTGCAAATTTGATAGGGACTTTTATGACTGAATGGATAAAGGTATAATTTTTGTGAGCCAAATGCTAATCGCCCACCAGAATATGCTGTTGGCCAAGTTACTAGCTGCATGCAAATCAAGTATGAAGAAAATTATCAAAAATTTTACAGAATTCAGTAACTGCGTTTAACAAGAAGCCAATTCATATTAAAGAAACTAGTTGACCTTTAGCAGCCATTTTGGTGACCTTGACCTTGGCCCCGAGTGCCCATTTTCGAGATCGTCCAAGACTTTCGCCATATCTTGATACCCTGAAGAATTCATGTTGATAGCCCAGTCGTTTATGAGATATAAAAGTGCTAACGATGAGCGATAAAATCTAGTTTACCTTTGGCAGACATTTTGGTGACCTTGACCTTGGCCCCGAGTGCCCAATTCCGACATAGTCCAAGATTTTGTTCATATCTTGATACCCTTAAGGTTTTGTATTGATAGCTCATGCATTCATGAGATATAATGGTGATAAATGTGGGCGATAAAAACTAATTGACATTTTGCAGCCATTTTGGTGACCTTGACCTTGACTTAAAGTGCCTATTCTCGAACTCGTCCAAAAATTTCGCTATATGTTGATACCCTGAAGGTTTCATGTTGATAGCTCAAGCCGTTCATGAGATATAATGGTAACAGATAAACACACACACACACATACACACACGCAGATCTGGGCAAAAACATTATCGCTTCGTCTTGCTAAAGGCAGGAGACAATTGGAAAACAGTATTTGGATTGTAATAATTCTGAGAGCCATACAAAAACAAATGAAATTAATTAAGCTCCAAAACGGACATCACGTTTTTTACTACACAGGCAGCCAGAATGAGAGTTAACGGTGTGGGGTTTCTTAGTAACAGAAATCTTACACACAGTACTGTTAACTTCAGTGGTGTGTCTGGCAGAGTAGCAGAGTTTGCAATTAGACAACGCTAAACATACACCCTGAAAGAAATAGAAGTATATGCACCCACCCCATAAAGCAGTCATCAAAAAGTACAAATATTCTGTGAAGACATTTCCCATGTTATGAAAGAAGAGACCTGATATACTATACTCATGAGAGACTTCAAAGGAAAAGCTGGCAAATAGAAAAATGGAGAAGAATGTACGGGAAAGTTTGGATTTGGAGAATGAAATGGCAGAGTTGAAATGGTGGTAAATTTTGCTGAAATAAATAACTTCAGAATTGATAAATGCAGTGAAAAGTATGTATGACGCGGCTAAGGCTGCAGAGCGTGTGGATAGTGAACTGAGTGAATTTTTCTGTCTGTATATTGGATTGACACAGGGATGTGTCATGTATCCATGGTTGTTCAATCTGTATATGGATTTGGTTACAAAAGGGATACAAGGTAGGGCAGAGCATGAAGCGACCCTAATAAGAGAAGGCATTGTTTGGAAACTCCTTGTACTGTTGTTTGCAAATAATACTGTGTTGTTACTGTTAATGAAGACGAAGGAGAGCCGCAAGGTTTGGTGGATGAGTTTGGAAGAGTGTGTAAGGAACGGAATCTAACAGTGAATGTAGTGAAGAGTAGAGTTATGGTCTTCGAGAGGAGACAAGTCAGTGAATGTAGTTGCGAGCAGATGACTCAAGGCCACCTAGTCCGCAACCATGTTGGTGTTTTGTCTGGGAACAATGGCAGATATGAATCTGACCGAGATTCATTCGGCTGCTCGGGCGAAACAAACCCAGTGATAATTTGTCAATGTGCAGTTCTAACTGGTCTCCAATCTATATCATGCAAGTAAACGTATTATATTGATAATGATTAACATGTCATACACATGGTAGATATATTTATATCCATAGTATTACAACATAGGCATCCAAATAGCGGTGCGTTTTCATGTGAGAAACACGGGTATCCCGAGTGTGCAGCTCCATCACCACCTCGGTTTGTGACGTTGACACCACGTGGCACCACGTATGGGGAGAGGCATGGAGGTGGAACCAATTTGCCCGTTCATAATGATAAATATTTATAGAGAGTAATCGTTCGACTTTACCACTCGAATATTAAATAAGCATTGGTTTCGTATGTCAAACTTATTAGAGCATTTAATCTCATATGTTAAATACCTCAGCCAACCGCCTGCCCCCTCCCCCAAATCCTCCCATTGGACATCCCATCTCGTCCTTTCCCTCCTCACCCACAACCCTCCTTATAACTCCCACACACACACCTCCCCCTGTTCTGCCTACTGTGGTGTGAACCTTTAACTCTCCCACCTGCTTCGGATTGAGAGGTCGACGAAAGTGAAGTTCACTGTGAGGGATGACTGAGATGACGGTATTTTTGTGATAATAATGCTAGGTTGCAGGGAAGCTGATAACCCTACAGCATATCTCTTGAAAACTGGTAAAGATTGTTTCACCATGATAGTCGAACCAAATAAATCACTACCGATACCCATGTGTCACACATGAGTGAACGCACCACTGTTTGGATGCCTGGATGTTGTAATACTATGGTTATATCTGCCATGTATATGACACGTTAATCATTATCACTATAATACGTTTACTTGAGTGATAAAGATTGGAGACCCGTTTGAACTGCACACTGACAAAATATCACTGGGTTTGTTTCGCCAGAACAGCCATCTGAATCACTGCCAAGTTCATAGCTGCCATTGTTACCAGATAAAACACCAACATGTTGGTGGACTAGCTTGCCTCGAGTCATCTGCTCCCAACTGTACAGTCGCCCCAAGAAGTGATGGCAGAGTTTCAGATTGCGTCGGTCACTCTGCAATGCCATACGTTCAATGAAAACAGAGAATATAACGTAAACATTCAATGCCTTCACCACGTCATATCAAATAAAATATATGTTATATCGCGCTAAGAATGATGTAAAATTAATAACAGGAGGCAGTGATATATTAGTTAACAGTTACCTTTCCCGATTTGAATGAATGTGAAATGTGTTACTTCGCGCACGGTAGGCAGTAGGCCTATTACTCCATGTTCCTGATTAATTTGTTTCTCAGGATTTCAAATACAGATGCTCTAGTCTTGAAGACCAGTTAAGGAAAATTCTTGTGACTGCAATACACTGCATTATTTTCAAATGCTATGGTGATGATACAGCAACAATAAGGATGCCATAACAAATAAATTATTCTTCGTAATGACGTCCTACCTGCGGTAGCAACAAGATCATACTGCCTTTTATTCCGTCTTCCTCTCGCCAATGATAAATATAATTAGCAACTTTTTTCTCAATTGATGCAAAATTATTTTTAGTTGTAAGGAGGTATGAGATTCTTTTTGTCTTACACTAGGCAATATGCAGGACCAAAACATGAGTTCAAACTCTTGCAATGCAAGAGCACGCAATTTTTACACCATCTTTTAATCTTAATGTCTGTCTTTTAAAAATAAACTGTGATGTCCTGCTGAACAGAAAATGCTGATCTGGAAGTTTTGAACTCAATGATTTTATTACTCTTGCTAATCGATTATGCACTGAGGATATCAGACTACGACAGAAGTTAGCATTCTCCAAGGAGTTCTGTCTCTAGGCAAATTTCGAGGTTTACTTTTTTTTTTTATATACTTCCTTCACCGATAGCCCTTGGGCTTATATTAAATAAATCAGAGATTTTTCGAAATGAAAAACTGTCCAAAGGCTGCGAAATAACTGCATGTCCTTGAGTACATGTTCTCTCCTTTCGTGCGTGTTGATCAAAACATTTAAAATAGCTTACTGGCTTACGCCGCCTTCCCGCTTTCTGTCGTCGTCCATGAAGAAATTGGAAACGGAAATAAATGACTTTAAATTATTCGTTAGTATTGTAACGGAAATTATATTATAAATAATAATTACTAATTTTAATTCTTTATTGAAGCTCCCTTTTGTTAAGTCTTACGCTGCTAAAAAATTATCGCGTGTTAACATACTAGATTTCAACTCCACAAATTATTCCTGACTGTCCCTCAGCGATAGTTGTGAAATTTCAATTAGTTCCGTTTAGGATTTCCTATTATCGTAACTAACGAACTGCTTCCTACAATTTTGAAATATACAGGTACTTTGGCATTGATTTATTGTTTTTTGTAACAATTTTAGGTATTAGGTTTCACCTCGTAGAGATATAAGGAAGAGTATGTGCACTATCGCTGACCGAAAACTTCTGGATACTCCGCCGTCACTTCTTGGACCCACTGTACAGTGAAGCTGGATGAGGAGGAAATGGAAAATGTGGGTGCGTTTAAGTACTTGGGTAGTGTGATGAGTAAGGATGAAGTTTAGAGGGTGAGATGCTTGAAAGGGTGCAACAGGAAAGAAAGGTTGCCGCTTCTTTGAGAGCAGTGATAAGGAACAGTTAAGTGAACATGGAAGTAAAACAGTCACTGCATGACAGGTTTATGATACCAACTCTAACGTATGGAAGTAAAGCTTGGTCCTTGTTGGAAGGACACAAGTTAAGAGCGTGAGCAGTGAAAAAATGTTATTTGAGAGGAGGATGTGGAGTTACATGGAAAGACAGACTGACAAATGAGGAAGTGAAAGAGTGCTGTGGTGTGGATGTGGATATGATAGAAAGCATTAGGAGAAAATACACTGAGGTATAGTTTAGCCATGCAGAGAAGATGGAGAGTGAGAGATTAACGGGGAGAATGTATGCGAGTAAGGTGGAGACGGGGAGAGGCCGAGGATAAGATCGATGGATGAAGTGGAGATGTATATGACAGAGAAGGAGTGTGAGCTGAGAGCAAGGCAGTGAATTGGCATTGGACAGGGCGACATGGAGGCGATTTGTTTGTGGCCACCCCTTACGGGATTGAGGTGCCTGGCATAAGATAGAAAGATAGATAAAGTAGAGAAAAAATTCTTTAACAGAAGAACACGAAGAAAATGAACCTAAAAAATCTTAATAAAAAGTCAAAAAAAGGAAATCGATTTCACTGAAGCAGATCATGGAAAACACGATCACTAATGTAACAAGCATCAACAAAGTGAATATGGGATGTGACCCTTAATTGACGGGGGTGCATAATCAGACTTACTTTCAGGATAAAAAAAAAAAAAAAAAAGCTCATTGGCAATGAAAGTTAACGAAAACAAAACTGCCTATCAATAGAAAATAAAGGAAAAGCATTCGGGAACCGAAAGTTAATCGCCAGCCAGAATATACTGTTGGCCAGGTTACAAGCGCAGCCCCCCTGGGGGACCACGGGGCTGAGTCCCCCGGGGGGCCAAGGGATGGCGGTCCCCCTGATGGGTCGGGGGGCGCAGCCTCTTAATCCCCGCGAAGAGGCGCCCCCTTTGGGAAGGGCCAGGGGTGGGCTTCCCGTTAGGAGGCTCCTCCGGGGGGTTGCGGGGGCGGTGTCCTTCCCGAGAGAGGCCGTGGGGAGAGGGTCCCCCTGGAAAGCCAGATGGCGGAGTCCCTCCCTGGGGGAAGCGGAACGTTTTGGCAATATCTTGATACCCTGAAGGTTTTATGTTGATACTTCAAGCCGTTTAAAAGATATAATGGGAACACACACACACACACACACACACACACACACACACACACACACACACACACACATAGTAATGAACTGATTTCAGGCTCCTGTCTACCGAGTGTGACATTCGTGGGTAAAGATGTAGAGTAACAAGATTGTTAAGCCAATCACCGAAGGTAATAGAGAAATCTATTGTAACGAAAGGAAACTAATATATAAAAAAATATCATAGACTCATGAAAAGATGAAATTATATGATAATAAGAACAAAGAAAGAAGAACTACAACAAAATTTAATAAGCTTAAAAAACAAGGAAGAACAAGAGGAAGGAGAAATATGATTCAGGTGAAAGAAACCATCATATAAGGAAAAAGTATGAAAAACATCTGAAGCAAAATAGCACTAGGAAAGTAATAAAATTGTTCTCTAAAGGATGAAGATGGTGAAATCATCAAGTGATGAGACCTTAAGAATTTTACAAAAAAGTGTACGTATCAAAGAGAATAGTACGAACATCTTGCTCTTCAGCTGACACAAATGAAATGTCAGAGGTAACACCAGATGAAGTTAACTTTTCTCATAAAAGAATGGAAAGAGCAAAGACCCCCAGAGGAAGACAGAAGAGTAGAAGATTTAGTATTCGATGCTTCAGAAGCTCAAAACCGACTCACCAAATCATTTACACAATGTATAAAAAAGAATATTCCCCAAACATGGTGTAATGCAAAAGCTATCTTGCATTACAAGAAAGGAGACTCAAAATATCATTGTAACTATCGAACTATTACAAACTCGTCACTAAGTTCTTCCGAACAGTAAAACTACAAATATGGAAGAAAACCAATCTCGTCAGCAGGAAGGATTCCGATTAAGGTATTCGACAACTGTTCATTTACACACAATGAATCAGCTAAATGAGAGAACTAGAGACTATAATAATCAACTCTGCTTGGGTTTTGCCGATTACAAACAGGCTTTTGGCTCAGTGGAACATAATTATAACAATTGCAAGTTCTTTGCGGAACAAGATACAAAATGTTTTATTGCTCAAAATCATATACACCGTGGGAACCGCTACAGATAAATTTTGGGGAAAGTCGTGCTTCTGGGAGATCCATTTTCACACAAATTGTTTATAGAATGCCTTGGAACTATTTTCGGAAAACTTGAATGGGAGTACTATTTAAGATTTGCAAATGACATTTTCATAATCTCAGAACCAATACTGTAGATGGTGCATGAAATGTTAACTGACTTAAACAGAGAGGCTCAAAACAGGACTAAAGATGAACCGAAGTAACACTACACTGATAATTAATCCAAATACGCAAAATAAAAACAAACGTCGGTCTTGGCGGGTACAATTACTTGGGGCAAATACTGTACTAAAACAAATGAAAGATTATGAAAACGAAATAAGAAACGCATTACAATTGGCCGGAAATCTTTCGGTAAAGAAAAATATATCATTAAAAGTTGCATGCCAGTATGTGTGAAACGAATAGTATATGAGGGGTCTCGTGACGTAAGATGTTCTCACGCCAAATAATAAAATGCCGGAAAGCGGGTTTATAGTTCCGCAATATTCTCACAACCCCAACTTTTTTAAATTTTGATGGTAGAACGTTAATTTTTATTTTTAGGAAGTGATTTTGAAGGTAGATTGTCTATCTATCTATCTATAGCCCGATGCCCTTATCCCGCAAAGGTTGGCCGCAGACAAAACGCCTCCAAGTCGATCTGTCACCCACCATTTGACTACCCTCCCCCCAAGTCACTCCTCCCTCCCTCATATACCTCTCAACTCCATCCCTTCACCTTATCCTCGGTCTTCCTCTCCTTCTCCCTCCCTCCACCTCACATACATTCACCCTCTTAGTCAGTCTTTCATTCTCCATTCTCTCCACCTGTCCAAACAATCTCAGTGTATTTCTCCTAATCTTCTCAACCACATTCACATCCACCCCACAACGTTCTTTCACTTCTTCATTCGTCAACCTGTCCCTCCATGTCACTCCACATGCTCCTCTCAAGTAGCTCATTTCCACTGCTCTCACTCTTGACTTGTTCCCCTCTTGCAAGGTCCATGCCTCGCTTCCATACGTCAGGGTAGGGATCACAGTACCATCATGCAGTAACTTCTTAACTTCCATACTCACCTCCCTATTTCTCATCACTGCTTTCAGTGAACCAACAACTTTCCTTCCCTGCTGTACCCTTTCACGCACTTCATCCCCCAAGGTTCCATCCTTACTCATCACACTACCCAAGTACTTGAATGCACTCACATTCTCCATATCCTTGCCATCCAACCTCACTGTGCATTCTGTGACTTCATTCCTCTCAAACACCATAACTTTACTCTTGTTTACATTAACTTTCAGATTCCTCTTGCAACACACAGTCCCAGATTCATTCACCAAACCTTGCAACTCCTATTCATCTTCACACAACAATACTGTATCATCAGCAAACAACAACACTGGAATCATCCAAATCTCACCCTTATTCATTACAGCCATCCCCACATCCACTGCCCTACCTTGCACCACCTTGCACCACCTTGCACCTCCTTTACAATGCCAACCATGTATATATTAAACAGCCATGGAGACATCACACAACCCTGCTTCAGTCCCACACTGAGATCAAAGAACTCAGCTCACCATCCACTCACACCGTAGCCCTAGCTCCTTCGTACATACTCTTCACAGCACTCAACAATTTCCCCTCCACTCCATATATTCTTAGTACCTTCTACATACCTTGTCTATCTATTCTATCATAAGCTTTCTCCAAGTCCATGAAGGCAGCATACATTTTCTTTCTCTTCTCAAGATACTTCTTCACTAAACATCTTAGAACAAATATCTGATCTACACACCCTTTTCCCTTCCTAAATCCCCCTTGTTCTTCTCCAACTAGCTCCTCTGTTATAAGCCTATGCCTAACCCTATCAATGAGTATTCTTCCATATATTTTTCCAGTCACACTAAGAAGGCAAATACCCCTATGGTTACCACATACTTCTCTCTCCCCTTTTCCTTTATATAAAGGAACAATTATACCTGATTTCTAGTCTTCCAGAACCCTTCCCTCTTCCCAAGTGAATCTACATAACTTCCATATCCACTCCACTACAATCTTACCCCCATACCTCAGCATTTCACCATACACTCCATCAATTCCTGGGGCCTGTCCCATCTTGATCTTCGTTGCTTCCACTATTTCCCCCCCCCCCTCCCGTGGGCAGCCACCTTGTCGTGGTGGGGGGGCCTTGCGTGCCCCTGTGATCCCACAAGCCTGCCCGTGGATGTAACGACATCTGGCAGGGTCTCCCATGTGGGTAGGGTTGTGAGTTCGAGCCTCGCCCGGGCTGCCGTGCCGGGAGGGGTAGCTCCCTCCTGTAACCCTAGCGGGGCTATATAGTCCAATACAGGGCTTAGCTCGGGGGAAATCCATTTCTCCCATTTTTGCCCAAAATGTAGGTTACCCGTATGGGTCATCGGTACCGCCCTCCAGAGGGATCGCCTCGGTGCTGTCCTTAGTTGGTTGGTTGGGTGTCTGGGCTGAAGGGTGTTGGGGAAGGGGGTCTTTGCACTGGTGAGAGCCAACTTTTGTAGCACGGGGTGTCCTTTTTGGGACACCTTCTGGGGACGAGGTACCCCGCTCCCATCAGACCGTGCTCGGTCCCCTCACTCCCTGGTAGGCGGTTTCCCTTGGTTCCTGGTGCCAATTCATATTTACCAATGTATATATGGATACATTAAACAATTCCATAACCACTCGCGTGGTTGGTGACCAGCCACACGAGTCGGCATCAAGTGGTCACTCTCTGGCTGACGACCCTGTACCCTCCGGGTCGTTTGCCAAAACTGCAAATTCAGATGTTCCCTGTATCGAGTTTTTACCTAGTGTCTTTGTGAAACACTCCTACACAAAATATATAGTCCTCAAAACGGATGATGGTACTTCCTTCTGGAACCTGAACTGTTTTCAGATTCACAGTGGTCTAGTTACAGCATGTGGATTTACCCCCAAGGTCTCTTTGCAGGGCGATGGTTCTCTATTGTTAGAGGTCAGGAATGAAGAGGAGAGTTCATGCATCCAGTCTCTAACTGTGGTCGCCGGTTATCCTGTATCTGCCTCTCGTCATTTGGTCCTAAACCAGTCCCGAGGGGTTGTGTATTCTCGTGACCTGATCTCATATTCTGATTCTTCCCTCTTAGAGGGACTGGCTCCTCAGGGTGTTGTAGGAGTACAGAGACTTATGAAGAAAGTTGATGGGGTTTTAACCCCCATGCCCACTCTTATCTTGACATTTGACCGTCTTACCTTGCTGGAGGTTATCACTGCTGCGTGGTGGAAGCTAAAGGTTAAACCTTATGTTCCCCGACCTAGAAGATGCTATTATTGTCAAAGATTTGGTCATGTCCACCGTGCTTGCAGGTGGGAAGCATCTGGCCTTCCTGAGGTCTATGGAAATTGTGGTGGAATTTCTCATGGTATGGATGATTGTTCTCAACCCACTAAATGTTTGAACTGTGGAGGAGCACATGCAGCCTCCTCAAGGGATTGCAAAGTATACAAGTATGAATATGAGATTATTTCCGTCAGAACGAAGGAAAAAATTTCCTTTTCCGAGGCAAACGCCAGGGTTAGGGAGCGGTTCATTCGCCCTGGGGTTACCTTTGCTGCTGCGTTGTCTCGCCCTAAGGCTACTCGGCAGGTGCCCCTGCCATCACACAATGCCCCATCAAATTCTTGGGAGGGTTCCACCGAGGGAGTGCAGCCTGGAAGCAGCTGTGCTTCTTCTGGGGAGGTGCCCCTTATCTCTGGGGGTGTCCCCTCTGCGGTGGTGCTTCCAACATCTGGGAGCACCTCCCCCATCCCAGTTCCTCCAGTTCCTCCTGTGACAAACACCCTTGTCGATGCTACACCTTGCTTTGACACATCCAAAACTCCCGATGTCCTTATTGTGCAAGGTAAGCATCGCCGTGGCTCCTCAGAGCGCTCAGAGAGCGAAGCGCTGCTACCAAAGATCTCTGCAGTGGAGCCCACTACTCTTCCTCCTCGGGATGCTCAGGGGTCAGGGCAAGTGCAGGCTGGGGATGGCATCTCACTGATGACCCAGCCACCGCCAGATAGTGGTGGTCCTCAGGTAGTTGATGCACCTGCTCAGCTGCATGAGGCCTTGCCCTCTCAGGATTCCAGTACTGTGGGACGCGCTACTGATTGTGCTCCTTCTCGTGGTGGCACTGCCTGCTCTATTCTGGCTAGGGCAGTTTGCGGTCCACCTGCCAAACCATCTCTTGCCCCGCCAAAGAATAAAACCATCGTCCGGCCCTCTTCTTCTTCCTCCAGGTTATCTTCTGCTGGGCAGCACACTGTACACCATAACAGTGCCAGGCAGTCCCTTTCTAAGGGCAGTTCTAAGCAGCAATCTAAATCTGGTTGCTTGCCAGGGGCAAGGTTGTCTCGCCCCTCAACATGATTCTTCCTTCGCTGTGGGTACTATGGCATTCTCAGCCAGTATATTACAATGGAATTGTCAAGGGCTGCGTGGTAATTAGGAGGAGCTGCGGACCCTCCTGGCTTGTTCCCCTTTGTGCCTGTGTCTCCAGGAAACTCTTGTAGGGCTTGCCACTCCTCATGCACCACCTGGGTATGATGCTATTTACTCAGCTCCAACCCAGAATCCTGTTGAAGATGGTGCTGTTTTGGTGGGGACTAATGTCCCTCATCAACAGGTTCACCTCCAGTCTGATCTCCAGTGTGTTGCTGTGCGCTTGTATGCCCTCTGCTGGTATACTGTCTGTTGCATTTATTTACCACCTAGCGCAGTAGTTAGTAAAGCAGACCTTGAAGACCACCTCAGACAAATACCTAAGCCCTTTCTCCTCCTGGGGGACTTTAATGGTCGCCACCCTTTGTGGGGTGACTGTCTAATTAACCAATGTGGGCATTTATTGGGATCCTTATTGGAGGACGAAGATCTCTCCCTGCTGAATACTGGCGAGTTTACGCATTTTCATCCTCAGACAAATACATTTACCGCAATTGACTCCTTTGTCTGTTTACCTGACTGCCTCCTGGATTTCACCTGGGAGGTTCTGAGGGATCCGCATGGGAGTGATCACTTTCCTATCCTCCTTACTGCAGCAATATCTAGTCCTTGTTCCCATCTCCTGAGGTGGTTAGATAAGGCGGACTGGTCCCATTTTTCTTCCTTGATTTCTATTGGTGTTTCCATAGAAGTCTTTCCACATATAGATGAAGCTGTTTCGTTCTTTACGTCTATTATCCATTCTGCTGCCCTCCACACTGTTCCAAGAACCTATGGCACATATAACTATCGCCCTGTCCCATGGTGGAATGAGGATTGTAGTATTGCTGTACGTGCCAAAAAGACAGCATTTTCACATTATCTTCGATACAAAACAGACCATTATCTTGTTGAATTTAGGAGGGCACATGCTAGGGCACGTCGGGTCCTCAAACAAGCCCGACGAGACTCTTGGATGGCTTAGGTGTCTTCCGTAAACTCTAAGACACCAGTGTCTCAGGTGTGGAAGAGGGTACAAAAGATTTCAGGAAAATTCCTGCAAGGCAGGTCCCCTGTGGTGCTGTCATATGATGAGCCTGTTAGTGACCCTGCGGCTGTGGCCGATATTTTTGCTTCTGCCTTTGCAGCGGTCAGCCATAGAGATGCTAGCACTTCAGTTTTTGCCAGACACAGGGACATAGAAGATGCTAGGGAATTGAACTTCCATTCCAGGAGGGGGGAGTCTTACAACTTCCCTTTCTCTTCCCATGAACTGCAATCTGCTCTTTCCCTTTGCCATGACACCTCACCAGGGTCAGATGATATTCCCTATGCAATGCTTCGGCACCTGGGTGATGCTGCACTGTCTTTTCTCCTCAAGCTTTTTAATAGAATCTGGAGAGACTCTTCTCTTCCTACCTCTCGGCACGAAGCTGTTGTCCTGCCATTCCAGAGGCCAGGGAAGACAGGATCCAGTCCTCTAGAATATCGTCCAATTGCCCTTACATCATGCTTGTGTAAACTGTTTGAAAAGATGGTCAATTCACGCTTAATGTATTTCCTCGAAAGGAATGACTGTCTCTCTCGATGTCAGTCTGGTTTTTGCAAATATCGTTCAATGACAGATGCTCTTGTCCGCCTAAAAGCTGCAGCATGTGATGCTTTTGTCAGGAAGCAGCATCTGGTGTGCGTCTTCTTTGACTTAGAAAAGGCATATGATACTACATGGCGGTTTGGTATCATCAAGCAGCTTCACTCTTTAGGTTTACGTGGTAGGCAGCCCCTATTTATATTAGACTTTCTGTGTGACCGTTCATTCAGGCTTCGAATTGGTGATACTCTGTCTCCTTCATACCCTCAGGAAGAAGGTGTGCCTCAAGGAAGTGTCCTTAGCACGACCCTTTTTGCTATAGCATTAGATGGTATTCTGTCCTCTATTCCAGAGGGGGTGTCTGCCTCACTGTATGTCGATGATTTAGCTATATGTTATGCTGCCTCCCGGATGCCCATGGCTGAACGTCGTATGCAGCTTACCTTAGACCACGTATCTCATTGGGCCACAATGCATGGTTTCCGTTTCTCCCCAACAAAAACAGTGGCCTTACATTTCTTCTGCTTAAGAGGTGTCCACCCCGACCCCAATCTCAAGTTACATGGCCACAGGGTCTGATATGTGGATGAAGCAAGGTTTCTCAGTCTTGTTTTCGACAGACGACTGACGTGGGCTCCCCACATCCATGCATTACGTTTATCCTGCCTCCATGCCCTGTCTCTCCTAGGGACTCTATCTCACCTGTCTTGGGGCTCTGTTAGAGCCACCCTGCTCTACCTTTACTGTGCCTTGGTACAGAGCAAATTGGACTATGGGTGTGAGGTATACTCTTCTGCTACCGAGGCACGGCTGCAGCCTCTCAGTTCAATCCATCATGCTGGGATACGTCTGTCAACTGGAGCTTTCTGGTCTTTCCCAATTCCTAGTCTATTAGTAGACGCGAATGAACCACCACTAGATCTCTATCGCCAGTCCTTACTGGTGCAGTGTTGGCACCGCCTTCACTGTCTACCTTCCTCATCAAGTTGAATGGCTGTCTCCGAGGTCGCTCTTTTCCCCTTTTATAACACCCACACTCACTATCCACAACCGTTTCGGTACAGAGTGAGGGCTGCCATGGAGGAGTTAGGTGTTCAGCCTTTTCCTGTTTGCCCTGTGCGTGTTCCCCGAGTGGCTCCCTGGCTTCTCCCAGAAGTACGGCCATGTGATTACTTCCCTGAGAGGAAGGCCTCTCTTTCTACACAGGCAGCTCTGTCTTTTTTTTTAGAACACACTTCTGCCCACAGTGGCTCGATCCCTGTATATACTGATGGTTCCAAGTCCCGCGTTGGGAGAGGCTTTGGTGTAGTTTTCCATGATTTTAGCCGTGGTGGGAGTCTTCCTCTTTCCGCCTCTGTTTTTACTGCTGAACTTACCGCTATTTTAGTTGCATTTGAGTTGATTTTTAGTTTCCCCCCTGCTTCTTTCACCATTTTTAGTGACTCAGCCAGTGCCTTGCAAGCTTTACCTTGCGGCTTCTCATCACACCCTCTAGTCCTGTCTACCTTGGAGTGGCTCTTCTTATTACACAGACGTGGATTTTCTGTACAGATGTGTTGGGTCCCTGCTCATGTGGGGGTCGTAGGCAATGAGCGTGCTGACTCTGTGGCGAGAGCCGCTGCCTCTCGCCCTTCCTCTCCCCATTACCGTGTCCCATCTGAGGATTTATGTACAAGCACTATAGAAGCTGTCTGTCTCTGTTGGCAGAGAAGGTGGGATGCAGTAGGGGCGAACAAACTCCGCAGCATTTGTCAGAACCTGGGCGATGGAGGGTATGTGGGACTATCCTGACAGTGGGAAACAGCTTTGGCCCGTCTCCGGATTGGCCACACTAGGCTGACTCATGGTTTTTTAATGGAGAAGGCGCCCCCTCCCTATTGTGATGACTGTCTGGTTCCTTTGACTGTGCAGCATCTTCTTTTGGAATGCCCAAGTCTTGAGGACCTTCGTCGGCAGTACCTTTCCAGGTGCCGAACCGACAACGGACCTTATCTTCTCTCTTCGGTACTTGGGGAAGAGGCCTGTGCTATGGGAGGAGGCATCTTCTCCTTTGTGTTAAGTTCCGGCCTTCTCCACAAACTGTAGGACTTTACCATATTATAGTTTGTGTTTTATAGTGTTCTCGTTTAACCTCAATCTTTCCACCACGTTTTAGTTTTGGTTGTTTCTTTGATTCTGTCACTTTGTTTTATGCATCATTTTATTTATTTATTTATTCATTTATTTTTTGACTTCCTTTTAATGTTTGTGTTTGGTGGCATATGACCTCTGCTGTTGTGCCGCCATGTCACATTTTCATTTATTCATTCGTTCATTCCACTATTTCCGCCCTACTGATCTCTTCCTCCCTCCTGTCATCTCTCCTTCTCCCAGTCATTCCCCAGCCACTTATACTCGCACTGCTCTCACTCTCTACATTCAACAAATCCTCAAAGTGCTCCTTCCATCTCCTCAATTTCTCTCTTTTCTCCACCAGCAATCTATTATTTCTATCTTTCACTCCTCTACTATTTCCCCTTTCATACTGCCTTACTTTCTTTACCTCCTTCCAAAACAATTTCTTACTCTCCCTTCATTTCACACTCAGATTCCTCCCAAATTCTTCATCCACTTTCTTCTTACTCTCCTTCACCAATCTCTTCACCTCCCTTCTCCTGATCACATATACCTCTCTCTTCTCTCACTCATCTTCTCCCCTATCTCTTCTCGCTAGCCATTCACTATATGCCTTCTTCTTTTGTTCCACAGCTTGTTTCACATCATTCCACCATGCTGTCCCTTGCACACCCCTGTATCTCCTCCTCACTCCACAAACCAACTCACATGCTGCACCTATCTCTTCCGTGAATATCTTACATAAGTCTTCCACCCCTTCCATCTGCTCTAACTCATACCTTCCCAATCTTTCTTCCACTATGCTCTTATACTCTGCCATTCTCTCACTGTCTTGCATTTTCTCCACTCTTCTCACAGGAGCTGTTTCCTCCTGTCTTCCACTTCGTCTCCTCAACCACTTTCTTTGCAGCTTTACCTTGGCCATTACTAAATGATGGTCCGAGACTCCATTCCCCCACCCTCTCCACACTCTTGCATCCAGCACTTGTCTTCTTATTAGCTCATCCACATACATGTAGTCTATCATTGCCTTTCGTTCAACAAGTTCACTATCCATCCTCCTCATAACCCTCCATGTATACCTGCGGATCATCTTATGCCGAAAGTAGGTGTTAGCTATTGCTAACCCCTTACCAACACAAATGTCCACCAAAGCACTACCATTCCCATCTACTTCAGGTGGCACACCCCACTGACCAACCACTCCATCCACTTGTACATTCCCTACTTTGCCATTCATGTCTCCAAGCAAAAACATTCTCCCACTCCTGTCAAACTTGTCCATACATGCTTCTACACTCGGCCAAAACTCATCTTTCACTCTTGCCACTCGGTCCTCTGTCAGCGCATACGCACACACAATCGCCCACGCTTGTATACCTCCTTTCATCCTTACCCATACAATTCTTGCACCCACTGTTCCATACTCTCTTATATTCTCCTTCCACTTCTTGATTATCATCAGACATACTCCCTCTCTTGCTCTCTCATTCTCACTCTCTTACTCTCTCATTCTCATTAACTCCTGCACATATTCCTAAACCGTATTACCATTCTCTCATCCTTTCACCTTTGCATATAGTTTCAGTCAATCCACATACATCCACTCTTGCATCCTCAAGCACCTGCACAATCTCTCTCTCTTTCGCTTCATCATTCACTCCCCTCACATTCCACGTCCCCACCCTAAGAATGTCCTCTGTCCATTCCTTAGTCATCAACGTATGGTCCGTCCTGGTCCGATGCGCTTTATTCACTTGATTAGTTAGTTCTTTATACGGGGTGGGGCACTAACCCACCACCAACCCTTTTAGTCGCCTCGTACGACAAGCAGGGACACTGGGGGAGTATTGTTGAAACCCCCCGATCCACAGGGGGGCCATATCTATGAAATTAACACCGGTACTTTTTTTTTTGTTTTATTTAACTTGTTGAACTTTCAACTCATTTTCTGGCAAAACTTGATGGCTTAAGCAAAAAACAACATTGATAAGTACCATTAAACAATGTGAATGTGCTATGCCCCGTCAAAATAGGTCGTAATCTACAGGTTGATCTAAAAAAAAAAAAAAAAATCTACAATCTGTCCAATTCCCAACTTTCCACTCCCTGTCATCTCATGTCTGGCTGTTTGCCTGTCTGTCTGTCCATCGGGCTCCCTATGTCTGTTTCTTCCTCTCTATGTCTGCATCTATGTGCTGCCCTACTTATAAGTGAAGGTGAATAATGCAGTAGCAGAAAAGTAGTAAAAACTAGTATTATTATTAGCCACAGAAATGATGGAAAAAAATCTTAGTACACTCACTAAACACCAGAGAATAGTATCCGAAAGTCTCAGTAGAGGCAATCCAAACACAGCTGTCCATTGACAGGCCACAGTCGTCGACGAAAGAGGCATAGATGGAGAGGAGGAAGGCTTGACACTATACTCATTTTTTTTTATCGAGGCGAAGATGCACTTGACAGATTGGTGATGATTGGCTGAAAGCAACATTACTTCATAATCTCTTTATTATTAATTGTCAACATATATCTGCTGGGGAAATTTGGGTTAGTAAATGTTATTCGGACATGTTGCGTTCAGTCAGTCGTCACCAACCTATCAAGTGCATCTTTACCTCGATTAAAAAAAAAATGAGCGTAGTGCCTGATGACACCAGTGCAACAGACTGCTGGCACATTGTCCAGAATGTTGTTGTCAGGGTCATGCTCTGACCCTGACGTTTCACAGCATGTTGATGCCTCCCTTGTGCCTGCCTCAGCTCCTGACAGTCAGGGAGACTATTGAGCCACGTTTGGGCCTCTGACTCAAGAAAGCTGAGGAGATTTCTGAGGTCGTTGCACTTCTATGGTGTTAGAAGGAGCTCAGTGGGGTACTTAGGCATCAGTGCCACATTGGACAGGTCAAGACTCTCCCGTGCATACTTTGCCCTTCCCTTCATCACTTGCACCTTGGTGATTTTGGCTGGAGTGTCATCAAGGTTGAGGTAATTCGTTATGTAATATCCCTCCTAAAAGGTGATGTCAGACACCAGCTGGCAGGCCTGGTAGAAGCCAATTGCCTAACGTTTTGTGATGTGGTTCATCAGGTCTTTGATGTCCAAAAAGTACTCCCGTTTCATGGTCACAACAGGGAAGTGCATTTTGACTGAGGAAGTTATAACATCGAAGTACACCTTGGTGCTAGAAATGTACGTGGCAGAGAGGACCTTCTCAATCAGCCCAAACATACGGTCACAGGACAGGAACGAGTGGCCAGACTTTAAAAAGACGAACTCATCACTGAACAGAAGCCTGGTGAGCACTTGCTGCGAGGCCATAAGAACCATGGTGATGATTTTGTTCTGGCCCCCACAGTTGTCATTGACACACGAAGAGTGGCAAAGTCCTGCTGTTGCTGGTTGATCTTTATCTGAATCCACTTCAGCACACAGCTGGACACCTTGTCTGAGCTACACACCCCTGTTGCCTTGTTCCACACAAACATAGTGGCCTCATATTTGTTGATGTCATAAATACAGACGTTATGTCCCACAACTTCTACATACAAAAGCCACACCAGTTCGCAGCCATGGGCAACGAAGCGTTTGTTGCTGAGCTATGACCACTATCTTGACAATGGCTGAGTCACTGGAGGATGCCATCCGCTCAGCCTGATGCAGGAGGTCTCGAGGCAGTTGGCATCAATCTTGTGTACAGCCAGCTGGTCTTGAATGTCAGCAACATCAAAGCCAGCATCCTTCTGCTTCTTGATCTCCTGATTAACCCTGAGCTGGCGGCGGAACTACATATAGATTAGGCAAAATCAGCTGAAAAATTGCAGGGAGACTGTATATAGATCCTTCTTCAAAAATTGTCCACTGTAAACCCTAGCAGAGACTATAAATTATATAGTCCGCATTATGTAAGTGCCCTAGAGCCTCAAAAATCCCTAACTGGCAAGATACAGGTCGCAGGTGGCTTATCAATGGCTCAATCAATCTTCTCAGCTGTTAGGGGGGACACAATGCTCCTTTGTTGTTACTGTAGACCTCAATTTCTATTTTTCTTTTGATATTTGGATATTGTAGACATAATCATGTTCCCCCACAAGGAGGAATATTAGTGATGATGAGATACAACTTATTCTAGATCAGGATTTGGATGATTTCGTTGACGATATTAGTAGTGAACCTACATCAGATAGTGATGGTGATGACACTGTTAGTGGTGATGAATCACAATTTGAGATTGCAGAGGAGCCAGATGATAATCTATCAAGTTCAGAAGTTGATGGCCATGATGACAATGCTCCAATTTGGTGGTTGTGCCATTTCTCAAGTGGTAGAGAACGATTGCGATTTACTGGAGACACAGGAGTCAAAGTAGTTTTGCAAATCCTCAGGACCCACTGGAGAGTTTTATGTCTTTTGTAGACAGGGCTATAATTAAACATATATTGAGTGAAGCAAGCAAATATGCTGTCAAGGTTTGTGAAGGAAAGAGGAAGAAGAGTTGAGATTTGATGTGGAAGGAAACTAATGTTGGCGAGATGTATACCTTTTTAAGTTTAGTCATTTTACAAGGCATATTAAAGAAGCCTACAATCTACTCATACCACTCCACCAACCACATGCATGCAACACCCTTTTTGCTATGTTAATGAAACATAGCAACTGTTCCACATTGCACTAGAGTCCAAATATAGATTATGTTAAAACTTTACATGCAGTAGAGTCTCTCTCTCTCTCTCTCTCTCTCTCTCTCTCTCTCTCTATACACTATTATGTTAAATCCTTACATAAGATGATCCACCGGTATACATGGAGAGTAATGAGGAGGATGGATGGTGAACTTGTTGAACGAAAGGCAATGATAGACTACGTGTGTGTGGATGAGCGAATGAGAAGACAACTGTTGGATGCAAGAGTGTGGAGAGGGTGGGGGAATGGAGTCTCGGACCATCACTTAGTGATGGCCAAAGTCGAGCTGCAAAGAAAGTGGTTGAGGAGACGAAGGAGAAGACAGGAGGAGGCAGCTCCTTTGAGAAGAGTGGAGAAATTGCAAGATAGTGAGAAAATGACAGAGTATAAGAGCATAGTGGAAGAAAGATTGGGAAGGTATGAGCTAGAGCAGATGGAAGGGGTGGAAGACGTATGTAAGATATTCACGGAAGAGATAGGCGCAGCGTGTGAGGCGGTTTGTGGAGTGAGGAGGAGATGCAAGGGTGTGGAAGGGACAGCATGGTGGAATGATCAGGTGAAACGAGCTGTGGAACAAAAGAAGAAGGCATATAGTGAATGGTTAGCGAGTAGAGGTAGGGGAGAAGATGAGAGAGAGAGAGAGAGGTATATGTGAGCAGGAGAAGGGAGGTTAAGAGACTGGTGAAGGAGAGTAAGAAGAAAGTGGATGAAGAGTTTGGGAGGAATCTGAGTGTGAAATGGAGGGAGAGTAAGAAATTGTTTTGGAAGGAGGTAAAGAAAGTAAGGCAGTGTGAAAGGGGAAATAGTAGGGGAGTGAAAGATAGGAATAATAGATTGTTGGTGGAGAAGAGAGAGAAATTGAGGAGATGGAAGGAGCACTTTGAGGATTTGTTGAATGTAGAGAGTGAGAGCAGTGCGAGTATAAGTTGTTGGGGAATGACTGGGAGAAGAAGAGATGAGAGGAGGGAGGAAGAGATCAGTAGGGCGGAAGTAGTGGAAGCGATGAAGAAGATTAAGTTGGGAAAGGGCCCAGGAATTGATGAAGTGTTTGGTGAAATGCTTAGGTATGGGGGTGAGATTGTTGTGGAGTGGATATGGAAGTTGTGTAGATTGGCTTGGGAAGAGGGAAGGGTTCCAGAGGACTGGAAATCAGGTATAATTGTTCCTTTATACAAAGGAAAAGGGGAGAGAGAAGTATGTGGTAACCATAGGGGTATTTGCCTTCTTAGTGTGACTGGTAAAATATGTGGTAGAATACTCATTGATAGGGTTAGGCATATGACATAGGAGCTAGTTGGAGAAGAACAAGGGGGATTTAGGAAGGGAAAAGGGTGTGTAGATCAGATAATTGTTCTAATATGTTTAGTGGAGAAGTATCTAGAGAAGGGAAGGACTTGGAGAAAGCTTATGACAGAATAGATAGGCAAGGTATGTGGAAGGTATTAAGAATATATGGAGTGGAGGGGAAATTGTTGAGTGCTGTGAAGATTATGTACGAGGGAGCTAGGGCTACGGTGCGAGTGGATGGTGAGCTGAGTAAGTTCTTTGATCTCAATGTGGGACTGAAGCAGGGTTGTGTGATGTCTCCATGGCTGTTTAATATACACATGGATGGGGTTGTAAAGGAGGTGCAGGGTAGGGCAGTGGATGTGGGGGTGGCTCTAATGAATGAGGGTGAGCTTTGGAAGCTTCCGGTGTTGCTGTTTGCCGATGATACAGTACTGTTGAGTGAAGATGAATGGGAGTTGCAAGGTTTGGTGAATGAATTTGGGACAGTGTGTAGGAGGAGGAATCTGAAAGTTAATGTACACAAAAGTAAAGTTATGGTGTTTGAGAGGAATGAAGTCACAGAGTGTGCAGTGAGGTTAGATGGTGAGGATATGGAGAATGTGAGTGCATTCAAGTACTTGGGTAGTGTGATGAGTAAGGATGGAACTTTGGGGGATGAAGTATGTGAAAGGGTACAGCAGGGAAGGAAGTTTGTTGGTACACTGAAAGCAGTGATGAGAAATAGGGAGGTGAGTATGGAAGTTAAGAAGTCACTGCATGATATTATTGTGATCCTTACCCTGACGTATGGAAGCGAGGCATGGACCTTGCAAGAGGGGAACAAGTCAAGAGTGAGAGCAGTGGAAATGAGTTGCTTGAGAGGAGCATGTGGAGTGACATGGAGGGAGAGGTTGACGAATGAAGAAGTGAAGGAACGTTGTAGGGTGGACGTGGATGTGGTTGAGAAGATTAGGAAAAATACACTGAGTGGTTTGGACATGTGAAAAGAATGGAGAATGAAAGACTGACTAAGAGGGTGTATGTAGGTGAGGTGGAGGGAGGGAGAGGGAGGGGTAGACCGAGGATGAGGTGGAGGGATGGAGTTGAGAGGTATATGAGGGAGGGGGGATGAGTTGGGGGGAGGGTAGTCAAATGGTGGGTGACAGAGCGACTTGGAGGCGTTTTGTCTGCGGCCACCCTTTGCGGGATTAGGGCGTCGGGCAATAGATAGATAGATAGATAGATAGACTTACATAATGCGGTGTACCTAAATTTATTTTCGAGTCCTGTGGTTGGGGGCATCTATATGAAGATGACTGTTTTTTTAGGTGTTCATCAGCAACTGCTGCTGTTGCTGCCTAAGGGTTAAGCTTCTCACATGCTGAAAAACATCCGTCTTTGGTGGCTGGAAGACGATGTATTATCGTGTGAACCCCGTTCTATAAAAACGCTCTGACACCTTGTACTGAACATTCCTCTTCTTGCTAAGCCATGTCCGGTAGTTGACACAGAACTTGGTGATGCTGTTGCAAGGCTCCAGGTAACATCGGTGAAGGGTTGTGGCACGTGTGTAGTGACTCACAGTGACAGGTAAACCTTAAATATGCTTGTGCACAAGCTCTAGGTTATTCCCAGCGATGGCATGTGGAGAGGGATTGTGTCCACGTTTGTTAGGAACTGGAGTCCCATTGGGTGACTCACAGCAGTTTTGTAGGAGTACGGCCATTTTCTTCTTGCCGGTGTATCATTAAATCGTGAGGATCGTGAAAACCTGAGGACGAGGGCACCAGGCACACCCCAAAAATTCTCTTCTCGGCTAATTTTTACCATTCATAAGTGTATTCATTGCCATAAAACCTACATCATCATCTTTGTCGATGTTTTTTCCATCTGAGTAGCATGAAAAAAAGGGGGGGAAATCAAATACTAGCACCTTAATAATACACTGTGCGTGAGTATATATTTTCCTCGCCTTAAGGTGCTAATATTTTATTTTCTCCCCTTTTTTTCATGCTTCTCAGCTGGAAAAAACATCGACAAAGACGATGATGTAGGTTTTATGGCGATGAATACACTTATGAATGGTGAAAAATAGCCGAGAAGAGAATTTTTGGGGTGTGCCTGGTGCCCTTGTCCTCAGGTTTTCACGGTCCTCACGATTTAATGATACACCGGCCCATGGATGGACGCGAAGACAGAGCGGCACACTTTAATCTCTCGGTTCTCCTTTTACGTAATACACAATGTGGACTGGCCTGAGGATTATCTCTACATCTGAGCGCTTCCTCTTGACTGCCTCATCACAGATCAGGCTTGGAAGGTAAGCATTTTAAACAACATAATTGCCAGTTGCCCAGAAACTGGTAAAAATTTCGTCTGTTGCTTCTCTGCCTATCTTCTCAAAGCAGTCACCACGGCATTGAGGACCAACTTTGCGTGTCTCCACAACTTTTTTTTATGTTGGAACTAACATATTCCTGCCCCGTATTACGCTTGTGCTTGGCCACATTCTTCCACCGCTTTTCTGGCTGCCTTACACGAACACGGCCCATTTTTTCTAAGGTCAGCAGGAACAAGTTTTTGACGAAGACCTGTTGCACCGTCATCACCACAACCACCACCACAGCCAGCAGCACCAGCAGCAGCTCCACCTTCACCTACATCACCATGTCCACAACTTACAACACTCACACTATCACCATCACCTCGAACACTGTCACGATTACTAGAACAACTTCCAGTATCATCATCACTAAGGCTGTAATCGTCATCAATACTATAATCACTAACGCAGCTATTGTCCTTAGAAGTATCACAACGTCGTTTACCATTATTGTTACAAAATGAAGCTATTTTCCTTAGAAGTATCACAGCGTCGTTTACCATTATTGTTACAAAACGAATTCACCACAAAACCTGTTTTCACCAATTCCTCAGCACCCAGAAACACATTCATGACTATCATCAGCACGGTAGGACATTGTTACCCCTGTAATCACACACGAAACTACGTAAAACTTGCAAAAGATGGTTGCGAAACAGTGAGAACTCCTTTTTGCATGCAGCAAACGGAGCACAATGGTGGGGACTCACGAATGGCATGGCAAAAACTCCTGCCAAACACACCGCCACGTACGGCCAGCCAATCAGTTAGCGAGGCTCGCAGCGTGGCTACGTTCTCATTGGCAGCTACCAGCACACGCACAAACAGACACGCATAGCCAAGGCGCTCTCCTCCATTCTCATAGCACCACCACAGCTGGGTGCATGAGACAACCTTACGTTTCGCGGTCAGTCCTGGGCGAATGGTGAGTTGCCAGCATAAGGACTATATACAATACTTTTTGAAGGACTTCCAACCATATTTGCAGTGGCTGAAGGTTTTCTCATCCAAGGCCACACGATAGAGTACGGGTGAAAATGGTGTTATCCAAGAAAAATGCATTTTCCGGCCGGTGCTCTCAGATCCAATTCCGTAGCGCCACCCCTCATATCATTATCTACTTACCTACCTACCTACCTACCTACCGATCATGAAAACTATCTGCTACGTACAGTCCAACCAGCGACCTGGTATTCAAATATTACTTAACAATTTGTCCAGAGCTAATTTATGGCTTACTGAGATAACATCATTCGTTTACAGTAATTGTTACTTACGCCCCTTATCTTCATCGCAATTCTGTCTTGTATCTTAAGCATGATAAGTGAACAGATGTGTGCTTTAATTCACTGTGTGTGTGTGTGTGTGTGTGTGTGTGTGTGTGTGTGTGTGTGTGTGTGTGTGTGTGTGTGTGTGTGTGTGTATGTGTGTGTGTGTGTGTGTATGTGTGTGTGTGTGTGTGTATGTGTGTGTGTGTGTGTGTGTGTGTGTGTGTGTGTGTGTGTGTGTCCGCCTCTCTGTTTTTGTATCCCTACATACTGAATCATAATTTAGCGGAGAATGGAGTTAACATGAAAATCGCTATTATGACAGTGATGAGAGATGATGAGGATGGTGATGACGTTATTTTATCTAACTACTCGAAACAGTTTCATCCAATATCCATGTTCTTTTGAACCATCTCTCTCTCTCTCTCTCTCTCTCTCTCTCTCTCTCTCTCTCTCTCTCTCTCTCTCTCTCTCTCTCTCTCTCATTTGCTAATCCCAGTGCATATTAGTATTAAAGTCTGGGTCCAAGGCAGTGAAGTGAGAACTATGAGATAATGTTTAGCACACTCTCGTCCAGGCTGGCTTCTTTGTTACACACAGATTTCAGATTTCTATTCTGTGTCCTGAAAAAAAAAAAATGTGCCTACGTTCTAGGGTTGCTATGAATATGAGTTGACTTTGCTCTCTCTCTCTCTCTCTCTCTCTCGATCGATCGATCGATCGATTGATAGAAAGACAGACAGACATAGATAGATGTATAGATATTTGGTGCTAAGGAAGGTAGCCTTCAAGCATTGTCACTGATATTAGTAGATGATGAAAATGTCGGGTTATACCAACTTCCCCCTATACCCTCCCTAGCCCTCGAAATGTGGATGGTGTACTGTAGGAAGGCGACATCTTTAACCTACAGTTCACTTCGTTCACATATCAGATGAATCAGGGGCAACAGCAACTACTACTACTACTTCTACTACTACTACTACTACTACTACTACTAGTAGTAGTGGTAATAATAATAATAATAAATAATAATAATAATAATAATAATAATAATAATAAATAACAATAATAATAATAATGATAATAATAATAATAATAATAATAATAATGATGATGATGATGATGATGATAATAATAATAATAATAATAATAAGAATAAGAATAATACATATTTACTATTGTTATTATTTAATATTATTCAACTCATTCTCCACACTGACGTCTTTGGATATATATTCTTGCTGTGCACAGGTAATGCTTATCCCAAGGTTAATTTATGCAGCATAGTACTGACTTTGGCGGTTTGGTTTGGACTGAACAACTTAGGTACGGTAGGTATTGCCAGAGTTGAATTATATTATTTGTAGGTGCAATCTAAAACGGGTATCATCGTGCTGAAAGGCTTAATCATTCACGTACCGTTAAAAAACAGAACGTAAACTTCCCATCATAACTCTCTATACTATAATTCTTTCACTTTAACTTGTCCCCGACTTTCATCCTTTTGCAGTTTATTTCACGCAGTTTAGTAACAAAAAAGATACAGTTTCATCTCTGCATCCTTTCCATTGCCCTTCTTCGTGTCTGCTGTTGTATTATAGTATTACTCTGTTGTTACTATTCAGCATCCAGAATAGAGATATAGCAGTTCTTGGCCAAGTAATAGCAGTAGTAGTAGTAGTAGTAGTAGTGAACTTGGCTGAAGCAAATTTGATTTGCATGAACCTAAGCTGAGACATTTGAGCCGAATTTGATATGAAGGATCAGAACAGACCTATTTGAAACTTCGCTTTACTGAACTGACAAGCATTGTCACGGCTGAGTCTTGATGGATGTGAAGAACCTGAATAGCCATGACTGTATTAAATGGACCCAACTGGCTAATCCTTCCTATGCCTCCGCCCACCTATGGTGGAGGAGGCTTTAAGTGATTGGCGTGTCCCTCTGTGCGTGCGTGAATGCGTGCGTGTGTGCATGGGACCATACGCCCATAACACTATTGTGTGCACGATATCATCTGAACTTATTGAGGGATTTCGACCAAACTTGTGTCAGGAATACATTATGAGGAGATAGTGAACTGTTTATGTCGGCTAGGTCAAAAAGTCAAAGGTCAATGAACTGACCAGAATTGTCAAGGTCGAGTTTTGATGGACGTGAAGAGTCTGAATAGCCATGACTGTATTAAATGGACCCAAATGGCTAGTCCTTCTTATGCCTCCGCCCACCTATGGTGAAGGAAGCTTTAAATGATTGGCGTGTCCCTCTGTGCGTGCGTGGATACGTGCATGTGTGCATTGGACCGTGCATCCATAACACTATTGTGAGTGCGATATCTTCTGAACCTATTAACGGATTTCGACCAAACTTGTGCCAGTAATACATTATGAGGAGATGAACTGTTTTGGTCAGCCAGGTCAAAAGGTCAAAGGTCAAAGTCATATGGGGTCGACTTAGTTTATCCTAGTGAGTAAGATGTCTCCTGAACCCCTCGATGGATTTCGACCAAACGTTTGTCCGTGATACAGAATGAAGGGACGATGAACTGATTAGGTCAGCGAGTACAAGGGGTCAGGGTTAAGGTCATATGGGTGTGGCAGCTATATCTCCTGAACCCCTTGATGGATTTCAACCAAACTTTTGTTAGTGATACAGTATGAAGGGACGGTGAACTGATTTGGTCAGCAAGGGCAAAATGCCTTGTCTATCTCGTCATCCTGTCCCCAATCATCCTTAAGAACTAGATGAACAAGAGACTTAGAGAAACCGAGGTGTGATGAGGTTAGTGGTGATGTGACCCATACTTGTCCCGCCAAACCGACTGCGAGAGGAGAGATTTTCATAAAAATAGACCGCATTAGGAATTCTGTCACTGGTACTCAATTTTCTTGGTAGATGGGGAGTTGATCTTGAGATAGAGCCTACGGCTGAGCTTGTGCGAAAGGAAAACTGAGGTTCTGCTTCCTCTTTTTCATACATTCGCCACCTCCACTCCCGCCACCAAAAAACTAAAACGTGAATATTTTCAAGCTAACTTAAACTAATTTAACCCGTCCTAACTTGTCAGTTTAAATTTACTATCGGGCAGGTATATTAAACTGTTTCTTCTGAATGGTCGATTTTGCATACTCATATGTGAAAAGACTCACTGGGTTGCATTACAATAACAGCAAATGAAGTTAATCATCGATTAAAGGATAGCTGCTTGGACGAAATGAGTAATCGGTGTTCTCCCGCCTGGACAGATCTATAGGCCAGTGATGTCTGCTTCCTTTCATTAACTACTCCATCATCTCATTGTAAACACACCCTCATTTTCACCATCTTTTGACATTTGTATCACGTTTGGGTAAATGTGCAGTTTGCTGTCCTGGGTTTGTATGCTGACGGGAAAGGGATACCCAATAATCCTTTTGAATGTACCTAACAATAAGTAAACATTTACTCATGAAATGTGTGTATCTACGAATATTTAATCAACAAAATATAGAAACCTTCCCTGAACTGCGCGACTAACGGTTTCTGATGGTGCTCTCCTAAATATTCACAGTTATTGTATCCAAGCAGAGCATCACTTATAAAGAACAAACCTGAAGCATGAAGCAGCACGTACTATTCCCTAAACCACGTTAAAATTCATGAAAACAAATGCCAGGTGAGTACAGCATAAAAGTTTTATCGCGTCGTCTGGTCTTCTGCTCATGGCCTTTGAATATAAGAGTGGTGATTTCCAAACACATGAAACTGATGACAATCATCTTTGGCAACATCGTCATCAGTGTCTGTTTGCTGTGGATTGATGAGGCTGACTGTAAAAATCTATGGAGAAAAGAAGCACAAGAGGCGATCAGACTTTGTTGCCGACTCAACCATATAATCATGGATGGATCACTGGCTATAATAAGTTAACAGAGGGTTGGATTTCCTGACATGTATGGCTTACATTTTTCCTATGTGTTTGGTGCAGAATGATCTACCTACAATAATGTGTGATAATGATAGGACGGGCAAGGTAATAAAAAAGTTGTCTGAGTAATCTAAAGCATGAATATATCCACATAAGCATAATCAAATCTAGCATACCCAACGATGAATGAATCGGTAGTTTTATTAGTGTAATGATAAGAAGTAAAACTATCATACGACAGTGCAGTTTGTTTAAATAATATGGCAGTGGATGGATCACTACCAACACGGATGCTTACCCTTTAATATTTTTCATAAACTTACGTCAGTGGTATTGTAGGAACACCGCAAAATTGAGCAGTTAGTAAATGTTATCGGTTTATTGCTTGTATTTAACGGTTTATTAAAAAGTCTATCTATCTATCTATCTATAGCCCGACGCCCTAATCCCGCAAAGGGTGGCCGCAGACAAAACGCCTCCAAGTCACTCTGTCACCCACCATTTGACTACCCTCCCTCCAACTCACCCCCCCCTCCCTCATATACCTCTCAACTCCATCTCTCCACCTCATCCTCGGTCTACCCCTCCCTCTCCCTCCCTCCACCTCACCTACATACACCCTCTTAGTCAGTCTTTCATTCTCTATTCTCTCCACATGTCCAAAAAGTGCTTGCCGTAAAAACATCCCTTACTTTCACGGGTTATATTCTGTGTCCCTTCAACGAATCGTATGCATTCAAGAGTTTGGGTGTTCCACTGTTCCCGGTTCATAAATGTTTTCAGTTCATTCATAACGAGCTGCTTATGATACGGCCTAAAACTGAAATAAAACATAGCTCTTTAAAATGCAGTTAATTATAACAAAACATTTCAGAAAGCACTTAGTTTTAGGTTGGCTGCAGGATAATACTTGCATTCAAAAATTATATGACTCAATTTACGAAGGTATTAGCTAAATCATGCCTAGTGGCATGTAGACAGAAATCTGAGGTATGAGAAGGCCATGGGCTAACGCACGGTTCGAATCCAGAAGTAACTGAAGGTTACTACATAATAAATGCTGCCAATGACGCAGGGCTGCTTCGAGCGGCTTAGCCCCTTGAATCCAAGAATAGAGAGAGAGAGAGAGAGAGAGAGAGAGAGAGAGAGAGAGAGAAAATCATTTATTTCCTCGTGGCAGAGATTTTTGTCTCTTTTGAAAGCTTGAACGTAGCTCAATGACAGAGTAAGACATCACTACGGCTCAGTATCCATTCCATAAAATTTCTTCATGACTAGCATTACACTAATATTAATTTCTTATTACCGCTCAAAGTGGATCGTGGTAAAATTGCTGTTTTATTTCTACTTTAATAATTATTCTTGTAATTTCCAGGCGATTTAGTTAACTGCGGAGAAGCTATATGTCCTGGTGTCGCTAGAATTAGTCCCATCAGCCCCTTCACAATTTCATGGTGGTTAGGGATAAGGATTCCTAATGAGCAATCCAGTGACTACGATGGCTGAAATCTTCTGCTTGGAACATAAAAAGTTCTTCAGGCAGCATCAATCATTTGTTTGGTTTTGATAAACCTTTGCTGAATTGTCAGCATACGGTACTTATATGTATAGTTCTCTTACTTTAACTTGGTGGAGATTTTAGTCTTTTTGCATCTTATTCCACATTGGTCAGTGGCAAAACATATAATACTACGACTCTACAATCTTTATCTAGCTTTTCAGTTTGTTTAGTATCATATTCTATTGTTAATCCGCCGTTACAGTTCAGCACTCAAATGGAGAGCTGGAAAGTTTTTGCCTGTTAAAAGAAAATATTATAGGTAAATATAAATCCGAGGTTCTTTCGAAGTCGTGCAAAATCGTCTAGACGCAGCAAATATGAGCTGAAAATTACGTCATGGAACTGAAGAGCGTAAAAGCACCTAACGATATTTAAAATTAATTTGGTTAATTTTATGCGACATTTTACGAAAGGGTGAAAACGGACGCCCTTTCTTTAAAGCTAAACCAGGCCAAGCCCTGCGTGGCCAGTATGGCGTAAATAGACAATCCCACACCACAACTGCCCACACACGCATATTGTAGCAGCATTGCACCTACACCCACTATGAACCACCACTTTAAATGAGGTAAAGAGCTGCATGAGAATAGCGATAACTGAATAAATTAATAAATATAAATCTAAAAGATACCTGCTCTCTCATTTAGTTAACACCCACTACTAAACTGACGTATATGGAGCCAGCCAGCGTCATTTCCCCACGAGCTGATTTACTGACTTATTGAATGAGGCCATAAATTTAAGTTATGAACCATATGATGAGTTGGGGGACGATAATGGACGGGGTGAAGGAATGACAGAGGGTTTAGTGTCACTCAACTCAGTCATCTTCTCGGCATGAAAATCACGGGTTTAATTAGTATCTTCAAAACGGGCATTTTAAATTGTCAGTTTTAGACTAAGGAATTTAGTGTATGGGCAAAATAAACTCTTGTTTATCTATCTATTTATCTAACTATATCTGTTTACCTTGCTATTCATCTCTCTGGCTGTTAATTTGACTGTTTATCTGTCAGTGACATTTATAGAGATGGTCATTCAAGGCATGTTAAAGTTGCAATGATATAGTGTTAAGCCCCCGCCTGGTAGAAACTCTAAAGTTGTTGTTGCTGTTTTTAACGTTGTAATTTGTAAAGCTGTTTCGTTCAGACCATAGGCTACTCGGGTACTGCTTGCCCACCTCATTTCTTGAAAGTGGGGAATATTATTTAGTATAATGTGGTGGCAACATCAAGGGAATTATTATGGCATGTGAAAGAGAAATAAAGCAATTGGCAGGACACATTATATCCCCATAACGTCCCAACTTCTACTCTTGATTCGATCTAGCAAAATCAGGATTTTTAGCTCTGAATATTACAAGTTACCAAACCACACTTATAAATATGAGCAGGCAGATCAGCATAACCTTAGGCAATGCCTAACCCATGGGCTGATTAAAAAAAAAAAAAGTGGTAGCCCTGACATTACATTTTGGCAAACCCAAATTAAGACAAATTATGAGGAACATTACTTTCTTTCAGTGGTTGGTCGAAGAGCTTTTGGACTGAAACGGTTTAGGGACATTAATTCTGAAACCGAAAATACGGCAAGTATAAAAAGCATTTCAAAAAATATATGAAGATATACGGATGGCAGTGCACAAAAACCCACTGGAATAAAGCCGAGGCAGTAAAGTGACGTAATTCCATCCCTACATTTTTAGGGCATATGTTTATGCACTGCATGACTGGCTGATAGTTATGCAGTTATCATGACACTTTTTGCTGCAATGATGCTACCGCATGATCACATGTACTGGTGTAAAAAATGTAGAGATTGGATTACAAGTTTTTTTTTTTTTTTTTTTGGTCCGACTCTGGGCAAATGCTTCAGAGCCTATTGCTTGAGGGCACTGACCTATCCCAAGGCCCAGTAGTCCTCCTGCACCTCCACATGTCACCATTTCGGCGCTAACACCCACCATCCATATTGAATACATGCTAGGGCTGTCTCATACAGGATTGGTGTATTGGTATTAGCGGGGGTATTTTTACGACATGTCGGCGGGTCATTTGGTAAATCAGGAAAGTCTGCTTTTTTAGGAAATTCAAATCCTCAAACTGTTCCCTGCCCCAGCCGGGATTCGATCCTGGGTCCATTAGGATCGCAGGCCGCCTCTCTACCGATTCAGCCACGCCCCTTCCCTGCATTTTTCTGTTTTCTTCTTAGTTTCCGTCTGTCCATTACTGCATCAGTTATTAATGTCACTTTCATACTCTTGCGCCTTGCAAGATTTTCAGTCGTCTTTTCTTAAACCTACACAAACTTCTCAATAACTTCCTACTACCCCCTCCAAGACGGTGACCTGTTTTATAAACACCTCTTCTTATGGCCAGACGGTTTTACTGCCGCCTCCTTATTTCAGTGGTTGAATACATTTTATGATTTATTTAATACTTGCCTTACTGATTTTTAAATAAGTAATTTATTTCTGTGTAAGAAAGCTCTAAAGTTTCTTACAACTTATTCAGTTAATAGGGTCGTAGTAGTGATGGAATTAATGAAGGTTTAGATGAACACGCGTCTGGCTGAAAAGTTTCTCTTTAGCTAAATAAAATCGTTTGGAGATAATAACAACAAAGAACACCCACACCTCGCGGTCGGCCAATGACTGAACTTAAAACCTTGCTCTGTGATCTTGACCTTTGACTGATTGTTCTCAAATCTGAAATACATCCATGCGTGACCAATAACCCCTACACTCAGTCTGGTCGTGTGACCTTGACCTTTAACTTATAGTTCTCAAAAGTGGATAATTTAATCTTTTCCATACCATAAATCGCAACATCAAGTTTAATCCGAACTGACTTGTTTTAAGTTACAGGAAATAACTTTTGAAATTGTTCTTTGACCTAATATTTTGATTGATCAGCTTCAAACCTGAATCAACACATTCTTTCCTCACCCTCTGCATATCTCCTAAGTTTCGTTTACATCGGTTGAAAACTGTTAAAGTTCAAATATTCGCGACCTATCACCTTTGACCTTTTTCAGGCATGAATGAAACCCCTCTGTGAGAAAAGCAAGGTGATTGGTGTTATCATTCAGAGCTTGAGGGGTCAGAAAGAAAAAAGATGACGAAAGAAGAAGGAAATGGATATATCGTTTTTATTTATTTTTATTTTAGTACGTTAGCGTTGTGTTACAGCTACTGTACGTTAGATGTTTCTGGTGGAGGGACTAATGTCACCTCTCGTTAGATGCTCAACAGTTTGGAAATTGGCAAGATTAAATTTGTAAAGGTTTATGGACAGTTCGGAGGCATCCATCCATGCCGGTAATCTACCAACACTCTGACAGTGATCAGTTAAGACTCACTGGTCTCCATCAGCAGTCTGTGATTTCAAGCTGCATTCTTTTATTGACCCCTTCCCTGCATTTTTCTGTTTTCTTCTTAGTTTCCGTCTGTCCATTACTGCATCAGTTATTAATGTCACTTTCATACTCTTGCGCCTTGCAAGATTTTCAGTCGTCTTTTCTTAAACCTACACAAACTTCACAATAACTTCCTACTACCCCCTCCAAGACGGTGACCTGTTTTATAAACACCTCTTCTTATGGCCAGACGGTTTTGCTGTGCTTAAAAATGTCTTTTGAAAGAGAAATGTTGGTCTTCTTTAACCCCTTTGGTACTACAGGCCTTTCCCTAGCTTGAAGGAAACCTTGTGGAAGTTGTAAGGATCACAAACAAAGAAGCATCTCAGTCGTGGGGTTAACTACATATTCTAAGTCTACCTCCGCTCCACTGAGCTTGATCAGATATGATAATGATCAGTGAGTCGAGAAGGACTGTATAGTAGACGGCATTCGACCGGAGTACAGAAATTGAATCAGGGTAATCAGAAAATTCAATTTGACTCTTTCATTATGCTGATATATCACTTTAATCTTAGTACTTGATTATCTATATACCTAGGTTGCTTCCTCCAAATAAAGGGAGGCAACAGAGACAGGACGACACACTCCCAATTTCCTCAACCACATAAACACATTCATTTGCACCTTAGCCTCAAGCAGAGAAGTGACAGATCCTCACAGCACCACACTGCACGAGTGTCAGATGCACAGTGCAATCAGTGACATCCACAGCAGGATCCGACAGCAGGTCAGGTTTACCCCTGCCACATCATAATGGACCCATCCCCTTACCTGCACCTGACCTGATCAGCTGATCAGACCAAATGCGGGAGAATATCCCCTCAGGGCTGCGTCATCATTTATTCATTCACAATCTCTCTACAGTCATTTCTATCATGCACAGCCACTCTTCCTTCCTCAACAGACATCCCTCTAACATCCAGTGTTCTCTTCACATTGTCCATCCATCCTATTCTTGATCTTCCGCTCAGCCTTACATCTCTCACATCAGATCTAGTTATCGTTTTCACCAATCGCTCATTATCTATTCTCTCCACATGGCCAAACCATTGCAACACCCTTAGCTCAACGCGATCAGCCATCTCTCGCACAACTCCAGTTCTCCTTAGCACTTCATCATTTCTCACTTGATCCATACACATCACTCCACACATACTCCTCAGACACCTCATCTCCATTACGTTCAAACTTTTCCTCTCTGCTACACCCATATTCCTTGTTTCAGACCCATATAATGCAGTCGGTACCACAACACCCTCATACAGCCTTCTCTTTACATCCATTCTAAGCGAATGACATCTAAACACTTTTTTTCATTCATCCCAGCACCTTTCCTACTTCATTCATTCTAAACTTCACTTCTGCATTTGTTCTTCCATCCACAGCAACATGTGTCCCTAAATACTTAAAACACTCTACCGCCTCAAGCACCTCACCATTCAAAACTATATTCATCCTCCTACTATCTACAAACCTCGTACACTTCATCCCTTTAAACTTATTCTCATTTACTCTCACTTCCTCCTTTCACACACCCTTTAACTCCTATACCAACTGTCTGAATCTCTCCTCTGAATCAGCTACCAGTGTGGTATCATCCACAAACAGCAGCTGATTCAGATTCCACTCTCTACTATCAGCATTCACCAGACTCAAACCTGCACCTAACACTCTTGCATTCGCCTCCCTTACAACACCATCCATACAAATATTAAACAACCAAGGCGACATCACACATCCTTGCAGCAGCCCCACTCTCACGGGAAACCAGTCACTCACAGTATTTCCCACTCTTACACACGCTCTACTTTTTACATAAACACTTTTCACGCCCTTTAGCAACCTACCATCGAGTCCATACAATCTTAAAACATTCCGCAAAGCCTCCCTATCAGTTCTATCATACACTTTCTCTAAATCCATTTACATCCTTACCTTTCGCTAAATACTCTTCACACACCTGTCTCACAGCAAACACTTGATCCACGCATCCCCTCCCTCTCCTAAAGCCACACTGCCCATCATCAATCATTCCCTCCGTACCCTCCCTAACGATATTAATTAGCACTCCACCATACACCTTACCTACAACACTCACCGACTTATACCGGCAAAGCTAGTACATTCATACTTATCACCCTTACGTTTATACAACGGGACCACACAAGCACTTGCCCAGTCAACTGGCACCATACCTCTCACAAAACGCTCATTCAACAGGGTTACTAACCACTCAACAATAGTCGCTCCACAACCTTTCAGGCATTTCACAGCACATCCATCCATACCTGCAGCTTTCCCTGTTTTCATCTCCTTTACTGCCTCCTGCACTTTCTCCATCGTGATCAATGAATCATTCAACTCCCCCAACACATTTATTCCATGCACCCTTCCATCTGCCACAAGCTCAACCTCCCTTTCCTTCTCTACATTTAACAGTCTTTCAAAATACTCTGCCCATCTCTTCCATACTGCGTCCATCTCCATTTACATCCTTCCATCCTCTACTTGTAGACTGTTTTATTAAACTTGGGAAGAAGGTCCACCAGTGAAAAGTTTAATGAATGATATAGCTAACACCTTCAGTTCAGAAAGTCACTCCAGATTTGAAGAGAATCATATTGTTGCACGGGCAGCAGAACACAAAATATGGTATCGAAGCAAAGTGTTGAGCAGCACATTTTTATCTTCTTCCTAATTAGGTTACGGATAGACAGTTTTACTGCACTTAACAAATACCATGTAAGCGAGCATGTGAAAGCTACACTTTAAAAAATATAAATATATGCTCGTAGTGAAGGATTAGACATGAGACATTGCTTGAGAATTTTCATTTATCTTGAATATTTGAAAACTAGCATTTTGCTCAGCATTTTTTTGTGTTTCATAGATAAGGCTTTGCCGCATTTTCACTTCGTGGAAGTATTAGAAATATAAATATTATGAGACTATTTGATTCATCTGAAAGAAATCATAAGAGTCAGAGCGTTAATAAGTACAAAAGTACTAGATGTTTTTTTTTTTTTTTTTTTTAATTATGTGTTCGACTCTGGGCATAGGCTTCACAGCCTGCTATCAAGGCCCAACAGTCCTCCTACATACCATACACCTCTTCATACCATAAGATGTGGGAGCTTCAGGCCTCTTCAGTTAATGTCCGTGGGGTAGTGTGGAGTGGGAGGGTGATGTTTGATATTAGAGACAGGCAGGATTCCTGCTATGGATGCTTCTGCAACAAAAACGTACATAATCTGGTACTTCCACTACAACTGTACTAGCGTTCATTAGGTATTTTATACGGGCTGCCAAGAGACACTTTTTGCGCCAAAGAAATCATAGCAACTCAAGTACCAATGGACGGCACTTGTCAGCTACATCGTTTTGCATTTCTACTGCAGTTTACGTTCTGTTGGTTTTCCATACATAATGCATGACCTTATGCCAGAATAGTCTGACCGTTCCATGGGCCAGACTAGAAACTCCTTACCACTTTACTGAGATACAGTACTTTGTTTCTGAATTGCTAAGTTATTGAGTTTCCGAGTTAGTGAGTTACTTTGAGCCTAGGTTATTATACCTAAGCCAGCCCGGTGTCCAGTATCACTAGCAATGCTATGTCGTAGTCTTGTAGGTTAGGTATGCTTTATGCTTTGAAATTCTATGAATTTGGTATTTAGCCTTTGTGAATGTGTATAAGAGACTTAAATCTGCTGGATTACTTTGAAAGAGCATCAGCATCCCTCAGTTTCGATCTCTGGTGCAATGCTTTTGAGATATTCAGGTTTTCTATTATAATTTGGGCTAGGTAATTCAAAATTTGAGAAATTTGTGCCCAGTCTCTTGGGAATGTGGTGAGGAGACTGAAATCGGAAGAGCTTTTTTCACACTGTTTTCTGAATGGGGTTGGCACCCCCCCCAGGTTTAAGCTGAATCTACTGTTTTCAAAGTACTGTATTCTGAATTTTCTAAAATACCCACACTGGTTCAGTAGGCTTTCACTGGTTTGGATAAATTGGATAGATTAAAGTCTGAGTTTTTGTCTCCCAGCCACTGAGGGGGCATGACAGCCCAAGTTGCTGTTTCTCCCAAGTCCAGGTAAATGGCAAGGGTTGGCGTGAGGAATGGTACCTAGACAAAAAACTGCCAATATCAAATTTTCAAATCAAACCAGAGTAGCTTCTGATAATTGTATATGGCGAAGATTGTTCAAGGGCATTGACCCTATACAGACGTGGGAAAAGATGGGAAAAAAGTACTCAGTTGGGAAATTTGAGGCATGAATGATAAGCACAGCTCATTGTGAGAGACAATATGTGAAAAATATATCCCAACCTACCTTATAGGTCCCGTCCAAATGGAGCACCTTCACCCACTAGACAACCAGGCGTCATCTGGTTATACATTTACCTCCAAATGCTGTTAGCAATGAAAAATCTCTAATAAATCTTATCACAAAGGCCAGGTGCTTGTGAAGTGCAACCTTGCAGTGGTAAGAGGGCTCGAGCACTGCTTAAATATAGTAGGGACCGACTCAGTAGGTGCAACCACACTAGAAGAGTCCACTAGAAGCAATCAGACTAAAAGTACTCCCGCAAACTGAGTCATAAGCCTGCCAGTATTGTTATAGTGGGTGTTTTCTCCCTCACATCTCTCAAGACCCTCTTGATATAGAGCCTCAACCGGAAGAGGAGGTGGTCCAACGGGGGCAGGGACGAGTAGGCTCAGAGGAGGATAGCAAGGCCAACACATTCCCACTTCTTTCCGAAACCTTCTGGAGCAAGAGCCCCAGATGTAGAAGGTGGAGATCCTTTGGGGATAGGAACGAGAAGACCACAGAGAATGATCGAAACACCCCCTCCTCCAGTCCCCACATCTCGCCTGTAACCCTCTTGAACCAGAATCCCAGACAGAAAAAATGGTGGTGGCCTTTCAGAAGTAGGAATGAGGAGGGCATGGACGAGGTCGGCCAGGTCTTTTCATGCCTCTCCTCTTCTGAGACCCTGTTAAGCCACAGTTCCAGCAGGAAATAGTGGTGGGTGCATTTTTTGGGTTGAGACGAGTTTGTTCGTTTTTTTTTTTTTTAATTTTCCGACCATGAACACATGCTTTACAGCCTGCTCCCAAGGAAGAGTAGTCCAACTGCATATCATACACCTCCAAATGTCACCACTTCGGCGTCAAAACCCACCGTCCATACTGACTGCATGCTAAGGCTGTCTCATACAGGACTAATGTATTGGTATTAGCGGGGGTACGTTTACGACATGTCGGTGGGTCATTTGGTTGATCAGTGAAGTCTTCTTTTATGAAATTCAAATCCTTATACTGCCCCGGCAGGGATTCGAACCAGGGTCCGTTAGGACTGCAGACCACCTCGCTACCGATTCAGCCACCTCCTTTACAGTGGTAAGCAGATTTGAAAGTTGCTACAACTAAGTGAGGCCATACTAGAAGGGCCTCTTAGCATCAGTCATACTAAAAACATTCCCCCCAGCCAGCGAAGGTGCAAGAAACCCCAGTTCGGTGCCACTTGCAAACTCAGATAAATGGGGAGATGGTTTCAGAAATGGCATCTGGCCAGGGAAAAAACGGCCGAAATAAAAATGACCAAGCAGTAAGGCGAAGACTGGTCAAAAACATCGACCCCATTTAGCAGTGGGAAGGATGGAAGATAAAAAGTTGAAGTTTCTGTTGGATGGATTTGTGGAATGTGATAAAAAGAGACACATATAGACGGGTAGATGAACAGACAGATATATAGATTAAATCGATGGGTGGATAGTTGATTGAAGGAAAGATACATGGATATAATATTATGACCAGTAGCGGCGTCTGTCAGTTCTAATGTGCGAGCTGCGGTGTCACTGGAATATTCTTTCTCTCTCCTGATTTGGAAGGTATTCAAAAACATTTTGCCAGACCTTCGTGTTTTGACAACAGCATTTCTCCGAGGCTCTAGCAGCAAACTGCTAAGCTGTTTTGTTTTTATATTTCCAGTTAATCAAAAGTGTGACTACATGAATAAGCATCCCATCTAAGAGAAATCATGTAGTCAACATTCGGCTCAAATCTCGCAGTCGAATAAGTAGCATAAAATTTAGATTCCATATAAGAAAACTGTAGGAGGCCATCGGAAATAAGTACAGTAAGACTGAATGGCATCGATTATAATTTCTCATATAAAAAGTGTATGACTGTTTGACATAAATTTTTGGTAAAAGAAGCACGATCATAAACCGTATTTCAACGTGTTCTTCTACTGTAGGTCAAGAGGAACTAACGTTATGAATAAGGTTAAGCAGAACGAAACCTTCTTGAATTATCAAAGCGCAAACTATGAGCAGATCTTTTCAGAGTATAGGCTATACAACTTTCTACAGACAATAATATGAAAGCTGATAAATACTTCACAGTATGTAATAGATACAAAACTATTTAACCTTTACAGTAAGTTTTAACAAAACCTTTGTTCTTTGATGTGATTGCTTTAGTTTATAACCAGCTCAACACAATTACTGGTCAACAGTACATTAGTCTGTTTTCTCCCATCCAGATCACGAGAAATGCAGCAGTAATGACGCATCCTTCTGCATGGAGGATATTGTTTACTTTCCTTGGCGAGGATCATCTAGAACCAAGATGTTTTCCATTCATATTTTACTATGAGTAATGGAAACGTATTCGCGGGACTGAATGCTTATCGCCCGCCAGAATATGCTGTTGGTCAAGTCCAAGATTTTGGCCATATCTTGATACCCTGGGGGTTTCATGTTGATAATTCAAGGCTTTCATGAGATATAATGATGCTAAAGGCGGGCGATAAAAATTTATTGAATTTTGGCTGTCATTTTGGTGACCTTGACCTTGACCCCGAGTGCCCTTTTTCGAACTCGTCCAAGACTTTGGCCATATCTTGATACCCTGAAGGTTTCATGTTGATAGCTCAAGCCGTTCATGAGATATAATGGGAACACACACACACACACACACACACACACACACACACAGAGGCTGGCAAAAACATTATCGCTCTGCCTGGGAAGGCGGGACAAAAATACGCATAATAACATTTTATATCTATCTATCTATCTATCTATATCTATCTGTCTATCTATATCTATCTGTCTATCTATCTATCTGTCTATCTATATCTATATATATTTCTATATATAGATATATATCTATATATATATATCTATATATATATATATATATATATATTATGTGTCAGACTCTGGGCATAGGCTTAACAGCCCGCTCTAAAGGCCCAGTAGTCCTCCTACGTACCATACACCTCTCTACATGTCACCCCTTCGACGCTAACACCCACCGTCCAGATTGAATACATGCTAGGGCTGTCTCATACGGGACTGGTGTATTGGTATTAGCGGGGATATTTTTACGACATGTCGGCGGGTCTTCTGGTAGATCAGCAAAGTCTGATTATACGAAATTCAAATCCATAGACTGTTCCCTGCCTCAGCGGGGATTTGAACCTGGGTCCTGTAGGACTGAAGACCAACTCTCAACCGAGGCCGCCACATACTAGTGGGGGGTTCGGCTAGAGGAATTGATAGTTAGAGGGAACTGTATGTGTTTCTTATCCTCAGTTTGTAGACTAGATATCTTAATGCTCTTGAAATGCTCAACATGTATTTATTGTTTCATTTATATTGTTCTCCTTTCCTCTTTGTACTGTAAAAAGAAACTTGATGTCAAAGAAGATGAGCACATGTAGAAAATTTTAATGGTAAGTATCAGGAATCGAAGTACGGGTGCTTTTAATTGTGTGTGTGTTGGTGGGGGGGGGGGCTTTTAAGTGTGTGTTTGTTGGGGGGGGTGCTTTTAAGTGTGTCTGTGGGGGGGTGCTTTTGAGTGTTCTTACCTTACCTAATTCATACCTAATTGTAATTTTACAGGAATGAGTCAAGCTCGTACTGTCCCGTGTCTTCAACCATATTTATCGTACATATTCTTAAATTTGTGAATTGTTTTGGCACACTATTTCATTCGGTAGTGCATTCTATTGATCAATTGCTCTGTTTGGGAAACTGAATTTCCTTACGTCTTTATCACCTCTCTTCTTATGCAATTTTTTGCAGTGTCCTCTTGCTGATGCTTCTCCATTTGTTAAGTAATCAATTATGTCTATTTTCTCCTTTCATGATATGCATTTATATAGCATTATCATGTCACCTCTTTTCCTTCTCTCCTGTAGTGTTGGTAGATTCAGTTTATTTAGTCTTTCTTCGTACCTTAGGTCCCATAAGCTTGGTATCCATCTTGTAGCGGCCCTTTGAACTTTTTCAATCTTGTCTATGTGCTTTTTGAGATGACGACTCCAGACTACTGATGCATATTCCAGGGTTGGTCTAATGAATGATGTTATTATCCTTCTTAGCATGTCTTCATTTATGTATGTGAATGCTATTCTCATATTTGCAAGCAGTGTATACATGTTCCGTACCTTCTCGCTGATGTGGTCAGCCGGAGATAGTCTGTTAATGATAATCACACCTAGGTCTTTCTCTCTTTCTGATGTGTATAGGGTTTTATTTCCTAACTTATAATCCCAATCAGGTCTTTTTCCACTTTTACCAAACTTGATTACATGACACTTGTCCATATTGAATTCCATTTGCCATGTACTACTCCATTCATGAAGTTTATTTAATTCTTCTTGTAGCTGTTTACAAGAGTCTGTGTTAGTAATTCTCCTTTGTATTTTTGCATCACCTGCAAACATATTCAGATAACTCTCATTTCCAGTGTTACTGTATATATCATTTATATATACTAAAAATATGATTGGTGCCTGCACTGAACCCTGTGGTACTCCACTAGTCACTTCTTTCCATGATGAGTAGTTTCCTGTTAGTACTGTCCTCATTTCTCTTTTTATGAGAAAGTCTTGCATCCAACAAAACAGTTTGCCTCGAATTCCTCCTTGATGGTACAGTTTCCATAAAAGTCTTTGGTGAGGTACTGTGTCAAAAGCTTTCTTGAAATCTAAATAGATACTGTCCACCCATCCTTCCCTTTCCTGGATTGTGTTTGTTACTCTGTCATAGTAGCTCAACAGATTAGTAACACATGATTTTCCTTTTCTGAAACCAAACTGTCTTTCTGTTATCATACTGTGTTTTTCTAGATGATTTACCCAAGCTTTTCTTATAAGTTTCTCTAATACCTTGCCTACAACACTGGTCAGTGATACTGGTCGGTAGTTGAGTGGATTTTGTCTATTTCCTTTCTTGAATAAGGGGACAATATTTGCTTTTTTTCCAAATATCAGGTAGTTTACCTTGACTCAAGGATTTCTTGAAAATTTAAAATAATGGTTTACATAACTCCTTTGCACATTCTCGTAATACCCAACATGAAATTTCATCAGGACCACTTGCTTTTCCTCTGTATAATCTACTTAACTCCTCCTGTATTACTTTTTCTGCTATTTGTATATCTGGTAGTATGTGTGGACATGCGTGTTCCACATAGTCCCTCTCAAAATTTTTTTTCTTCTGTAAAAACTAATTGGAAATTCTTATTTAGTGCTTCACAAATATCTTTCTCTTGTGTATAAGTGATTCCCTCGTCCATAATGGATTGTATTATATCTTTTACTTTAGTTTTGCTTCTGATATAGCTGTAAAACAGCTTTGGTTGATCACTACTTTTATTTATTATATCCTCCTCAAACTGTTTTTGGGCTTCCCTCCTTATTCTTGTATAGTCGTTTCTTGCCTGTTTGTAATTATTATACGCCCTTTCACTATTGTGTCTTCTGTATCTATTCCACAACAAATCTCTTCTTTCTTTTGATTTTTTACATTCTGTATTGAACCATTTCTGTATTTTCTTATATGCTTCTTTGTGCTGTGGGATGTACTTCTGGACTCCTATTTCATAAAATTCACAAAAATTTTTATATACAGCATTTAAATCTTGTCCTCTAAGCTCATTTTCCCAATCAACTTCTAAGAAATACTTCTTTAGGTCTTGATAATTTCCCTTTTTATAGTTTAAGCTCTTTTTGTAACTATCATTGCTGTTTACTATGTCATATGCTGTCCTGAAGTTATAATTTAGTACTGCATGATCGCTTTTGCCGAGTGGAGGGTGATATATTAAACTGTCAATATCATTTTCTTGCCTTCTAAATATTAGATCTAGCACTGAAGGTACATCAAGTCTTCTTTTTCTGGTGGTTTCCCTCACATGTTGCGTTAAGAAAAACTCTTGTACAAGATCCAGGAGCTTTTGGTCCCAACAGCTTTCTTGGCTATTTATATCTAGAGTATTCCAATTTATATTTGTATTGAAGTCCCCAGTTAGTATAATTCTTTCCGATTTCTCTTCCATTTTATGTAGCAATAATCTTACACTCTGAATTGTACTCTCTGCCAGGTCCTCATATTCGTCTCTTTCCCATGTGTTTGATCTGGGTGGCATGTACAAATTGGCTACAATTACTTTACCTTCAGATGTGTCGATCTCTACTGCAATCAGTTCTACTTGTGATGGTATATCTAGTTTTATTTCCTTGACTTTTTGATTTTTCTTAGTTAATATTATAATTCCTCCTCCTTTTTTTAAATATCTGTCTCTTCTCCATATATTGTATTCCTCTAAGTTTAGTATGTCATTTGATATCCTTGGTATTAATTTTGTTTCAGTTATTCATATTATTTGTGGTTCATTTTCTCTGACATAATCATTCATCTCTAGTAATTTAGATACCATTCCATCCACATTTGAGTACATCAACTTTATCATCTTGTTTATATACTTGTCATGACATGGTTCTACTACCTTCCTCCTTTTTCTTCCATCCTGTTTGTGTACCACTTTCGTACCTGCAATCCTATTACTTTGTAAAAAATTTCTTCTTCTCCTCTTCTGCTCTTCCCTCTTTTTTTGTTTTTGCTTCCTCCCTTTTCTCTTTCAGTAATTCCAGTTCCTCTTGTGTTAGGCATCTTTTTATCCATACATTTTTGAACTCCTCTTTTTCCTTAAGATTCTTTGCATTTTTTAGTATCTCTTCCACCGTGTTTACACTCTGGAAAGTCACCTTTAGAGGTCTTGTCTTGCTTTTCTCGTATTTCCCTAACCTTTTGTGTTCCTCTATGTCTTTACTACAGGTTTCCTCTGATACTTCTTTCAGTAAGCTCATTACATTTGCCATCTCCTTTTTGTCTCTTGTGATCTTGTTTTTAATTTCTTCCTCTTCTATGGCAGTGATTACTATTGATTTGTTTATCTCTACTGAATCTCTGCCTAACTTTGGATTGTTTTGGATTATTCTTTTCACCTCCTTTTTAATGCTTTTTTCCTCCACCCTTGTTTCTAAGTCTTTCTTTACTTTCACCATTTCAGCATACGTGGTTTCTACATCATTTTTGTAGCTTTGCACAGCTTCATTCACTTGTGTTATCTTCTCCTCAATATCACTGCTCTGGTCAATAAGACTGCTAACTTGCCTAATTGTCTCTGTGTCATTTTTGAACTCTTCCATAATACTCTCGTTATTGACTACTGTAATTGCCATTTCACTCATTTTCTTCCTAAGTGTACTCAATTCCACTGTTAGTTCACTGATGGTTGTGTCTTTCTTATTGGCCTCCCTTCCTAATTTTTCTATTTCTTCCTTTTGCAAGTGCATCTGCTTCTTTATTTCATCAATTTCATTTTTGAAAGCCATTTCTAGTTTGTTTACACGTTCAACCAGTCTATTGTGGGTCTCTACTTCAACCAGTTCTTGGTAAAAATCATCATTTTGCTTTTTACCTTTATCCCTTTTCTTTTCCAAATTTGTTTTACTGAAATATGTATCCATTTTGCAATACTTAAAGTGCAAAGCATGTACTTACAATCTCCTTGTTGTTGTAGTCTAAACAAACCTCAGAGATGACTCAGCGTATTCTTTCGTCTTGGTTCTATTTCCTATTTTTTCAAGTCTTGTTTAAACTTATTATTTTTTTCCTTTTTATATTGAACAATCATTTAGTCTAACCTGGTACTGAGCTTGACTCATACAAAGATACTATTTAGGTAATGCCACTGGCCGTGATGATTTGGTACGGAGCGCCGGTGTCACACGCCCGCCTAGATTGAATCCCTCTGTGTGTGTGTGTGTGTGTGTGTGTGTGTGTGTGTGTGTGTGTATGTGTGTGTGTGTTGTGTGTGTGTGTGTGTGTGTGTCTTTTGTTCTCCTTTCTTCTTTGTACAGTAAAAATAAACATGATGTTAAAAAAGATTAGCAAATGTAGACAATTTTAATGATATGCAGGCTATCAGGAATTGAATTTATGGGTGTTTTTAAATGTGTGTGTGTGTGTGTGTGTGTGTGTGTGTGAGAGAGAGAGAGAGAGAGAGAGAGAGAGAGTCCTCGTTGTTCTGATGCTATACTGTTCCAATAAGCCGTAAGACCCACTCACACTCATAGAATATTGGTCTCAGGACTAGCAAGGAACTCAAGGGAAATCTAGGGCAGATGAGGATGGGTATGAAATTAGACTCCAGTTCTGTGTATGTTCCTCATTTTCCTTGTGCCCCTGCTTCCTTTCCTCTTTTTGTCCGTGTTCTTGTATTTTTTTTTCTTTCTCCTCCAAGCTTACTCTCCTCCGTGTAGCCTTTATCGTCCTCCTCATCCGAATCCAAATCCTAATCCTCCTCATCATGTCCCTGCTTCTGTTCCTTGTCTTCGCGTCATGGTTCTGTGCTTTCTTCCCCTCTTCCCCCTCATCGTTTTTCTTGTTTGTTTCTCCTTCTACCCTTCGTCTTCATAGCAAAAATAAAATCCGAAAATGCAGATAATTTGTAGTTACTAGACAATAGTATTAGTAATTTTTTTCTATTTAACTCTGTTTCGACCAATATTTTCTCCTTCCTCCAGCTTTTCTTTGTCTTTCACCTGTTCATATTATTATTACTTTTCAGTCCGTTCACTTCCTGCATTTCAACATCCTTCCATTTCTTTCTTCACATTCTCTCCCTCTTCTTCTCCCCCATTTTCTCTTTCATTCTCCTTTTCCTCCTTGTCTTCCTTCAACAGGGGTTAAATCCAAACGTCCGGTCAGAGTTATTCACGAAACTTGCTCCCGCAGACTCACAAAACTTGCCGCATTGCTCTGTGTTTTGTATAGGTAAATTTGGATGTACGGTGCTGGGATAGCCTTCATACAGTTTAGTCTTGCTTCGTAGGGATCTTTTGAACTAGGTAGTTAGATATAAAACTCGTCGTTCCCTGCACTGCGATGAGTCTTATACTTGCTATTGTTACCTTCCGACGATTTATTTTATGCTTTTGTTTGATTGTTCGAACTGAAGGGGTTATGTGCATCGATCTTTAATCCTTTCATTACGGGAGATCTTCCAAGAGCTGAATAACGCAGTCTAACGTTAGCTAGAACAAAATGAAAATGACTTCCTCTGCTCAAGAATGATGTTGGGTGTAATCCCATATTCGTCTTGCCTCCAGACGATATTACCCAGTTTAACCATATTGCTGTCATAAAAATATATATATATATATATATATATATATATATATATATATATATATATATATATATATATATGTACATATATATATATATATACATATATATATATATATATATATATATATATATATATATATATATATATATATATATATATATATATATATATATAATCCTCATTCTCCGTGCTTAGTGTTGGTAAACGTGGTTCTTCCGAATGGTTGGAGGGGGGGGAGATTTTTACTTTGTCTGTCAAGTCTCTTTGTGTTTGATACCAGAGAAATGATTAACTCCATCAGTAGGCTTATGTTTTTTGAAGCTTACCGTCGACTCATCCAGACGATTTTGCTATATCCCCAAGCGTATGCAGGGATACTGAGGTTTTCGTGACGTGTTCCGCTTTTTCGACGTACAACAAAGCATGTAAAATGGATATCACAGTCACCAAGCCACTTTTATATTGTGCTACTTTTCTCACATAATAAGGCAATGGTAATGATTTTCAAGGTTCTACGCCCCCACTCACTCTCCAGCAATGGAATAAAGTATGTTTATGTTATGTCTGTGTAAATGGAGCAATTTGTTTTGCGTCTTTCCACAAATAATAGGGTCATTATATAAGAAAAAAAAAACATAAGTTTCGTAGGTTTTAGGTTCCTTCTTCTCCATCTCCCGTCTCATCCACCAACCCCACGGTTTTTCTGAATGTTGTAACTAACTAACAAAGTCACCTTTAGCTCACCTCCCCCCCCTCTCTCTCTCTCTCTCTCTCTCTCTCTCTTCTATTTTTTACACACAGTCCAGGAGACAGTGAGGTGAACCTTGCAGTAGGGTATATACAAGTTTTTTTTTTGCTGTTTCTAGTCCTCCTGGGTGTCCTAATGAAGAATCTGACGGATACCACTCTGGCACCCTTGGGCATTTGTTTTTATTAACAGAAATTCAAAATGCCGGCCGGACCATATTTATCACTGTGGTACTGTGCAGATCAAGAGGATACCTGCTTTAAATACTACGTACAAGCTGTCACTGATATTATAATAACGTCTATGAGTTTTATTTAACATCATGCACATTCATCATGACAATACATGGACATAGTATGGGCAAAAAGCTACCAAAAGGTATAAGAATAGCATATAACAGCAGCAATATGTATGATGCCAGCAGTGACTAACATTCATCAGTAAGTTCTCTAGACTACCCTTCACCAAAATATTTAAAATAAAGCTCACTACACTTCACCACAATATGTAAGCTTTAAACATTTACATCCATAGCTCAAAACAGAGATCTATTTATCCAGATCATCCTCACTGTCTGATTCAAGAGGATCATCGAACATCTGCTTAACTGTATGTTCATTGTTGCACTTGTCCTCTGTTTGGCGGCTGCAGAATGTGGTGCAAGACATCTTTGCACTCTTACAGCTGCACTGCTTACGACTACATGGTGTGCTGCTTGTACATCCATATACGATAACTTTCATCAGCTCTGAAGGTGCTGCAGGCCTATACATTGTTACTGGATAGGGGACCCCATCTCTGTTATGCCACCCATAGTCTTATGCATTCACATCTGGGGGTTGCTGCTCATCAACAGCTTTCCACAACATTGCCTGAAGGTGAGCTCGCTTCATATGGTGAGTGAGTGCCTCGTCTGTTGGCGGAAGAGAGCGGAGATTGGAGCATTTTTCTCTCTTTGTGGTGAAGAGCATGTGGCGAACTTCAGCCATGGTTGTGCAGATCTTGGCACCATACAAGAGGCAAAACAGACGACGACTAGTCTCCATCAAGACTTCTTCAGAAGTGTTTGGTTGACTCGCTGGAGTAAGATCATGGTTGTCATGCTTCATCATGACATTAATGGCAGATACTTTGCCTTTCCCAAAGAGGTATGAGACTGTGTCACACCCGGTAATCACATGCAAGGGCAAAAGCTGCAAGCTTTTATTTCCAAGCTTTCTAGCTGTAGCAGTTATATCGATAACTGTTCCTTCAAATTTCCTCATTGTGACCTCCTGGGAGAGGTGGTGTTTCCAACAAAAGTACACCAACAGCACAAACACATCTGTGTCCTCACTCAGTACCTGAATGTGTTCCCTGGTTTCCTCTCTTGCCAAAAGAAGAGTGTAGCTGATGATGTTGATATTGGCTTCTTCATGTCCAAATTCTTCATCCTCCTGACCAATCATCTGCACATTCACATCATCATCATCATGTGCTGAAAAAAGAAGGCCAATGAGTTGCTTTTTGTTGTTGACATTCTTCATGAGCACATTCCTAGCTGGCAGAGGAGTGGTCATTGTCATTTTGATGTCAGGCGGCAGAGCTCCAGATGTACGTCTCTCACGTTCGTGGGACTTAATGGATCCCTCCTGGTACCGGTCAAAGATAACGTACACCTCATGACTTCGAGATACTGATTTGCTGAAGTTAGCTGCCAGCTGTTCCATTGTTGCATTCTTTGGTCAGGAGACGTGGTACAGCATTGCATTACCATCAATGATTTCAACCTCGGGCTGAATGGTTGAATGCTTCAATACTGCAAGATGGCTGACAAGAGAGGATTTGTTGCCTTTCCTCATATCACCATATCCATCGAATAGACTGAATGGGATGGGTGCCAGTTCATAACTGAGGACATCCTTTAAGCCAAGGCCCCTGTGAGCACTTGTCACGAACATTCTTGCATCCAACCTTTCTGTGTCATACACTGTCTTGTCTCCGACTCTGACTCCTTTCTTCACTGTCTGCATAGTGACCACCTCTTTTTTCACTGGTTCATAGAAACCTCCAGGTAATTTGCCTAGAAACCTGACAGCCATATTTTGCCCAATTGCAACAGCATTCTGAACATTGACCTTGCTGTCTGCAGTGCACCCACTCACAATGTTCACAAGCTTTTCATATGAGGATTTCAGAGGTTGGAAGCATTTCTGCAGTTCAGTCCATATTTTCCGTCTGTCCATTGCATCGAGCTCACCCTTTGTGATCCTTCCTCCTTATGCCTTTTCTTTGACTCCTTCCCTTCCACACTGATGCTATCTTCATCCTTGAACATTGTATCCATGACAAAGAAACCGTGTTGCAGACACCATATGAAAGGATCCATCGTGCCACCTGATCTGGCGAGAGGGTGATCCCAACAAGTCCACCTCTTGCTTTTCCATACCGGATGTATGTCTGTTCCCCGAATTGGTCTGACAACACAACATTCCATGGTTCTTCTGCATGGCAGCAGACATGCTCCCCTCTTAGGAACATATCCTGGGCTTCCTTAGGAAGAAGAGCTTTCATCTCAGACAGGTACTATGTGGAATACTTGGCGTAATTCCAATGTGCTGCAGCAAAGAAGTATGGTATCATTTGCTTAATACATACAAGTGTAGAAGCCAATTTGCTTCTCTCTCTGCACGGATGAAGAGCAAGGCAAGCCAAACTGGCATAAGGAGACAGTCAATCCACCGTTTCCCCAGTGGTTTCTGTCAGGCCTCCTCAAGCTTTGATTGCATGCTTTCAGGTGTGACCTCTGCTTCAAGATACTCTTCAAGAAGGGCAGTGGCTACCATACGGAATCCTCTCACTGCCTTTGGCCAGGCCTTTCTATTCAGCATATTTGCCGTTCCCCGAAAAGCAGACTTCAGGATCTCTTCAAGCCCAGTGCCTTTCATGAGGTTTCCGATGCAACCTAAGAATGACATCAGCAAGTGCATTCCTCCAAGGCGTACAACTAGATGCTTCCACCGATCTGGATCAGACCATTTCACTTTTAAGATGACCTAGTATAGCTGCATGTCAGCTACCATGTGAATGTAGGGTTGACCATGTGACAGGAGAAACTTCTCTGCATGTAGCATTGTTGTCAACACAGTATCAGGATGGGACGGAGTGGCATCAATCAAGGGACCAAACACGTATTTTGTTGGACTTGCTTCGCTCACAGTATTTCTAGCTGTGCTTTTCATATACCCTGACCATTCAGGAGTGTTGGCCTCCCCACTGCAATCATTTTCAGTGACCTTTATCAACCACTCTAGGTCTGCTTTGGCTGCTGAAGCAACGCTTTCCTCTGTTCTCATAATTTCGTCCAAAGATTGACCTTCATGAACTGTGATTGTGGGTGGTGTAGGGTTCTTTGGTCCCTGATAATGTGCAAATTCTACTGGGGAGAGTTCACTCAGTTTGAGATCTGATACCTCTGTCTTACTGAGTCTTGATATCTTTGGCATCGGAGTCTCAAAACTGTTCTCTGTAGCATGGGATTCTCGTGCTCCATTTGGAGTGTAGACATTCAGGTCATAGTTGTCACACCAAACACCTATTGGTCCTCCATTTACACTCAAGCCCATAGCTGAAAAGCCCTGTTCTCCAACGAATTTGGCTGAAGAATTCCTGAATCTGATAACTTCTCCATAGGAAGCTGTATATCCAAAGTCATGTAGTACGTCAATGGTTTCTCTAGATCCAAACTTGTGGTGGATTTTTATAGCAAGGCCCAAGGTTGTCTGATTGGGATTTCTTGTTATATGACTTTGGATTGATTGTGTTAGGCTGACAGAAGCCTTTGTGACCTTACCCTTTGAAACTAGTTTTGAGACGACTGTCAGTAAGGTTGAACTTGTCCTCTCAATTGTGTCTGTCAGGTTATAGCAGCTGAGGTCATAGTCAGTTTCTTTTGGAATGGCAGTAGCCTCTGATCTGATTTGTTGAACAAGTCTGTCTATCTGCAGATCATCTTCTCCCTCAGTTTCAACCAATTTGAGTTTTATGGGTACAAAAGTGTCTGAAGCACAAAAGACTTGCACATCCATCAATTCTCATTACCATTAGATCTGCACCATAATGGTTTCCTAATTTCAAAACTAACTGTCTGCGTGAAATACTCACTTGCTGCTGAAACACCTCTGTTTTCTCTGTTACAGATCATGCAGTTCAATAGAGGTCCAAATGCGCTGAGGAGTGTTCTCCATCGCCTCTGTAATGCTCTTGAAAGCAGGATCCTCCAGGTTGGACTGAGTATTTCTCACATGAAAGGTTTTTACTGCTTTCACATTGCGTTCACTAACTAACTTAGTGTAGCAAACTTTATGGTACTGAGCATCAGCAGCATGCAAATCTGATGTTGCCCCGTTGACTCTAACACGAACCTCCTCAGCCTGTTTATCTCCTCTTTGGTCCAAGATTGTTTCTTTGAAGGTTTTCCCTGAAGGAGGTAGTGTTCTGCATTGCATAACTATGGGTCTTCTGTCTGGATGCTTTGGATCTACAGGCAGGCATTCTTTGCCACAAAATAAACAGCGCTTTCTAAATTCAAATGGCTCAGCTTCAAATCTACGTTTGCGTGGAGGTTCATGACTGCATTGTGCAGGGTCACTCAAGCCTGCCCTTTTCTTTAAACTAGCTATGTGGTGGGAGGAAGTGTAACTGGATACGCATGATTTGTGGCAGAGGATAGTAGGATAGTATATGTGTAATCATCAAACAGTTTTTGTTGTAATTCAGTGTGAAATCCATCCCGCCTCTCTTTACTTGCTGCTATGATGCTCTTTATTCTAGCAGGCCCCGCTACAGTTAATGTCTGATTAGTAATACTACACTTGAAGTAGCATGCACCCTCCATCTTCAATTATCTGAAACAAGAAATACATTCCATTATTAGCAATGTGTTATTTATCAGTCTAAATTTGTCATATTACCTGTTCTTGCAAATTTCAAAAAGCTATAGACAGTTGCGATTGGAATACTACAAGAAAACTACAGCACTACAATATACATTTAGACATACAAAGACAAGATATAAGACCTTGACATCTTCAATGACTTAATTTCAAGAAGATGAAGCTGGGAGCAGTGTCTGAATATTACAACGGCTGACCAAATTGCTTATAAAGGAGGGGGTACTTATTTGCCCCTATAAAAAATTTTGCCCAAGGGTGCCAGAGTGGCATCCATCGGATTCTTGTTCAGGACATGCAATAAACAACCAAAAAACCTTGTATATACCCTAAAGCAAGGTTCAGCTAAAAAAACCCACCCATCTCCTGGACTAACACACGTTGTTGTCTGTCCACTCCCCCCCCCCCTCCCTTCCATCCCCTTCTCTTTACCCTAAGTTTTCCTGTTCAGTTCCAACAACTTTCCATAATTAGTCAATAAATGCCCTGCACTTCCATACAATGAATTGAATCTTTGTCTAATTTGCCTAACTTGGTCATGACAATCCCTATCTTTCCAATTCTGCTGCTCATCCACCATGCCCCTACCTTCTCACCCTCAGACATACCCCTTCCTATGTTTTTTTTTTTTTTTTCAATACCATTACCTACTAACTTGCAGCCTAACCCTACCCTAGGCCATCATACCCTTTCTTAATCTATTGCTCCTACGTTACTTGTGTATAATCTTCCCCTGCCTTATCCTGTCCTTTCTTTCTAAAAGCCTGTGTTTCCTATTAGTACTTTATCCTATCACTCTCTTACTCTCAGAGATGCCAACATATGCAAACTAAAAGTCCATAGATCGGTCTCAAATCGTTAGAAATCGCCAAATTTTTAAATGTTAGGACTGCAATAAAGATAATAATGAAAACACTATTACAGACCCACATAGGCAGAATGCATAGTTATCAGAATAACGATGTGAGGAAATGTGACGTAAAATAAATTCTAAGAATAATGCTTCAATAAGCATCAGCACTTACTTTAAAAGTGATTATAGTAAATTAGTCATGTTCCAGTGTTGGTTCATCTTCCTCGATGACCAGGCTACATATTGAAGGATCTTACGACATATTACCTGATTTTTCTTGTAAGCCTCCACTGTGCCAATGTTCTGAAAGACCTCTTCAGGCAACTCATAGTTATGGCAGCACTTTCCTTGCCGTCTAAGTCAATAATTTATGGCTAATAATGCATCCATACACTTCACATTCATTTTATTCCTGAGTTTTGACTTTACAGTGTTCGTTTGGCTAAATACACAGTCAACATTAGCATTAGAATGTGGTAATAAGAGTACTGAAAGAACAAGATTAGAGAGATCACGGAACGGGCATTACCCAGTGGCATCTTTTAATCTGTTACCTCTGCCCAAAGCTGAATTGTGTCTGAAGGTTGTTTCCACATGTGAAGCATAATTTTCTCCACTTAAAGTCTGTGTGAGTGAGAGTACATTCGTCACAAACAAACATATCAGCCAAGTCCAATATCCCTGCTTTAATTTATTGCAGACATTCATATGCACTTAGTGATGGCACTGACCACAAGACATGTGTCAGAAATATTTTATACAAGTCGGTATCCTCACTCTAGACACCAAAAATGTGTCAGAAAATTCTTATACACTCCTTTGACTGGCGTGTATTAATCTAAGACAACCTTAAGTAAATTCACATAAGTCTCTTAGCAGGATTAGGTGTAACTGATACTCCAACTCACCTAGTTATTATTCTCCTATCTCCTATCTACTAGCTAATTCCCCATGGATTTGGCGAAATCGTAAAGGTTTCTTAGCTAGAAAGAGAAGGACAGCAGATGACGACAAACCTGGCGTTTAGGTCGGTTGCTTGGGCTGTCAAGCTGCCAAGCATCCTTGAGGTGTGTATTTACAGCGTGCTATTTCAGCGAATTCTAGGAGCAGAGTGAGCAACATGGCAAGCTTCTTTCTTCTGCATAGGATTTGAAGGTGCCAACAATTAATTAATTACAATGCTAAATACAGTAGATTACATCATGATATATGCAGGGCGAATAACTACTTAATCTTAGTTTAAACTAAAGCCAAACCAAATATTCCCTTTATCTATGTAAATACATTAAACCATCATCTGCTTTTTATCTGAGGGTCTTTTCATCCTCAGGGCACGTCATCTAACATGCAGATGCAGTTTAGGTCAATGGAACTTTCAAAGTAATTACATGTATTTACAAGATAGTTGTCCACGAGGGTTAGACACAATAGCATTTAATTTATTAATAATAAGAACTATTAACCCGCAGTGTCCCGTTGACGTATGTATACGTCCGAATATTTTGTCACTGTCAGTCCAGTTGATGTATATAAACGTGCCGCAATTGCAAGGTCTGTCATTTGCACATTTTTCAAAGTTCGCACATGATATCTGGTGCGTATACACAGGACACCTTCCTCTACAAGATGCCATGCAGGGACAATGCCTTACCCACATGATCTCCTCCCACTCGCACGCCATTATCTCAGCAATTCACCTGTTAACCAGTGACCTGACCAGTAAAGACATGTCATGCCATGGTACGAAATTCTGGGTCAGAGTGATTCCCCAATCGATGACAATGTGGAGGACAAAGTTTACATAGCATTAGAGGAAGAAACAGTCAGAAATGATGATCAGGTAATGTCGCCAAAAAAGTTCAGGTATGATGATGTGCTTGGTGAGTGAAACAATGCTTATATTGCCTATATTACTGTGTGAAAACCAATATACTCTCATATGACATATAAATTCGTACCAAATAAATAAATACTGTTTATGAGTGGTGTGGAATAGTTACCCTCCCACAGAACTTGTTTTCTTTGGAGCCAGCCTGATAGAAAACCCAGTAAGATAAGGGATACTGCTACCTGTATCCAGTACTTTAAACCTCAGGTGAGTGATTTCCCTATGAATTTTAGATGTTTCTCACCAAAAGCAGAGGTTTGAGCCAAAAATTTGTTTTCCAAGATTGGTCGGGATTGGGGGGAGTGAGTGGTCGAAAATCGGTCGGAACGGGGCGGATTAAAGAGAATGTAAAATCTGGGTTATGAAAACTGCTTGAATAGGTATTAACGATCTCAGGTTTTCCTCTGCTCTCTAACCAAGGATGAATATTTTATAAGTAGAGAGTGCAAATGCTCTGGGGGAAAATATTTTCCACTACAGGGATGTTATCAGGCAAACGATGACACAGTTGCTTTACAAGCTCAATAACGAACTGGGTACATCTTTTACGAATATCTGTCCCACGAAAAAACTTGCAGTCCCTCATTTCTCCTTCCAGTTCATAACGCAAATAAGGGTGTAGATCCAGGAACATTTCTACTGAGTCACTTTACTATTTTTTTTCTTTTTCTGGGATGATGATCTTAGAACAGTCAGTTATTCAGGTGGAGCAAAATTTCATTCAGTGATTGTGTTGTAAAACAAATAACTCAAAGTCAATGGCCACCCCTTACGGGATTGTGGCGTCTGGCAATTGATTGATTGATTGATTGATTGTGTTGGATCACTCACCTCTGCCTCAGACTTTCTGTTGATATACTGAACCCAAAAATGTACTTTAAAAACACCATAAACAAAAAGTTTTTTTTTTATTTTTTTATCACAAAGCATTGAATAAAAAAGAGTTCAGCAGTATAACAGCACCCATTTTTCCTTGCAAGTTTAAAATGAGTTTTGAGCTGACAATGGCAGCTTCAATCGCTAACCATCATGCCTGACTTAGTTGTACTAGTTTCAAAGGGTTCTGTCCTTCATTAATCAAGTCATAAACTCCTTCTACCCTAGATGTCTCAGATGAATGTGAGAACCAGTTGAAAGTCTGGAAAAAAAACGAGATGCTGAGGAAGATGATCAGCAGGATAATAGACTGCAAGTTGTTGTGAATGACACACACAACTGATCAGCAGCGATTGTGGGACGTCTGCCTTTCATTCCACATAGGCACCATTATTAACACCGGTCATCACTGATACATTGTCAGTCCCAATTGCTACAAGTTTCTGCAAAGCTAGTCCCTTATTTTTAGACATTTGTCTGGCATCAGCACTGCATTCATTGAGTTCAATCGTATCCACAAATGTCAGAATAATATCTAAAGGCAGCATCTAATAACATTGTCACAAAAAAGTCATTACTGTCATCACTCAGTAAGCTAAACTTTCATTCACCCATATCAGCTTTCAGTTCGTTGGTGAAGTGAGGGGCAATCAAATTACAGACCACTGCACTACAAAAACATCTTTTAAGCTTCAGATCGTTTCATCCTATGTTGTCACTGAAACACACTTTGCACACCTCTGACAAGTGGTCTGCTACTCGTTATGCAATGTTCTACTATGAATAATGCTAGTCAGCCCTCTAATTTTCATTACTTATTTTGTCAAAAGGAATAACTCTTTGCCTCTCAAAACATCTGCTTTCCAGTGTTTACTAGACTTGTGGTGCTTTTCAGTGTCACTTAGTTTTGCATTCAAGCGACACTTGCAGTGTTTGCAATAGCATTTAATGTTGTCTCCTTTTGGTCTTGTAAGACACTTATTTTTTCTAAGAGTTATTGAGCCACTCTGCTCGAAAACTTCTTGCTCATAGTTGCTTAATGAGACACATAAAGGGCACTCGACAGTCAAAATAACGTTTCTTACGGAAGCTAGTCGCTGTCTGTAAGTCTCCGTAGGACGAAGGTGGTGTAACTCAACTGAGAATTCTATTAGGAACAGGACAGGACAGTCACAATGAGGACAGGCCCATAGCCAGGACTTGATATTTGGGGGGAGCTATCTCCATCGTAGGGGGGGGCTTCATTTTTTAAACTTTTCTTTCCACGCATATATCTTCTAGAACGTATTGTATAAACATGTAATGAACTAAATATATGCTGCATTATAATAGTGCAAGCACTAAAACCAGCTGAAACCAGTTTTTTGGTACCAAAATGAACATTATTCTTTTCTCTACATGTGAAGCTTCATAGCTTGTTCAACATTCATAAGTTTCAACTCGTACCTTTTTCAAAGCTAATTGTAACGGCGGCAGTATTTGCAATTTGCAAACATTCACTGATATTGCTAATGAGGTTACGAGCAGACGTGCTTACCTGATCACTCGTCCCACAAAGTACTATGTCGCACTGTTGGTTGAGTGACGCTCTACGCTGCATCTGCTATCTAGTGTGCCAGGGCCCAGACTGCCAGGTAGGCTTCACGGTGTTTTCGTCGGTATAAGTTTGAATTTGAAACGGTGTTGCGCGCCGTTTTCCTAGCGGCACGTGCCATGTAAACCTGCAAACCACCGCCGCGTTGATACGGTTCATTCATCCACGACCGGTTTCAACAAAATTCAAGTCTAACACCTATAACCTATACCAGCTTACTTTGCATATAATGAACTACATCATGGCCATATGATAACTATCATTAACATGTAGTTGTATAGAATCAAATCGTGTGTCATGAATAAGTAGTATATCTGGCTTGAATTTTCGTATATTATCCAGGTTTGTGTGTAAGCAAATCATATACGCTTCTAAATGAAAACTTTCTGGGGGGACTAATAAGTATTTTTGGGTGGCTAAGCCCCCCCAATAGCCCCCCTCCCCCGTGGCTACGGGCCTGAGTGAGGATACAAGTACGTCCCAGAAGCGAACGATCGCCGTGAATGATGTGTGCCCATTTTATTTATAATATTATTATTTTCTTTAGCTGATATTTTGATTATATATTTCACATTGGCTTCATAAAAAAAAAAAAAAATGTCGCTGTAATAAACACAATAAGGAATTGATGTTTAGTGCTATGTTTTGATGATCTAGGCATTTGGTTGAATGTGCTGACTAGCGCTGACAGTTTCCTCTTGCAAATATGTAGACGAAGAGATCGCTGATTAGACTGTTTCATATGTACATATCTGGGAATTCCTTAACCCAGCATAACGTGATGGTATTTAGGTGTTCACTTACTTCCCTCTCAAAGAAATTAAGAGAGAGATCAACTTGACTTCCAGAGTAAAGTAGTCAGGTGTCATGGAAGCCTTTTTAACTAGAATATCACTTAGTAGAGTGCATACCTCCGCCAAGGCCCAACATGCAGTTCCTTTTAACTCAATTAATACTAATCCAATATCAAACTCATAACCATTTAAGTTGTAACACCATAATTTTAAACTACCCATTACTTTTAACCAAAATTTTTTAACTCACTGTAACAGCCAACAAAACAGTGCCTATCATTTGTTACTGTACGGCAGCTGGAAAAAAAACTACCCCCCTACAAAAGCATATGTAAATCCGCTACATCCGGAATTTTATATGGATCCGCGCCAAACTGTACACATTCGTAGATACCAACATCCTAAATATGCCTGATTTTTTTCATCAAGATCCATGCAATATTCACTGAAAAATTTACGAAAATGTCGAAAAATGCCCTAACTCACAATCATCAAGACAGGGAAAGAAAAAGAAAAATTCTGGATCCGCACATTTATCCGGATCCGCACCTAAATTTACTGGAGTCTATTCTGGGCCAAGGCCCATTCTTCTACCAAGTTTCGTGGAAATCCGTCCTGTGATTTTTGTGTAATTTTGCTCACAATCCAACCAACCAACCAACCAACAAACAAACGGACGGTGGTGAAAACATAACCTCCTTGGCGAAGGTAATAACCTGAACTCCAGGTTGGTATATTTATAGACGTACCATTCCCAACTTCCATAATATGGCAGTACACATTTTACAGTTTGTTGGCAGTGAAGTCAAGAACTCTTCAGCCTGTCTGCCATTTGATACTGAAGCTGTCTGCCATCTGTCACCAAGCCTGTCTGCCGTTTAATAACAAGCCAGTCTGCCATCCTACCTGCCAGCCAGGATTGTCTCAACCTCCAGTGACCTGGTTACCTGCAACTCGCCTTCTCTCAACCCCTGCCTTAAGCCAGCTGTCAACCAAACGACAATGGCATGTCTGATCCAGCCAGTGGATGAACTCGACCATCATATTGCCTCTTTATTTACTACAATTCTCACCATATGCTGTACAATTAGGTGGTCAGTTAGAATCACTCTGTGAAAAGTTTATACTATTATCTCCTGATAATCCTTATCCAATTTAATCTCTGTGGATACAACAAAATTCCCAAATCATTTCTCATATTCACGATTCTCTTGTTTACCTTATCCATTCATAGGAACACTTCAACTGTTAATGTTTGGTGTATATATAAAGACCCAACTTTGTTCACTGTTTTTGTATATAATTATTTCTTTATGGTAAGAACTTTCCACTTGTATTCACATGCTTTAAGATTTTTGTTGTACCCATTTTTTTACGTTTTTGTTCATGACAATTCCTTATATTAAAAAGTGAAACTCTCGTTACTTTAAGAAGTTCAAGATACCTGAAGATGATACACACTCGTTCAGAGATGAAACTTTCCACCGAGGTTGAATACTCGCACAATAATCTTACCCATTTAAGAAAAAGAAAGACGTACTCTCGAGACATCACTCAATCCGCTGAGTCACAAATACCTGTCTCTGTTGCTTCTACAAGTTATTCCAGTGTAGATTTTTCGTACCCTACTCCCAGTATTTCACACATTCTCAGCTACCTTCAAATGGAGACTCACCTCCCTTATCCTCTCCTACCACTCCCAGCACGCATTATAGATGTACCAGGAATAATCACTATTCACGTCCCTTCTTCTTCTTCGGAAACTATGGCAACCCAGCCCCAAACCCTAAATTCACGGGTATGAATCCTGCTATTAGTGATAATGATTTCATTAATGATGTCCAATCTGCAGTTCTAAAAAAATTACTAACAACAGACTGTGCTAAGATAGCATACCTTAGAAGCAGGCTAGATGATGGTTATTCAACAGTGGATTTTCTCATATGGTGTAGATTCTTGGAAAATTTTGTTTCCTTTGACAAATACTGTGCCAAATATTTAGATTTTTTGTGCCCACACGAAAGCAGGATCCTTGATGAGCAACTACAGACTCCTGTAAAGCATGAGGCAAGATAAGTTCACCACTCCCATACAAAATGCACTGTAAGGGGCAGCTGTAGTCTTGACCGCGACAGGAACTGAATTTTTTGAGGCTTTACTAAACAGTCTATAAGAGGAAACTGATGCTACGGCAAAAAACACATTACCCTTTTATAATGTACCAACGTTATTAAGTTATTTCAGGTTCCTAAATTGTCTAAGCAAGGATGAATTAGAAGCTATATTAGAAATTCAGTTTTCTCCTCGGGATGACATAACCATGTTAGCTGTACTAACAGAAGACAAACTTGGTACTGTCCAAATGGTTCGTACATTTCAATCAGTTACTAGCCCAAAAGACTCGTTTCACTTCCAGTCAGCAGACAAAACGTTACACAACGTTCACCAGTCATGTCACCTGCAAGACCTGCATCACAAACAGATTCTATCACGGTTGAGCCAGATCTAAAGGCACACCTAAAACAGTTTGTTATTGTAAATGTTCAGGTCATCGAGAATCTCACTGTCATAACGACTTGAAGATTAACGAGGACACTAGCGTGATGGTAAATCACCCTCACGATCACTTGGTAACACGTACTGTACTTACCACAACAGTCATCATCATTATACCTGCGAGTACCGTGCTCTTGCTAACATACAATCGAGGGAAACCGTGCAACAGATCATCAGACACCTCCATAATAACACAAAGTTCTTAGCACCCCATATACGAGATTGGTTCTGATTCACTTAGGTGTAGTTATCTTAGGTCATTGTGAAGGAGTCCCTACATCATTTTTGATTGACTATGGGTCTGTGGTGAGCTTAATATCTGAATCATACCCAGACAGCATTAATAAGAAGATCAAACGGGTTTGGAATCTTGAACCACCGAACATTCACCTCTGCGGTGATGACGACTCAGAATTTTATGTGAGGGGTAAAGTAGTTCTTGAAATACAACTTGATGAATTAATAAAACCTTTCACAGCTGAGTTTTGTCACAAACAAACTTCGATATCCTCCAGATGTTTTGACTGGTATTAACGCTATGGCTATATATTCTGTTGAACTGATACCTGCTTGTGGTAGTACTACAGTAATGGACTTCGTGTATCAGGTATGAATTACCCACACCCTCTCCTTTCAATGACACAGTCTACCATGGTTTCTACTCCAAAGCCACCAGTAGAGATTAACTAAGATAATTCAGTACCTGTATCTCATGAGACCCCACTAGCACTGACACAACGGTTGTCTCATATACATCTCATTTAACTACTTCAAAGAGTCTGAATGATATTTTGCAACACGAGAATCTGAAAAGAGCGCTTACGAAATGTTACGGTTTTGTAGCCGCAAGCATTCAGGAAAGTCTCAGTCTTCTAGATGTGAAAGCAGGGGCATTTCACTTTTCCTTAGGGGGGACATAGGCTATTTAGGAGGCCCCCCTGCTCCCACCTACCCACATGGGGGGATGGCCAGCGAGCATTTTGAAGCCACATGCAAAGCTATATGTAGAGAATTAAATCAGTAAACAAATACATACACTGTATATCATTATTTATTAAACCAATTACTTCCTGACACAAACTAATGGATATTCTAGCATTGCAGTATTTCTGTGTGAAGTTGAATATGTACTTTAAAGTGCATGGTAAAGTACATATCATTGCATTAAATGCAAGTGAACTTGGATAACAGACCAAATAGCAATTAAAATATTTGTACTGGTGAATGATTAAACTGACTACATTCTTAGAGCCTAATGAAAAGATACTGAATATAAAACTGAGAATGACAAGTTGTAAACTTGTAACTGAATTAAAAATGGAAAGCTTTTAGCTTACTAGCCCCAAAAATACCATGAACCATATAATGTGAAAAAGTACGCTCTACACTAATAGGTGGAAGAAATAAAATGATGGTTTTTAAATTTGGAAGACACTCAGGTAAGAATAGTACATTAATTCCAGATTTCATTAGAGGGAATAAAACTCTAAACAACGTATATTTATTGCATTGAAAAATGAATAAACTACTGCAGCAGTAAATATCTCAGTGATCTCTGCTTTGCAAAGTTATTTGTAGTGAACTTTGTGGCATGGCGAATAATGCTGTATATTCTACCTAGAGCAGCTTTATACTCTACCAATTCCAAGAGATTATTATAGTTACATGGCAAGGTATCATACATTAATTTGACATGTGAGGTGGTGTGTGGGGTGAAGAGAAGACGAAAGGGGATGCAAGGAACAATATGGTGGAATGAAGAGGTGAGAGAGGCTGTGGCACAAAAGAATGAAACATATAGTGAGTAGATGGGAAACAGGGGCGTGGAAGAAGTTGAGAGATGGATGAGAGAGTTATATATAGACAAGAAGAGAGAGATGAAAAGATTGGTAAGAGTAAGAAGAGAGTGGATGAGGAATTTGGGAGGACTTTGAGTGTAAAGTGGAGGGAACTTAAGAAAATGTTCTGGAAAGAGGTAAAGAGAGTTAGACAGGGTGCCAAATGAGTTAGTTAGGGAGTGAAGATAAAAATGGTGGATTACTAGTGGAGAAGGGAGAAAAAGTGAGCAGATGGAGGGAACACTTTAGGGTATTTCTGAACATAAAGATTGAAAGTAATGCAAGTGTAAGTGGCTGGGGAATGCCTGGGAGAAGGAAGGAGGTGAAAAGAGAGGAAGAAATCCGTAGGATGGAAGTTGTGGAAGCAATGAAGAAAGTTAAAATGGGGAAAGCCCCAGGAATTGATGGAGCGTGTGGTGAAATGCTGAAGCATGGGGGAAAGATAGTAGTAGAATGGATGTGGAAGACGTGCAGATTGGCCTGGCCTGGGAGGAAGGATTGGTAGTCAGGTATAATTATTCCCTTGTACAAAGGGAAAGGGGAAAAAGAAGTATGTGGTAATCATAGGGGTATTTGTCTTCCTAGTTTAATAGGAAATGTATATGGTAGGATACTTATTGACAGAGTTGAGGAAATAACAGAGGAATTAGTTGGAGAAGAACAGGGAGGTTTTAGGAGGGGAAAAGTTTGTGTAGATCAGATATTCATTCTTAGCTCTTTAGTGAAAAAGTGTCTAGAGAAGTGAAAGAAGTTGTATGCAGCCTTCATGGACTTGGAGAAAGCATATGACAGGGTGGATAGACAAGGATTGTGGAAAGTGTTATGAATGTATGGAGTAGATGGGAAGTTGTTGAATGCCGTGAAGAGTATATATGAGGGTGCTAAGGCTGCAGTGCGTATGGATATGTGAACTGAGTGAGTTTTTCTGTTTGAAGGTTGGGTTGAAACAGGGATGTGTCATGTCTCCATGGCTGTTCAGTCTGTATATGGAAGGGGTAATAAAAGACATACAAGGTAGGGCAGTGGATGTTGGAGTGGCCCTAATGAGAGAGGGCAGTGTTTGGAAACTCCCTGTACTGTTTGCAGATGACACTGTGTTGTTAAGTGAAGACGAAGGGAAGCTGCAAGGCTTGGTGGATGAGTTTGGGAGAGTGTGTTAGAAACGGAATCTAAAGGTGAATGTAGGGAAGAGTAAAGTTATGGTCTTCGAGAGAAGTGAAGTTAATGGATGTACAGTGAGGTTCTATGAGTAGGAAAACGAAAATGTGAGTGTGTTTAAGTACTTGGGTAATGTGATGAGTAAGGGTGGAAGTTTGGAGGGTGAAGCGCCTGAAAGGGTACAACAATTAAGAAAGGTTGCTGGTTCCTTGAAAGCAGTGATAAGAAACAGGGAAGTGAGCATGGAAGTGAAAAAGCTACTACATGACAGTATTGTGATACCAACTCTAACGTATGGAAGTGAAGCTTGGACCTTGTTGTAGGGACAGATTCAAGCATGAGAGTAGTGGAAATTAGTTATCTGAGAGGAGCATGTGGAGTCACATGGAGAGACGGACTGACAAATGAGGAAGTGAAGAAGCATTGTGGTGTGGACGTGGATGTGATAGGAAGCGCTGGGAGAAACACACTGAGGTGGTTTGGCCATGTGGAGAGGATGGAGAATGAGAGACTGACAAGGAGAGTGTATGTGAGTGAGGTGGGGGGGGGAGAGAGAGGGAGGCCAAGGATGATATGGAGGGATGGAGTGGAGAGGTACAGTATATGCGAGAGAGAGGGGGGTGTGAGCTGGGAGCAGGGCAGTGAAATGGAAGGGGACAGGGCGAAATGGAAGCGATTTGATTGTGGCCACTCCTTACGGGATTAAGGCGTCTGGCAATACATAGGTAGATAGAACTGTGTTCATACGTACTTTACCAGCCCTTACAGAATGAACTCCCCACGGTGTCTGCTGTCTGACTGGCTGGCCGCTGGCTTGTGCAGCATATCATGTCCAGACCACGTTACCAGGATATAAAGAAAAAGTTTGAACTTTTTACTCCGACGTCAAACCACAAAACAAAATAAAACCATGCTTTCGTGCATAATTCTTTTTTTTTTTTTTTCTGGAAAGCATACATATCACTTAAGTGTTCGTGACTTAGATTTTGTCATATATATTTTGTAAAAAAAAAAAAAAAAAAATGCTTACTTGGTACTGATGCCACCCTGCCCCCCCCCCCTACCATCCCCTTTTTCCTCACTGTCGCATGGTACCTCACCGTCCCTCTGGATCTTTCCACCTCCCACTCTGGGAACCACTGATCTAAGTGAACTCTTAAGACTCCTACCTACAGGTACGTACTTCCCAAGATGAATAAAAGCTTTTAATGATAGTCAGAATACAATAAAAAAGGCAGCTCGATACTGAAGTTAACTGAACAGCAGGCTAGGAACATATTTACATTAACATCCTTCAATATACCTAGTAAAATATTGTGATTATTGCACACACACACACACACACACACACACACACACACACACACACACACACACACACACACACACACACAAGATATATTTCACTCAAAACGTATTGAGGCTAAATACAAATTATTTTTAATTTGACGGTGTTAACCTTATATTTTTGTTCATTAATTGTAGTTGACTTGGAGGCCCCCTGTTCAAAAAGCTTGGGGGGGGGGCGAGCGAACCTCGCTGCCCCCCCCCCCAAATGACGCCCCCGTGTGAAAGAATGAGTGACTGCATTAATCTTACCTGAGATGTGTTCTGTGAATGGTTTAACATATGACTCAGGCATTTGTTCCATGCAGGAGGATAATTTATGTTATCTTTACCTACTAAATCACCATTGCTCCACTAAATGTTAAACGTGGTACAAAGATTGGCCATTTTCGTGGTATACCCACTGGCCATACAGGTATGCTAGGATATACCATTCTCGGTAACTGCTAAGGATGGTGATGATGACCTACATAGTGTATACGCCAATGAAAACTCAACGGATTCTCCAACGACTCTTTCACGTGACAGTGCCTTTGGAGTTGAGACAGATTTTCTGAGCAAGAATTACAATCAAAAAATCTTTTGCAAACCTATAGAGATGTTCTTGTCTTACCTGGCGAATCTATAGGGAAAACAAATCTTATAAAGCACACCATTGAACTGATTCCCTGTACGCAGCCAATTTATATCCAGACATATACATTACCCCAAGTTTGCAAAAAGAAGTAGATGAGAAAGTGCGGGATATGCTTAACCAAGACATCAGGGAACTTTCCGTCAGTCCGTGGGATAGTCCACTTTTCTTAGTCCCCAAGAAAGGAGGTTAGCTCTAACCCGCCATTGACTACCGTAAAGCAAACATTGTCAATGTATCCGATCCATTCCCAATCCCAGTTTTAACAGATTTTCTGGAATCACCTGGATAGGATAACGTTGTAATCACTTTCCTTGACTTACTTAGTGTCTATGGAAAGTCGACATGGAAAAGTTGTCTCACTGAAGTTAGTATCCCTTCTGGCCATTACTATTTTAAAAGGTTTCCTTTTGGTCTTTGAAATGCTCCATCAGTATTCATGAGGTTTATCCACTCTGTATTCAGTGGTATGATTGGTCATTCCCTTTTTGCTTATCTAGATTATATCATTTTGATGGGTAAATCAATTCTTGGACATTTTTCCAAATTACAGTAAGTTCTGATCACATGCAAATGGCGGATCTAAAAGTTAAGCTCAGTAAATGCAATTTGCTGCATAAGAAAATTCATTAGTACACGTGGTTGACGCTGAAGGAATTTATACCTCAGACTAAAGCAATTCCTAACTTCCCAAAACCTGCCAGTAGTGATGATGTAATGAGTTTTCTTGGACTGGGTGGCTACTATTGGTGGTTTATTCAAGGTTATAAACAGATCTCCGCCCATCTTACAAAATTAAGAAAAATGATTTTTTTTTTTTTTTGAGGGGAGACTAATGACCAATCTCATACCTCTGACGTACTGAAGAGAGCACTTATTTTTGTCCCAGTCTTTGCATTCCCTGATCATAAGAAACCGTTTCTTCTTTGTACAGACACATCTGGTGTAAGCCTGGGCACAGTATTGATGTAAGTTGACCATGCACAGAGGAAACGTGTAATAGTGTATGTTAGTCATGCCATCAGTGCTGCTGAACGTAACCATGTCACTATTTTGGAAGCTTTAGCATTTGTTTGGTCTATCAAGCACTTCAGAGACAAAATCAAACGAGTATCCAGTACATATCCAAAAAGATCATCTCCAAATTTGTGTCTTATTCAGAAGAAGAAATCTTACTGGGCATCCAGCATGATGGTCAGATTTTATTATCCAAGCCTTCAACAAAACATTTGAATACCTGCCTGGTTAATCTAATGTAGATGAAGATGCTCTTTCCTGTCATGTAACCGCGGCAGTCTCACCATGCCAACGAAGTTAAGTTCCTTACACCATTCTAACCTATGATGTCTATATTTGTCCACATACAGACCCTGTGTGGTGTGAGGCTATTTACTTCCTAGAGTTGGGAGACTTTTCGATCTTACTTAACCTGCCAATGCCACTAGATTAACTCGTGTAGGACAATGATATCTTGTACAGGAAGAGAGCCCTTACCTGTAGGGATGTTCCCAATAGAGAGCAACGTCAACTTGTTGCTCCCACTGATTTAATTCCTGCAATACTCAACATCATCCATAACACGCCCCATGCATGCCATCCGGGAGAAGACGGGCGTTTGAGATTAGCACGTCTTTCATTGTACTGGCCTACTATGCGTAAGGACATACAGTAAATGTTCACTGTGATTGCTGTGTTCCCTGTAACAGTCCTGTAGCCAGGCTTTTCGAAGAGGGAAGTCATTCTCTGCTGAATCTGGACTTGCATAGCTGCTGATTGGTCAAAGATCTGCTGCATGGTTGCTATGGGGGTCTGGGTGTATGCATAAGCAACGTAGAGAGGCAGCACAAAAATTCTGAACAGCGGAGAGTTACTCTTTTTGCACTGATATTAAAAAACAGACTGTGAGAAAATGAACATTTAGGCAGGTGTGGGGGTCGTTTGACTCTCCCGACCCCTTCTCCTCCCTATCATATCTATCGCGTCCATGGGAAACCACTTCTATTCCTCCTCTTAAGTTGTCTCTTATGGAGTCTGGTGCAGAATTGTTGTTTGTGGCAATTTATCATTGCCCGCTTTATTATGTTCTCGTCGCTCTTCAAGACAAAACTGCTAAGAGTGTTGCATCTGCCTTCATTAACCCACTGCGTCCCGTTGATGTATATATACCTCCACACGTTTTGTTACTGTCAGTCTCGTCGACGTATATAAACGCGCATCAGTTGCAAGGTCCCTACTTTGCACAATTTTCAATTTTCGCACATGATTTTTGGTATGTATAAACGGGACACCTTCCTCCACAAGATGCCAGGCAGGGACAATGCCTTACCCCACATGACCTCCCCCCCTGCACACCATTGTCTCAGCAATTCACCTGTTACCAGTGACCTGGCCAGTAAAGACATGTCGTGCCACGGTACGAAATTCAGGGCCAGAGTGATTCCCCAATCGATGACAATGTGGAGGACAAAGTTTACCTAGCATTAGAGGAAGAAAGAGTCAGAAATGATGATCAGGTAATGTCGCCAAAAAAGGTCAGCTATGTTGATGTGTTTGATGAGTGAAACAATGCTTACCTATCTATCTATTGCCAGACGCCTCAATCCCGTTTGGGGTGGCCTCAAACAAATCACCTCCAAGTCGCCCTGTTCCCCGCCATTTCACTGCCCTGCTCCCAACTCACACCCCCCTCTCTCATATACCTCTCCACCCCATCCCTCCATCTCATCCTCGGCCTCCCCCTCCCTCTTCCCCCCTCCACCTCACTCACATACACTCTCTTCGTCAGTCTTTCACCCTCCATCCTCTCCACATGGCCAAACCACCTCAGTGTGTTCCTCATAATGCTTCCTATCACATCCACATCCACACCACAATGCTCCTTTATATCCTCATTCGTCAGCCTGTCTCTCCATGTGAAACAATGCTTATATTGCCTATATTACTGTGTGAAAGCCAATATACTCTTGTACCACACATAAATTCGTACAAATAAATGAATAAATACTGTTTATGAGTGGTGTGGAATAGTTACCCTCCCATAGAACTCGTTTTCTTTGGGGCCAGCCTGTTATAAAACCCAATACGGTAAGGGGTACTGCTTCCTGTATCGAGTATTTTAAACCTCAGATGAGCGATTTCTCTATGAATTTTCGATGTTTCTCACCAAAAGCGGAGGTTTGAGCCAAAAAAAAAAAAATCTTCCAAAATTGGTCGGGATTGGGGGGAGTCAGTGGTGGAAAATCCGTCGGGACAGAGCGGGTTAATCATGATCCATTCACTATGCTATCAACCATTATTACCGATAATAGTTCGGGGTTCAGCAACAGTCTTCATGTTGGGATTCGTAAACAGTTTAACATCAATTAATGTAATGTTATACCCAATCATCAGGCTTCCAATGGCCTTGTTGAAAGACAAAATCTTAAGGTGCTGGAGTGTGTGAGGTACGCCAGTTTCAAAGCACCTGTTGGAATGAGTGGATACCACAAGTTCGTTCTTATATCAACAGCTCCATTAATAACTACATTGGCTGAACTCTATCCTTTGTCATATTTGGATTCAGTAAGTCTCTGCACCATTCATTGCTATTATCAAAACTTATTCCATTCTACTGTGTAGCTTGGATGATCATGTGAAAGTGAAACATTCAGACTTCCAGAAAGTATACCAGTATATATAGGCTAATCTGGCCTTGCCTAAAGAAATGTTACATTGCCATGATACCTCTGTCTCACCTATCAGGATTAACGTTGGAGATTTAGTATTCTTTCGTTCACCCACTCGCACTTCTAAATTGGTAGAAAAATTTATAGACTCACATTGTGTGTTATCATGTTATAGCAACAAATTTGAGATTAAAGATTTGTTGTCATCTGAAAGTAAATGGGTTCACGCAGATATCTGTGTGGAACTCTCAGTTACTTCGAATCGGAGGAAAATCAGGAAAATAACGTAGCTCTTCTTCTTCTTCTTTTACAGGAACTTCTACTTTTCCTCTCAAGTCTCCTCCTCCCTCTCCCACTCTTTCTAACTTTTCATCGTTTTCTACCTGTTAATGAGCACAGACAAAAGCTTCATTCAGCAACTCGCCCAACTGTTTCTTCTGTTTCACCTTCAAACTGTCAGGACCACTTAACTAATCTGAAGGTTAATCCCAATTCCTTTTATAGGTAAAATGTTGTGAAGACTGTGGACAGCCTCGCTGGCACTAGCTGCGTTCAAAGCATATCAGGGCAATGAGAATAGGGATGGGGGCTTCCGACCAGGGGCATTGGTAAAGCCCTGGGGGCAATGTAATGTTAGTGGAAGATGTCATCTTGGTCCGTAATGATATTCAGGGCTTGATGGAAGTCACATAAGAACTTCCAAAATTTGCTAGTACACCATACGATCTGAGATCCACTTTGTGAACCTCTCCAAAGAAAACTTATTAGGACTGTGGAGCTATTCTTTAGTTCAAATGCCTCCCTGCCTCACAGTGCCCCTGTAAGCACATTCACGTGTAAAGTGAGGTCTCTTTGATGTCTGTGGCAGTCCTTAGTGGTGTTTTTGGCTAAGCAACATTTAGCTATTTGTCAGCATATCATGAACAACGAAAAAAATTTGCCTCAGCTTTGGAAGCACATGATAAGTTGTTGAATATTCATAACTTCCTAGATGATATTGTCACACATATGCATGGAATGGGCACCCAGTTGAAAAGATTCGGAAGTCAGAGGAATTGAATGATATGATTAATGATTAATGTTGTCATAGAAATATTGCATATCATTTTTCATCTTGAATCATTGTCTGTCCCTCCAGTCATTAATGATACAAGTAGAGGATTTTGTTCTCTGTTAGTAGTTGCTGTCAGTGGTAATGTTACCGTAGCCCTTGTCCAAGCGTCAGGCCTTCGTTTCGTTTTGGAATGGTGTCGCACTTATTGTAGTATTAATCCTAGTCTTCCTTTCTTAAGTCTAGAGCTGTAGTATCCTGTACTAGGAACTACCTTCCTTTCCACAACTATCATGGTTCCATATGCCTGTTCGTTCTTAGTCACCATTGATTTGTTCCAACTAATTCCCTTCCCTCAACCATGCAATTGTTCTCTTACACTTCATCTTTGTACTCGCAATGTTTTCTTCAGTTTCACGACCATACAGTGTGTCAATGGCTTTTGTCCTGTCAGATCTCTTGCACTAGTGTTCTTCCGTTGCTCAGTCCTTTCGTCTTCTCTTTGCATCTCTCTTTAATGTTCTTCCTACCACAGCTACCCCTTGCGAAAATGCTCTAGTCCGTAACCTTTCAGTCAAGACTATTTCTTCTGCATGTTCTTTCACACCTGCTCCCAACATACTCAAGTTCCATACTCACTTGGACCATGTACATTACTTTTATTTTCGTACACCATCATTTGTTAGTTTTACCTGTCCAAACATCCCTGTCAGTCACTTGAAGCTTCTGGTCTTTACGTTGTCCCACACTATTGCTCCATCAAGTCAAAATCTCTATCTACCCAGCACGCCAACAAATTCATAAAACTTTGAAATCTTTGTATATATAAATATCTTGTCTTTATTTCCCATGGAGAAGGCAAGTATTACCTCTCCTCACCTAGTCACGACGTGAAGAAATCGCAACTTGATCCAGAAGCTGAGGAAGTTTGAGTGGGAATATGACAGCCCACTGCCCACTGCCTTGGCACCAACTACGCCACCGTCAGCTCCACCTCTATTTATGCAGTGCTGATTTGTGTGCAGACTTGTGGACATGCAACAACTTATGTGAACATTATTTAGTTATTATGAGATCTTATTCAACTGCAAAACCATTGTAAATCATACATAACCAGCTATTATATTAATGTAGTTATATCAATAATCTCTGTAGCATAAATCAGTATTTTTCAAAATCATAACCATCGTGTATATCTTTAAATTTTCGCTTATCTTCTTGTTATCCAATTTATAATTATTTACTCAGCCCATCATATTATAAACTGATCTAATTATCAATCTCTTCTGTGTGCATACTAGTTTAGTTACATATCTCCCTATTAACTAGTATGCTTTTTTTTCTTTAGCATAGGGCATACTGTCATACACTTTTCTTATTTTCCAATTATTTTATCAATATTGTTTTATTATTCTGAATGTCTTTTATTAATCTCTTCCTCTATAGCATGTCAAGAGACACCTAGTTAAACCGAAGGGGGGGAGGGGAGGAGTTGTAATATGCACAATAAGGAACGATGTTTGGTGCTATTTTTTTTTTTATGATCAAGGCACTTGCTTGAATGCGCTAAATAGTGCTGATGGTTTCCTATCGTAAATATGCAGACTGAGAAAGAGAGCACTGAAAATACTGTTTTATGTAAACAAATCCAAGAATTCCTTAACCCAGCATAACGTGATGATAAATGGATGTTCACTTACTTCTCTCCCAACGAAAGTAGGAGAGACAGAGATCAACTTATCTCCCAGAGAATAGCACGGCCCCCTTACAGTTAAGTAGCCTGTCGTTGTCGGGCCCTTTTTAATAATCTGAGCTCTTGATTGATATATCTATAGGCCCACGGTACATGTCCCAACTTCCATAATTTGGTGGATACACATTTTACACCGTTATACAATAAAATAGCTAAAATTTCTCCAAGTTGCTAAATGGCGGAAATAGTAGCTGGGCAGCTTTAGAAGTCGCCAAATCTAGCAACATAGTCGCCAAGCTGGCACCTTGTTTACACCACCCTCTTTCTTATCCTATCTCTACCTGACCTCAACTCTTCCTTGCCGTTCCTCTATCTTATCCAGCCCTAAACCCTAACGGCCGTTATCTCTGTCTTATTCTTCCCCTGCCTTACCCGCAGCCAGTCAACTACTCCCTTGTCTACACCTATCTTCTGCTTTGGCTACCTACTCCTGTTCTTGCCCCATCCAGCCGCCTGTCCTAAGTAAACTCCTTCTTCACCCTTACCATCCATATTCTTACATCACTTTTACCGCTACAATTCTTCCTTTCCTCTTGTCCAACCGATTTCATTTCCTTTCTACAATACTTCAGAGTTACCCTATTCACCCTATTCTTGCCAAGCTGCACCCCAGCCTATATTCCCCATACCCTCACTACATTAATCTACTCCACCTAATTCTGGTCTGCTGCACCTGCCTGATCCTCATCTTGACTACTACCTAGTCTGCTTCATCCCTGCCATAGTCTCCCATGCTCATTTATCTGCATATCCTATTCCTACCTTCCCCTTTCCTTTTTATTCTACCCCAACCCGTTGTTGCTTTCCCAGTCTCACAATATCCCATCCCTTGCGTCCGGCATTCTAGCCTCTGCTTGCTCCACTGCCCACCACTCCTGACCCACCCCTACCCCAGTGAAAGTACAATGTCCATTTGTAAGGTGAAAAGATTTGTGGACTGACGGAGTGAATTGGAAACTACAGGAAATGTGGGAAAGAAAATTACAAGAAGTTACAGGGACCAGGAGAACCTTAAAATATCTACCGACAAAGTTGCTACGTGATATTATGAATGTATTTGCCAGACACATGTTGTTACTCTCACAGTGAAAGAAAACAAGGTTCTCCCCACTTCCACCCATGGCAGGGGCACAGAAAAGGAAGCATGCCTATCCTGGGGGGAAAAGTCAAGCTAAGAAAATTTGTGTGTGTATGAGAGAGAGAGAGAGAGAGAGAGAGAGAGAGAGAGAGAGAGAAAAACATCCGCATATATAACAATAAAATAATACACTACTCAAAACAATTAAGGGAACAAGATTTTGATTTGTGATATTTCCGAATCTATGCTTTGTTTGGGTTCAGAAATAGTGTTGTGAGCTGAGCAATGATTGAGGAACCGAATACATTTGTGTGAGTTGAGTTGTCCTTTCTGAGTATGTTAATAAAAATGGGAGTGTCACCCTACCCCTATATAAAGAGTGAAAATTTCATTTTTCATTGAGTAGAATTGGTCAAAATCAGCATCAACATGAGGTGTTTCTGGCTTTGGGCGATTTTGTTGTGTTTCCCTGTCATCACTGAGTGTGTGCGGCGGTATTTGTCCATAGTTGAGGCGGCTCGAGCATTACAGATGCTCGTGGAAGGACACACCCAAAGAAGGGTTGCCCAAGGCCTTGGAGTGTCTCCTAGAGTCATCAACCGCCTCTGGAGACGATACCAAGATGACGGGCTGTACACCAGACGACCTGGGCAAGGTCGCAGATGCATGACATCTGCAAGACAAGACAGCTACCTGCGAGTGCTGGCCACCCGGAATCGACAAAGTACTGCCCGGGCACTGCAAAACGACTTCCAACGGGCGACTGGGGTCTGTGTCTCAAACCAGACTGTGCAAAACTGGCTTCACGAGGACGGCCTTCGGGCTAGATGACCTGTTGTGGCCCCAGTTTTGACCCCAGCTCACCGAAGAGCACGTCTGGAGTTCACCCGAGATCATGTCCAGTGGCAGTTACGCCACTGGACCACAGTACTGTTCTCAGATGAAAGCAGATTCAGTGTTTCAACCAACGACCGCCGTATCAGAGTGTGGAGACATACTGAAGAGCGGTACGCACCATGCAACATTGTGGAACATGACCCATATGGTGGTGGTTCCGTAATGGTCTGGAGGGGCATATGCACTGAGGCACGCACAGACCTCGTTGTGCTGAATGGCGGTACCTGACAGCTGCACGATATGTGGAACAGATACTGGACCCTGTGGTAAGGCCTTTTGCTGGAGCTGTGGGAGAGGAGTTCCTTTTCATGCAGGACAATGCTCGCCCTATCACTGCACGTGTCTCGATGAACTTCCTCCAGGAGCAAGGGATCGCCACAATGGAATGGCCAGCACGCTCACCAGACCTCAATCCCATCAAGCATGTCTGGGACATGCTGGGACGGAGGGTACATGCTCGCCAACCTCGGCCTGATAGCATTCAAGAACTTACCGAGGCTTTGGTGGCAGAGTGGGGGAACATCCCCCAGGATGCCATACGACGCGTTATTCGGAGCATGACTCGTCGTTGTCAGGAGTGCATCCAGGCAAGAGGAGGTTACACTCATTATTAGAGACCTTACAACCAGTTTTTAGGACAACTCTGAGACATTCCGTGGCTGAGCCTATCTCTTGTTCATTTCTGTTTTGGGGGTTATCTGGTACTCGCTTGTTCCAACAATAAAGTTCTCATTTTGATTCCTTACTGAACATTGCTTTTCATTGCTAACATATCGGGGAATACCCATAAGCAGTTCTGAACCTAAACAAAGCATAGATTCTGAAATATCACAAATCAAAATCTTGTTCCCTTAATTGTTTTGAGTAGTGTATTTGTCTGTCTGTCTGTTTGTCCTCTGTGGAAATCGAGATGCATATAGAACTCTCTAAGCACCTCTAACAGGCCTAACTTCTTGACCAGCACATGCTGCCCTTATTGCTGGTCGTGTTTTCCTGCTTGGTTTGTTGTTTAATTTTGGCAGGCACCTCTACCTTTCAGAATTAACCGACTCCGACCAAACTTGGACACAATGACCAAACTATGGCCTTGTAGTGTCTGAAAGGTTTTGGTATCATTCTACATTGAGTGAGTGGATGATGGACACCCCCATTCACCACTAAAAATATAAATATATATGTGTTAAAATAAGAAGTAGTGTAGATTGAAATCATCGGTGGCCAATCACCAGCTGCGATTCAAACACACCCTACTCGCCCCATACATCTTAGCTGCACAGGTCAATCAAACAGGGTACAGCACTAAGATTTTCCATTGTACACCCATGTGCTACATTGGCCAGGTCAGGGGTCAAAGGTTATCAAATGCAAAAACAGTGGAAAAAGCTAAAATCACACCTATGCTGGTGTGAAATGCTAGGACTTCGAAGATTATTAAGCCAGGGCCATGATTCTTGGGCGGAATGTTGCAATGGAGTATCTCCGTACAAAAATGACATTTAGTGTCCAAACACACTTCCAGTCGCTGGCAGTGCCAGCGCCATTCTGCAATTTTCAAGTTCCCTAGCTCCACAGTGGGTGGATGGAGTCGAATGAAACTTTGCATGCTTATAGACATTAATGAGTACTGTGGCGGGGGGGACACAATCTGGCCGCACTATGGGGTGGTACCACTACTCTGCGGCCAGGTTGTGTTAGGAAGAATACTGCCACCGTATTCCCTGCGTGTCGTAAAAGGCGACTAAAAGGGGCGGGGTGAGGGGACTAGGGACCCCCTCCTCTGTTTTTTAGTTCCTAAAAAGAGACAGGCCTCGTCCTGTCTCGGCTACCTCCCTTTCCTTGGGGGAAGCAGCCTAGGTATATAGATAGATAGAGACAAGTGTGCTTCATAAATGAATGACCTATGTCTGCTATGTCAGGGTTCAGATGTCATCATATGCACTTCAGCGGAGTATCGCTAAAATCACGACTAGGTTCATGCAATATGCTAAGGATCCATGGGTTATTGACCCAAAGCCATGATTCTTGGGTGGGATGTAGTCCTTCGGTACATCCATACAGGAGTAACATTTCATACAGAAACTTACTTTCAGTCACTGACAAGGCTTGGTCTGCTTAGAGCTAACCATTGTTGCCTATCCACTTGTTACTGCTAGTTTATTGGTGTACATTACACTAACTAAAGAGGTGCCTCTGATGGCCAAGATTTGAACTTAGAAATAATCAACTAAACATGGCGGAAACAGGATGGTCAAGTACCGCAGAGTTTTCTACTTCTACAACCATACCATTATCATCTACAATGGGTCAGATAAGTAGACAGATTGGTGGGGTGGGTGGACTGGATTGGGTGGATAGGTTGGTAGTGGGAAAATAGGTTTATAGAAGGAATAGGTCCATGGGGAATGCATCTCCTGAGAAATTGGCTCAAGGAGAAACATAAGTTTAGTGGGCAAATGGAACCCCAGAGGTCTTCTCCCACATGGGGAGTGGCCATCAAGAGACCAAGGCAATGTTGACATGCACAATCATAGGGTTTTACCCAGGCAATGCCGAGTATCCATGCTAGTCCTGGATATGTGACAAAAAAGGATGGATTGCATTTAAAGGTTGGGAAGAGGATGAGTGCATGGGTGAGGAATAGGCTGTGGAGAGAAGAGTGTGAGGGTGACAGAGGGGTGACAATGTAAAAGAGGGCTGAGGGGAGTTATTGGTGTTGTTGATTAGCTGTAGTCTGTCTGGTCTAGCAGACCCATCAATTGCAGGCTGAGCTGTCCCTGCAGTGAACTGATATTGTTTTGCATCTGACAGCACCTCACAACCACGAGGCATATGGATAAATGTGGAAGTTTGGTTCTTGGATGGATGCCAAATTTGCATCTCTCTGCCCAGTTAACAGTGACACATTAGTAGGCTTCACTTCACCCCATTTTTTGGTTATATAGTTACCACTCAGCATTGTAAATGGTCTCCATGGTTACAGGAAATCATTAAGCTTGTTGCTCAGTGTACGGGAATGAACAGAAATAACAGTGACAGGAAGGAAAGCATGAAGTAAGAAGACAGGATAGCATGCACATACAGAATGATAAAGGCGAGGGAAGAAGTAGGAACCCAGCATCATGTGAGATGATGATGGTTGTAGAAGGGCGGAGTGTACCTGCATGTATAAGGGACGAGTGAAGTTAATGGTGAGCGTGAGGGTGTGTGAGAGCAATCGAACCTTGTGTAATTATCTCGCCCGAATGGAGTTTGATGAGGTATTATTTTTGATCGAATTTGTTTGTTTCTTTGTTTGTTAGCATGCTACGGAAAAACGACTGAATGAAATTACATGAAACTTTCAGGATATGTGGGCACTAATCCCCAAAGAAAGTGATTAAATTTTGGAGGTAATTGTGTGACCTTAAAATATCAAAACCAAGATCACGGGTTTTCAGAGGGCTATTACCTGAAAACATTTGAAGATTGGGATATTTACTATTGGAACAAACAGGAACTCGTACTATGGGCTTTCATTTGGCACCAAGATCTTTGACCTTGAATTGCCTTGAATGGTCGAACTCAAGGTCACGGATATTCAGTTGGCTATAACTCGAAACTGGTTGAAGATGGAGAGATATTTACTGTTATCAACATATATGGAATCCCATATGGCTTTGTAATTGGTACCTTGACCTTTGACCGTAAGTGACCTTGAAAGGTCAAACTCAAGGTCACGGATATTCAAAGGGCTATAACTCGAAACTCGTTGAAGGTTGATATTTACTATAACCAAAATATAGAAAGTCTCATATGGGCTTTCATTTGCCAGCATAACCTTTGACCTTGCATTGCCTTCAAAGGTCACGCAAGGTCAAAAGTTATGATGTATTTAAATGTGCAGTAATCTTCCTTCCCATCCACCATTGCAATCACAACCCACTCACCAACTCCTCCATCAGCCGTCACATTCCCTACATTTTCATTCACATCTCTAATCACTTCCTTAGCTGTTGAACTGCCTGCAGGGGATCTCAGTCTTACAAGGAAGAAAACTACCAATTTTTGCAATGTGTTTTATCATCTATGGCTTCACTAATGGACAAGTCTCTATATATCAACACAGCTGCTACTTATAGGTGCTCTTCCTCACGTCCATGGTCGTTCTCTTCCTCTTGAACGTGTTTTTTGCTCATGTGTTCTCGGCCTTGTATTACTTGAAATCGCTACACTCTGGCCGTTTTTATAGTACGAGAAGAGATTTGATTAGAAGGTACAGGAGGTGAAACAGAAAACAGAATTTTGTACAACAGTTTTACCCGTATTTCCATCTCCCTCACAACCACCATATACATTAAAATACACATCGTCAGTACCATCATCATCATCATCATCATCATCATCACCATCATCATTATCATCCAGTCTTCCCTTCCTGCCCCAAGATGGAGTGAGGTATGGTCCAGACAGCCAGAGAAAAATTGAAGAAGGACATACTAATCAACGTTCGTCCGTTAAATAAATTACAATCCCAGTCACTCACCATTCAAGCTCCCGGGATATTTGTTCTACGTGAGAGATAAAAGAGAAAAACAAAATCCCACATGTACCTTCACACTCTCCCATATGACAGAGTCAATCCGACTTCTGCCAGGTCAAAGAGTGGCGCCAAACCCTGGTCATATACTCCTCCGCACAAAATTCATCCAGCCAACTGGATCACTTACCAGTTCCCTAGCCTCTTTTAGGTCAAATAACTTTCATTCATACACACACATTTACCATGTCATTCCACCTTTTCTAGGCCTACCACATCTCCTCCACCTTCAATATCTTTAACTTTTTTACCTTTTTCACCACTTTATTGACCTTCTAAACGTAGAGGGCAATGGGAAACCGCATGGAGGGAATTGTAAGTAGAGAATGGGATCATAGAAAATGTATTTAATAGCTGCAAATGGAAATATATCCTCTAAAGTAACTTTAATCGCCAAAATATGGCAAGGATAAGAGAAAAAGTCGTCGTCTTGCTGAAATAATCTACATAAAACTACAAATAACTTCTCGGACTGAATGGTGAATCCACGCGTACATAAAGACATTTCCATTGAGTATGGAACAATTTAGCCACGAATCTGGATGAAAGTGTGTATCACCTGTGAGTGGAAAGTGTGTGTGTGTGTGTGTGTGTGTGTGTGTGTGTGTGTGTGTGTGTGTGTGTGTGTAGCACCGTCATACAGTTACTGGTGGATCTGTTGGTCTACGATGGTTGGATTTATATATATTGTCACAGTCACAATACTTTTTCAGCCCACGTGACTCCTCGGCACATGGTCTGTGCTTATTTTGTCAGCGATCCACCATTAACATTCATCTACACCAATATGCATCTGTGGGCGAACTTAGATCAGAATAACTGTAAACGATGCAGCTATGTTCTGTAGTAGGAAGTCTTGGCTGTCAGAAAGTTAAGATTTGTTTAATTCCTGAGTTCGGGGTTGCATTATTGCTTTTTTCTTGCTATCTCCGGATGATTTTATTCACCTTAAGATAAACTTTCTAACTTTAGGGAATATCTCCTTAGCTAGAGGTCCTCCATAAGATGAATATAATCGTCTGCTAGCAGCATGAATATAACATGATACATCATTGGTCTGAAAAAAATAAGTGCCCCTTTAGATACTACAGGAGCATTTAAGTATTTGTTCAACATGACACCAAATTATTTCGTTAATTTAAGAGAAATCGTAGCAGATAAGGGCTTAATAAAAAAGGAATGATCTAACAGTCGAATTATAGAAAAAAATAATAATTACTAATCATTTATGATCTACTCCACAAAGAAGATAAATGCCCCTATGATTACCACACAGTTCTTTTTCCCTTTTTCATTTGTATAGTTGAATAATTACACCTGACTTCCAGTCCTCCAGGAATCTTCCCTCCTCCCACAGCAATCTGCACATCTTCCATATCTGTTCTACTACTATCTCTCCCCCGTACAGCAGCATTTCACCACACAGTCCATCATCTCCCGGGTCCTTTCTCATTTTGACTTCCTTCATTTCTTCCACTACTCCATTCCTAATGATCTCTTCCTCCCTTCTCATATCCATCCTTTTCCTAGCTATTCTCCAGCCACTTATACTAGCGTTATTTTCATTTTCAGTATTTAACAACCCCTTAAAAGTTCTATTCATGTGGTCATTGTTTTTCCCTTCTTCACCTGCAATCTGCCATTTTTATCATTCACTCCACTACTACCTTCTTTATCACCCTGTGTTACTCTATTAACCTCCTTCCAGAACATTTTCTTAAATTCTCTTGTCTTTATACTCAAATTTCTTCCAAACTCCTCATACACTCTCTTCATTCTCTTACTAAACCTTTCTTTTCTCTCCCCTTCTCCACATAAAACTCTCTATTCCGTCTCTCAACTTTGTCCATGCCTTTGCTTCCCATCCACCCACTAAATGTGTCCCTCTTTTGTGCCACAGCTCGTCTCACCTCTTCATTCCACCAACCTGTTCCTTGCACCACGTTTCGTCTCCTTTTCACCCCATATACCACCTCACATGCTGCACAGAATTCTTTTGTGATATCTTGCACTTAAATTTCACCTCTCTGATCTGCTCAAAATCATATCTACCCAGTCGCTTCTTCGCTTCCCCCTTATATTTTGCCGTTATTTCATCCTTCTGCAACCTTTCAGCCTCTTTGTATGGACTCCTGCCTTCTTCTCCTATTCATCCATCACATTTTTACCTTGATTTTTATCATTACTAAGTGGTGGTCAGAGAGTCCATATCCCCAACCTCTGTATGCTCTCGCAACCAGCACATATTTTCTCATTCTCTCATCCACACACACACATAATCAATCTTGCCTTCTGTTCATCTAACTCACCATTCACCCTTCTCATCACTTGCCATGTATAGCCTATTTGTGAATCATTTTGTGCCTGAAGATGGTATTGGCTACCACCAATCCTCTCTCCGCACAGATGTCCACCAGAGCACCATCCTTCCCATCCACCATTGCAATCACACCCCACTCACCAACTCCTCCATCAGCCTTCACATTCCATACTTTTTCATTCACATCTCTAATAAAAAACACACTCTCACTCCTCTCAAAATTTTCCATGAATGCTTCCACATTTGCCCAGAAGTCTACTTTCACTCTGTTCACACGGTCCTCGTCTTTGCCTATACACACACAGTCGAAACACTTGTATTTCTACTTTCAGTCTTACCTACACAGTCCTTGAGCCAACTGATCCATACTCTCTTATGTTCTCCATCCATCTCTTGCACACAACTGTACATACACCCTACTTTTCCCTCTCAGTCTCACCTACTCCCATACATCTACCAATGATACTCCCACTCTCTCACACTCTAACCTCGACATTTGGTCTCAGCTAATCAACTTGTGTCCAATTTTGCATCCTCAAGCACCTGGACAATGTCTTTGTCTTTCACCTTATCAGTTACACCCCTGACATTCCATGTTGTCAATTCATCACCTTCGTTCTCAGGTCCCCGTTCGTCATTTGCAGGTCCGTCCAGGTCCGAGGCAGTTTGTTTGTCTTTTTAGGTAGTTACTTTACTGGCAGGGATATTAACTCTCCGCCAACCCACTTGCAGACAGTAGGGAACAAGTAGGGTTGGTTATATGGTTAAGGTTACCAACCAGGGTATTAAATGATTTCCTGGTTTACATGAAACCATTTGACTATTCACTCAACGTAGAGTAACTCTAGAAGAGCCCTAAATTGAGTGAGTGTATGATGGGCGCCCTCATCCATCTGAACAGGAAGCTACTGACATACCAGACATAATCTGTTAAGGAACAGATGCCAGAGAGCCACCTGAGCTAATAAGAAGACTCCTAGAGGGTACCTTTTCCCACCATGCAATAATAGGGAAGGGTCACGGAAAATTTAGTGACAAACAATTATCGTCTTACTGGTGTGTGCATGGGTTCGATTCCCTAAAGGCCCATCTACACATCAGTTGGCATGTAATATGGAAACGGAAAATTTCTGCAAAATGATCACGCAGACCTGATGAACTGAAGCATCACCCCGGTTTAATGATCCACTGTTTTTAATGCTATAAGTCATCACCCTTCGAAAACGACCATTAACGTATTCTAACACAGCAGGCAACCATTCATCATGTAGGAGAGCCTTGAGAGGTGGGCGGACGTTTTTGTCATGTAATTCGATAAGATTGCTTGATTATCCCTGAGTAAAGGTCACATTCAGTAGGGACAAAAGTAATTGAAAGCCCTCTTCGATGTGCTCATCCCTCACAGGAAGCACGGTCAGCCAATGAAAGAGAGAGAGAGAGAGAGAGAGAGAGAGAGAGAATGTATGTTCGAGGTTACCCAGTCCCACACACTTTATACGAGTATGTCAACTGGAAGAACATAAAGCAGAGTGACTGGCATTTTGAGAGGCAAGTTGTAGTTCATTGCAAGTTTAATCAGTTTCTTTGTAGAGATGTCGTGCCAATCAAAAATTGTATAATTTCACTTGATATTTGTAAAAGATAATACATATCTAAGGATTTAAGAGTTACTTCAGTTTATATCAATATCACTCAGATTCATTTTAATCAGATTGTCGTTTTGGTAGAGCATATCCATCACTCAGGTTTTGTCAGTATGATGGCTATCAACCTGTAATAGCCTAGTAAGCGGAAAATGATCGAAATTTTCTTCACTATCGCTCATGGCTTGTTCTTTGCTGTTTTCGTGCCACCTGCGGTCTTGCGTCAGCCGGAATGGCAGACTGGCCCTTTACCTCAGCATAAGATACATATCCCTCCACCCGATACAGAGTTCGCCGGACGTGGCCGTGTTGCCCTGTATCCTGTTGTCAATTTTGCCACAGCTGCCTTGTTCCTCCAACTCAAGCTATCGATCTGTGTCGCCTACACTTATCAAACCATGTTCAACGCCTCCAGTTAGTGTTCGGAAACCGTAGCGATTTATTTTGAACTGGTTGTTCACGTTATCTGTATCTGTTTAATACCATTTCTTTTGCACCAGTGATGTAAACAGTAGTAAGATACTGAATTGTACAGTGCAGAACAAATCACGTAGGAGGTAGTACAAAATTTTGGAAGTTACTTAGAACACGATCCTTTAACAAACCTGCTCCAGCCTATGGGTTTGGGTGGGTCTGCTAACCCACGCGGCATATGGTGGTTGAGTGAAAAAAAATAATAGACTAGCGATTTTATAAGGGAAGAGTTCGTGGGTCTATTATTATTATTATTTTTTCTCAGCCCTACGCTCCGGACTGGATATGTTGACATAAAAAGACTGATAGTCGTAAATTTTCAAGATACGAAGAGAGGATAGTGTTATATTCTTTGGCACTTCATTTTTTTTTTTTTTTAAATGGCCAGAGCTAGAAAAGGGAACATATTTGCTGAGTTTTTCTGTCATCCCCTACATACCCTCAGTAACCAATTGCATACTTCGCACTCAGTCTTTCTGAGCACGATACCTGACTGCAGTTAATTAGTGTTTTACAGCGTGAAAACAATTGCGTGGGGAGTGCGGTCCAGAGAGAATCTGTAACATTAAAGACAGAACAGGATAATGCGTTTCTCTTTCTGCCCCAGTTCCCTCCCGGACTACAAAAAATAAATGTTTTACACATTAAGGTTCCAAAACACAGAGATAACTTCCACTTTAATATCAACAATTTTATACAAAATATTCACACAATTTCAACAAAAAAGTTACGTAAAGCACTTACATTACTTCAACGACACACACATGACACATTATTTAATGCATGTAGTTTTAACTCGGATACAAGAAAAATCTACTACATCCGATATAGATTTCTTAAGACTTGTTAAGTACTCTAAAGTACAGGTACCTTAGATGCATCTCATATACCTAACTTAACACTTCACTCGTCGAGCATATAATGTTTAGCATACTTGACAGAATGTTTATCAATGAGTTGATTCTACTATATACTATACCCCACAACCCGTGACGAACATGGCCAAAGAAATATTGCTGGACTCAGCAGAAGTCTGTTATGCTTAGGGCATGTTTTACCTTGCCTTGCGCTTTCACAATTCTCTCCTAATTCAGCATGTTGTACTCATCAGTTCTGTGCAGCCCATAGTCATGACTCTCTGCCTCCCTCAGCAGAAATTACTGTCTCTTGGGCGTGACTCAAGTGGTTCACTCAGTACATGCTATAAGTTTCTTCTAACTCTGTCATCTTTATGAATGTCTTTATACTGTCATGAAGGGAGATTTGCCAATTAGGTAGTCTCGTACCTTCTAGACGTTTCTCGTACCGTAAGTTCCGATACGAGTCATCAGAGTTGCCAGTTTGCCTGTTGTTTGTGAGCAAAGTTACTTCGTAAGTTAAACATTCATTTATTTTTATGCTCTTTTTCTTTATAATGTTTTATTTAAGTGACTGCTTGTTAAACTATGTAATTTAAGTTCCTATGGTAATTAATTTATAGCGTTATGTAATGTAAGACAGCTTTGGCATGTTCTGATTGTCTCTGAATTGGCAACTGTTGCCCGTCGAGAGTATACTCGTAGAATGTAGACTTTACTAGAACAATGCAAGCCTATATAAGGATGGGGAAGAGATTAGTCAGTCAGTCAGTCGGCCTGGAGTTCAGTCGGGTTTTGGTTCAGTTTAAGTGTAGTGCTGTAAGTTTGTGAAGAGTTGCTGGCAGGCATTAAGTGTAATTACTGTCAGTGAAGATTATTTCCGGTAATTACGTAATAAGTGAAGTGTTGGCAAGCATTAAGTGTACTAACAGTGAAATGTTGTTAAGCATTAAGTGTAACAGCAGTTAGTAAAGTGTATATAGCTCCACAGTGAAGTTGAAAACCATTAAGTGGAAATACATGGAAAATAAAGACAGTGAACTGTAAGGAGCCAGTGTTTACTTTTGCCTCAGCTAATCTTGTGTACTGCACGCCCAAAGGCTGACCATAGGAAGAACAACTCACTGGGAAACGTCCTTCCTGTACTGTACTACTGCTGTTAGAGCCTGTGGCAGTGTGGGGTGGAGACATAACACTGGTGTCAGGAGTGGGATTATTATTTCACGGCTGTAGTGAGGCTAATCTTTGACATGGAGCAAGATGTCCAGACAAGAGGCCAAGCTAGGCAGGTAGAGGCATCACTGGGTGGAATTATGAAACTTTTAAAGGCACATATGCAGACACAGAACGAAGGACAGAAACAACTCCAAGCACAGTTACAGGCCCAAAGTGAAGAGCTCAAGAACGAATTACAAGAACAGTTACAAGCACAAAGTGCCTAACTACAGGCAGCACAGAAAGCAGGACAGAAAGAACTCCAAGCACAATTGCAGGGACAGAACGAAGAACAGAAAGAACGACACAAACAACTTCAGGAGGCATTACAGGAGCAACAGAGGGAACTACAACTGAGGATGCAAGGACAGCTAGATGCTTTCATGGGGGAAATGAAGGAAGAACAGGAACAACTGAAGAAGGAGGTATATTCTGAGCTATGGCAATAGAAGTATGACGTAAGCAATAATGTGACTGAGTGCAAACAGCATGTGGACAAACAGCTTAAGATTAGTGAGGTAATAGTGATGGAGTGCAGACAGCATGTAGATAACCAGTTGAAGTATGTAGTTGAACATGTTAAGTGAGAAAATTGAGGCTGTAGAGAAATATTGCACTGCTGAGCCTCAAGTTAGTGTACAGGGAGCATATGAAAGGAATGGACAGGGTATGGTGAATCTTGACGGATTGCAGGCATCTAAAGGTAGCATTACAGGGTTGAATAATCAGAATGCAGAAATTTTAAGTCCTGGCCTTATTTATGATCCCCAGTTTTTAGGCCCCAAACCAGTGAAGTGCATGGCTATAATGGGGGTCCAATTAAAACGAAACCTCAGGAATTTGATGGTAATCTTGGGAAGCTTACCATGCACAGTTTGAGTTATTTGCCGGTCAGAATGGCAGGGACGATAGGCACAGGGCAATGCAGCTTGCCACTAGCCGTCACGTCCCAAGGTTTTCTGCACCTCCAACATCCCCCAATCCCAAGGTATTTTCGAAAAAAAAAATTTTGGCTAAAACCTTCGCTTTTGGTGAGAAACATCGAAAATTCATAGAGAAATCGCTCACCTGAGGTTTAAAATACTCAATCCAGGTAGGAGTTCCTCCTTACCTGACTGGGTTTTCTAACATGCTGAAACCAAAGAAAACGAGTTCTATGGAAGGGTAACTATTTTATCCACTCATAAACAGTATTTATTTATTTACTTGGTATGAATTTATATGTAGTACAAGAGTATATTGGTTTTTAACCCCTACACCGCGGGTTTGTTTACCAATGACTTGCGTGTCCCGCGGGGTTATTTGGGCTCCGACAGACTCTCAAAAAATATTTGCCAAAAATCAGTTATTAGTCCTAGAATAACAAAATTACATATGCTTATGGCACATACCTTCAGCTTTCTCCTGGAATGATTGTTGAGCCTTCGTCGGTTACCGTAGGACTTGTGGAGACCTCTGAAGTAGGGTAACGAAGTCTCCACTTTACACTTCCCAACAACCCGTAATATGATTACCACAGCCAGATACAAACACTATAAACACTATTCTACAATTTTCAAGTAGTTTGGGATCCATACTAAAAAAAAAAAAAAACACTGTGAAAGCAATGGAAATTACGAGCACGTCTGATCATCACACTGGCACTAGTTCGCTCTTGGTACTCTGTCATTTATTATTCATAAAACCCCTCACACTTTATATTTCTATTACTATATAACACTTATATATATCTACAGTCTTTATCCATAAGTTTCCTTCAGTAGTATTAGTTTATTGTCACAGTAGGGATTCAATTTCTTTCAGTAAAATACGTAGCAGTCACTTTCTCGTCCTGTATACTAGCATTGAGAGTGAATGTCACTTTCATCTTCACTCTTATAACTCACAGTATTCAGACATGCTAGAGTGAAACTTTCACTTTCATTACTCCTAGGGTATATACTCGTATTCTTATAATACTACTCATTTACATTTCTATTTACGTTCTCCATTTTATTTACGTTATTTACATTTCTATTTTATTTACACTGTGTTATGCACTGTCACTTGAAGTAACTTATAAAACTATTTTCCATTGTTCACGTATATTTACATTCATTACTTTCACTTGCTGTTTACACATTATTTACACATTATTTACAATTCCACTTGCACTGTTTTACTCAATAGAAAGATCGTAGTCACTCTTTTATCAATTGTCAGCCCTTTACCTCTTTCCACACGAGGTTTAGTAGGGGATAAAGGTCACAGGGCCCTTTGCATGGGGGTGAAAAAGTCCTTGAAGTCAGCAAGAAGGAACATACGTACCCTCACTTCGGAAGATGAGAGTAAACTGATAACGGAGGGCCGGGGTGGAGGCCTACTGAGGGGTTATTCAGAGCTACCAATGTTAGCTCTTGAAACAGCTATGTCTAGCACTGAAATGATTGGCAGGAAATCTAGACAATACATTATAAATTAGGTAGTTCCAGGTGAATGTAAATATCACTTAGGCTTCTCCCTTCCCTCCTTACATGTATATTTATTACGAAAATAGATTAGAGGCCTTCTTAGGGGATATTCAGAGCTACCAATGTTAGCTCTTGAAACAGCTATGTCTAGCACTGAAATGATTGGCAGGAAATCTAGACAATACATTATAAATTAGGTAGTTCCAGGTGAATGTAAATATCACTTAGGCTTCTCCCTTCCCTCCTTACATGTATATTTATTACGAAAATAGATTATACGGCATATTTCATGGGAAAAAAAAACAGCGAAAAAAAGCGAACGAGTGCATGTGAGGTGTTGTCAGGTGATAATTAGCCAATTCCAGGTGTATGGCACTCTCACTTACCTTATTTCTTTCTTGTATATATTATTTGGTTTAAGAATAGGACATAGGGCTTATTTCAATGGATGAAATCAGTGAAAAATTCCAGGGAAGATTTACTTAGCGTAGCACGGCCGGGCAGGCGAGAGGATAGGGTAATGGAGGGGGGGTAGGGAGGGGAGTCAAGAATGGGGAGAAATGGCTAAATTGTCAACAATGGATGGGAGCACAGATGAGATTAGGAGTGCTGACTAGTGTTGGACATTGGCAGTACTGATAGATGATACAAGCCCCCACTTGGAAGCCCGGGTGAATTCAAAATAACACAGAATCACAAAAGCGACGCCCCGCGGTATGATCCCTTGCTCCTAAGCGTCACGAAAGTGACGCCCCGGGGTTAAGGGGTTAAACAGTAATATAGGCATTATAAGCATTGTTTCACTCATTAACTCATCACCATTGATGACCTTTTTTTCCCACATTACCTGATCATCATTTCTGACTGTTTCTTCCTCTAATGCTATGTAAACTTTGTCCTCCACATTGTCATCGATTGGGGAAGCACTCTGACCCTGAATATCTTTACTGGCCAGGTCACTGGTAACAGGTGAATTGCCGAGACAATGGCGTGAGGGGGGAGGGGGGAGGTTATGCGGTGTAACGCATTGTCCCTGCTTGGCATCTTGTAGAGGAATAGAGGAAGGTGTCCCGTGTATACGTACGAAAAATCACACCCGAAAATTGATAATTTTGTAAATTAGGGACCTTGCAATTGCATGACGTACCGGTACGCCGCAGGGACTGGCAAATGCAAATCGTTGCAACGTACCCATACGTCGACGGGACGGGCCGGGTTAAGGGTGCCGCAATGGAAATTCTGGGCCAGATGTCAGTGATGGGGAGGAACAGTTATCAGTCCCTCGTAGAAGTGATGGAGCGCAGATATGGAACCATGTACGAGACCGAGGTTTATAGAGCAAGATTTTGGAGACGTGTATGGTCTCAAGGAGAATCCCTACAGCAGCTTGCTCATGACCTGGAGAATATGGCATATAAGGCGTACCCTGGAGCAGCACCTAACCTGTTGGCTATTCTACTGAGGGACCAGTTCATCGATTCTCTTGACTGTGCAGAGTTGAAAGTGCAAGTGAAGCAGGCACAACCAAGAAGCATGCAAGAAGCACAAGCCAGGGCTCTAGAATTTGAGTCCTACGTCAGGACCAGTACATCCATCTTTAAGGCAGGTCATAGTGTCATAGTGCAGGATTCAAGGCAAGAAAGGGGCAGGTATGTAAAAAGGAAAAATTTGAGGAAAGTTGCTGGTACTGTGAAAACCCAGGACAAAGAAAAGAGGACTGCTACAAGTGGAAGAGGGACCAGGAGAAGACCAGAGGAGGCTGCTGGTTTTGCGGGAAGTTGGGGCACAACAAGGAAGATTGTTACAAATGGAAGAAGGAGCAAGAACAGAGCAGTGTAAAGAAATCTTCACTAATAACAAAAGCGTGTTGGACATGTAGTGAGGTGGGACACTTCAGTTCCGAGCGTCCGAAGAAGAAAAAGGATGATAAGAAGAAGGTTGCAGAAGACCAGAAAGAAACAGAAAACTAGTGGAGGCTGGTGTGAAGGGGCAACCACCAGCCAGCTTATCCCAAGAAGCCCCACCACTGAGAAAATGGAAGAGGATGGCAATCGACAGTGTGCAAAATAGATGGAAGGATAGACAGAAAGAAGTGTTCCTTGGTGATTGATTCGGCCTCAGAGCAGACTTTTGTGAGGCCTGATGTGTTACATCATCGGTATCTGCCTGAGTCATCACAACAACTGTGTGGCATAACTGGGCACTGCACAGAACTGAGGGGACCCTTGGATGTCCGGACTGAAGTGGCAGGGCAAGAGGCTACTCTACCAGTCTACGTGGCCAACATGGAGGATCCTTGCCTTCTGGGTCTGGACTACCTTATGTCCATGGGATGTGAGCTGGACTTCTGCTCCATGAAGCTGAAGGTTTGGGGAAGGTCAGTTCCCATCACAGCAGTGAAACGTACCAGTAATGTTGGTGAGGTAAGGGCGCTCAGCACTACAGTCAAACCCCCAAAATCAGAACTGTTGCTCCAGTGGAAGGTGAGTGGCTCTTTTGACAGCGGTATATGGGTAGTGGAGCCTGATGTATGGTGCAAGATGAAGGCTGGGATGATGGTGGGGAGAACACTGGTGGAGACAGGTGCGGGTGAAGTGCCAGTTGTGGTGGCCAATTTCTCCCGTGAGCCACAGAAGATCAACGAGGGAGAATTGTGGGACTGTTCGAGGCAGTGGACCCTGAGTGGCATTGGAGGAAGTCCTGCAAAAGGAGCATAGTCAAGGAAGACGGATATGTGCCAGAGCACCTACAAGACCTCTTCTCAAGGAGTTGCCAATGCCTGGATGGTTCACGAGTGCTGAAGCTCAGGCAGCTGCTGAAGGAATATGCTGATGTCCTTTCCACGGGGGACCTAGACCTTGGGTGCACTGATCTGGTGGAGCATAATATAAACACTGGGGATCACCGTCCGATTAAACAGCCTGCGCGGAGGATGGCGCCAGCCCAATGGCAAGAAATGGAGAAGGTGATGGAAAATCTCCACAGTCAAGGAGTAATAGAAAAGTCCAGTAGTCCTTGGGCATCAGCAGTGGTTCTGGTAAGGAAAAAGATGGCTCAGTAAGGAGCTGCATAGATTATCGAGCCCTGAATGAAGTGACAGTGAAGGATGCATACCTCTTGCCAAGAATTGATGACACCTTGGATGCTCTGTCAGGTGCTAAGTGGTTCTCCATCCTAGACATGAAGGCAGGATACCACCAGGTCAAGGTTGCAGAGGACAAAGAGAAGACAGCATTTTGATATGGGCAAGGTTTATGGCAGTTTAAAGTGATACCATTTGACCTACGCAATGCTCCAGCTACTTTTGAATGCCTCATGGACCGCATACTTAAGGCCTGCACTGGCAGACAGCTCTCGTCTATCTGGATGATGTAATTGTGTTTGGACGAACTTTCGACCAGGAACTGGAGAAGCTGTCAGAGGTGCTGAACAGCATCCGTGCAGCGCACCTCAAGCTGAACCCCAAGAAATGCTCCTTGTTTCAGAAGGAAGTAAAGTACTTGGGACACATTGTAGGCGAGAGCGGTGTCCATACTGACCCAGAGAAGGTGGCAGTTGTGGAAAACTGGCCAGTTCCAACTTGTGTGAAAGAGCTATGGAGTTTCCTGGGCTTGTGCACATACTATTGGCGTTTTGTCAAAGACTTTACAACGATAGCTGCACCTGTTCACAAGCTGTTGGGGAAAAGGCAGAAGTTTGCATGAACAGCGGAGACTCAAGAAGCCTTCAACGAACTGAAGCATGCGTTGGCAAGCTCTCCAGTATTGCCATACCCAGACCAGAATCAGCCATTTATCTTGGACTGTGACGCTAGTGACCATGGTATTGGTGGAGTCCTGTCAGAGAAGAAGGATGACAAGGAGTATGTGGTTGTTTATTACAGCAAGAAGCTCAGCCCATCGGAGTGGAACTACTGTGTGACCCGTAAGGAGTTCTTGGCAGTGATGAAGAGCCTTGATTTCTTCCATCCTTACCTGTATGGGTCAAACTTCATCATCAGGATGGACCATGTGGCATTCAAGTGGCTGAAAACGCTAAAGAATCTGGAAGGACAACTGGCACGCTGGCTCAGGAAGCCAGACCAGCACAATTATGAGGTGCAACACCGTCCTGGGCGGGTACATGGCAATGCTGACAGCCTGAGTCATCAGCCTTGTGATCCAGAGTGCCGGCAATATAGTAAAAAGGAAGATCATAGGAAGAAATGCAGCCGTACTGCAGTGACAGGGCCAGTGTCAGATGAAGTCCTGAAGAGGAAAGCATATGGAGGAAGCAGATTTACAACCAGTGCTAGAGTGGCTGCAGAGGAGTACAGTGCAACCATCTTGGGAAGAAGTTTCCAGGTTAAGCCCTGCGGCCAAGAGCTACTGGATTCAGTGGGACCTTCTTCGTTTGAACAATGGACTACTGAACCATCAGTGGGAGACACCCAATGGCCTCAGCAAGTATTGGCAACTGGTGGTTCCGAAGGAGATGAGGCCCGAGATTTTGGATGAGTCCCATAACCAGATCACTAATGGGTACCTGGGAGTGAAGAAAACTCTAAGCCGGCTGCGACAGAGGTTCTACTGGATTGCCATGCATCAGGATGTTTAAGAGTGGTGTCGGGCCTGTGATGTGTGCTGTGCCAAGAAGAGCCCCAAGAACGTGTTTATGCCCCTTTCCAGCTGTACCAGGTGGGTGCACCGATGGAAAGAGTTGCAGTGGACATTGCTGGACCTTTGCCACTGACTGAAAGAGGAAACCGGTATATATGTGTCGCCATGGACTATTTCACAAAGTGGCCAGAAGCCTAAGCTATCCCTGATCAAGAGGCTGCAACTGTTGTTCAGGTGTTGGTTGACCAGTTTTTCTGTCGTTTTGGGTTGCCACAAGAAGTACATTCAGACCAGGGTAGAAACTTCGAGTCTGCTGTGTTCCATGAGTGCTGCAAGTTACTGGGGATCAAGAAGACCAGGATGACCACACTAAGGCCACAGTCAGATGGGATGGTGAAGAAATTCAACTGGACCCTGGGACAAGAACTGGCCAAGTACTGCGTTAATGGACAAACAGACTGGGACCAGAAATTACCTGCTTTGCTGATGGCATATCTGTCTGCGTCCCATGAGTCTACTGGCTACACTTCTGCAAAACTGATGTTGGGCCACGAGTTATGCTTAGCTGTTGACTTGTTAATGGGGACCACCTGGTGAAGAGCTGCCTACAGGCACCACCGGCTATGTGAAACACCTTCAGGAAAGGATGGCTGAGGTACATCATCAAGTGTGAGGAGCCATCAGGTTTTCAGGAGAGGTGATGAAGTGCAAGTATGATCCCAAGTGAGGTGAGCTTCAAGGATGGTGATCAAGTTTGGTTATACAATCCTCAGCGAAAGAAGGGACAGTCACCAAAGCTGCAGAGCCCATGGGACGGGCCTTACACTGTGCTAAACTGCCTATCAGACGTAACATATTGGATTAGGGTAGGAAGTCTCGCCCAAAGGTGGTATGCGTGAACCATCTGTGACAGTACCATGGGCCAGGACAGTTCAGCTGGGACGTCTCCGAGGAACTGTGCTCAATCGCAGCCGAGGATGTTGAGAAGGACCAAGGAGTTGAAGTGCAGGAGGATGGTGACAGTTCCCCAAGATAAGAAACGTATCAAGAAGAGGACCAAGACTTTCCAGGAGGAGTGGTCTGTCTAAAGGAGCAAGGACATCGTTGGAAGTGGCACAGAAGAAGACCTGATAAGTTGAAGAATTATTGTGTGTATAGTTAGATGTTTCATTAGGATTAAGGTTTATGTCTGTGTATACTGTGGAGTTTTGTCGGGACGACAAAGAACTAGGGAGGGGGTAGCGTCATGAAAGGGAGATTTGCCAGTTAGGTAGTCTCGTACCTTCGAGACGTTTCTCGTACCGTGAGCTCCGATACGAGTCATCAGAGTTGCCAGTTTGCCTGTTGTTTGTGAGCAAAGTTATTTCGTAAGTTAAACATTCATTTATTTTTATGCTCTTGTTCTTTATAATGTTTTATTTAAGTGACTGCTTGTTAAGTTATGTAATTTAAGTTCCTATGGTAAATGATTTATAGTGTTATGTAATGTAAGACAGCTTTGGCATGTTTGGGTTGTCTCTGAATTGGCAACTGTTGCCGGTCGAGAGTATACTCATAGAATGTAGACGTTTCTAGAACAAGGCAAGCCTATATAAGGATGGGGAAGAGATTAGTCAGTCGGACATCGCCACCTCCATCGTGTTTGAGCTCTCACGAAAACACCGAAGACGGATAAACCAACTAACTATGGCAGCCAAGGTAGTAGGGCGGATAAAGTGGTTCCACGTCCGGAGGGGCTACGGCTTCGTAACTCGCCGGGATACGGGGGAGGATGTGTTCCTTCATCGCTCCTCCATCGTGGCCCCAAACCCTGCCCACCCTGTGCCCTCTGTTGCTGCTGGCGAGGAGGTGCAGTTTGTTGTGGGAGAGGATGCCAGGGGCCCTGCAGCTACCTCCGTCACTGGCCCTGCAGGCCAGGCAGTGCGGGGCTCTCCCCATGCCCTCCCACGTCACCGGCGCCATCCTCGCCCTCGGTCTGCTTCTGCTGCCTCCTTCCCTGCCTCCTCTGTCTCCACCGTTGTCACCATGTGTGTGGAGGTCGCTAGGACTTTCTCGGGGGGGGGATATGGCAGTCCTTGCCTGGCGCCTGCCTGCCATCTTCCAGGCCAATGGGCTCCCTGCCATATTAATCCCAGAGTCGTTTGCCTCCTCACCCATGGTGCGGAAGAGGCATGGGAGAAAGGCCCGTTCTCGTCGTCCCGGGCCCCCCGCGACCCTCACCACCTTGGTCCCGAGGGTGCTACAGTTGGAGCCTTCAACCCCTCCAGCTAGGATCCAGCTGTTGGGCCGGGCTATTTCCCGCCGGTCTGCCTCCCGACCTCTTCCTGAGGTTCCTATGGAGGTTGGGGATGCTGCGCCCTCATCACCACCTACGGCTGCATCTGATGCCCCTGTGTCTCCTGTGGTGCCTGCTGCCGTGGCTCCTATTCCTTCTGTGGGGCAGGCATTGGAGGGTCCCAAGCCATCTGGCTCAGCCCGGCAACTCACCTGGGGTGACTTTGTATCGTTACCCCAGGCTGGCCTCGACCAGTTCCAGACACAGTTACAGCATTATATGGACTCTGCACCTCTGGGACCCAGCAAGAAAGAGTTCAGCAAGGGGGACTTCCGGACGGCTATGCTCTCCTTCACCGAGCTGCGCCGGGGGTCCCTCCAGGCTATCACCGACCCTGATGTATACAAGATACTTTCATACACCCTTGAGGTTGTACAGTCATATCTCTCTACCGATCATGACTCGGACTCTGCCTCCAGTTCCACCACCGTTTGAGCCAGCCTTCGACCATCAGTTCTCCTGCCACTGTTTGTTTCTGCCATCTGTTTCCTGTCTCGTAATATAGGGACATGATTTATATTCATTTACCTTTTTTTATGGATTCTTTGGCTTAATGGCCACAATATGGCCGATAGCCATAAAACACCAACCAAACAAACAAAAAATTAGTCAGTCAGTCAGTCGGTCTGGAGTTCAGTTTAAGTGTAGTGCTGTAAGTTTGTGAAGAGTTGCTGGCAGGCATTAAGTGTAATTACTGTCAGTGAAGATTATTTTCGGTACTTGTGTAATAAGTGAAGTGCTGGCAAGCATTAAGCGTACTAACAGTGAAATGTTGTTAAGCATTAATTGTAATAGCAGTTAGTAAAGTGTGTATAGCTCCAGTGCTTATGAGAACAGTGAAGTTGAAAAGCATTAAGTGGAATTACTTGGAAAATAAAGACAGTGAACTGTAAGACCCCAGTGTTTATTTTTGCCTCAGCTGATCTTGTGTATTCCATACCTAAAGGCTGACCATAGGAAGAACAACTCACTGGGCAACGTCCTTCCTGTACTGTATTACTGCTGTTGGAGCCTGTGGGAGAGTGGGGTGGGGACGTAACAATATATACTTTATGGAACATTCTCCTGGCCCTTGTTTGCGGCATTGATGCTAATCACAATGATAAACTCACGCATTCTCTTCCCCGTGACTACTTCCTGCCATAAATCACTGATGCGAAGCATAACAGTAGACTTATGTAGTCCGTTCCTCGATACTTCCTCTCATCAGTCATAGATGTTAAATGTAACATTAGACTCAAGTACTCTCTCTCTCTCTCTCTCTCTTGTGACTACTTCTCACCGCCACACTCTACAAAGGCTCCATGGCAAGGGCGTCATTTCACTTTTCATTATGGGGGGCATAGGCTATTTAGGAGGCCCCACTACTCGCACCTCCTCACATGGGGGGATGGCCAGCGAGCATTTTGACGCCACATGCAAAACTATATTTAGAGTATTAAATCAGTAAACAAATACATATACTATATATCAGTAGTTACTAAACCAATTACTTTCTGACACACACTAATGGATATTCTAGCATTGTAGTATTTCTGTGTGAAGTTGAATATGTAATTTAAAGTGCATGGTAAAGTACATATCATTGCATTATATGCTAATGAACTTGGATAACAGACCAAATAGCAATTAAAATATTTGTATTGGTGAAAGATTAAACTGACTACATTCTTATAGCCTTATGAAAAGATAATGAATATAAAATTGAGAATGACAAGTTGTAAACTTGTAACTGAATTAAAAATGGAAAGCTTTTAGCTTACTAGCCCCCAAAATACCATGAACCATATAATGTGAAAAAGGAAGCTCTACACTAAGAGGTGGAAGAAATAAAATGATGGTTTTTAAATTTGGAAGACACTCAGGTAAGAATAGTACATTAATTCCAGATATCATGAGCGGGAATAAAACTCTAAACAACGTATATTTATTGCATTGAAAAATGAATAAACTACTGCAGCAGTGGATATCTCCGTGATCTCTGCTTTGCAAAGTTATTTGTAGTGCCCTTTGTGGCATGGCGAATAATGTTGTATATTCTACCTAGAGCAGCTTTATACTCTACCAATTCCAAGAGATTATTATAGTTACATGACAAGGTATCAAACCTTAATTTGACATGTGAGGTGGTGTGTGGGGTGAAGAGAAGACGAAAGGGGATGCAAGGAACAGCATGGTGGAATGAAGAGGTGAGAGAGGCTGTGGCACAAAAGAATGAAACATATAGTGAGTAGATGAGAAACAGGGGCGTGGAAGAAGTTGAGAGATGGATGAGAGAGTTATATATAGACAAGAAGAGAGAGGTGAAAAGATTGGTAAGAGTAAGAAGAGAGTGGATGAGGAATTTGGGAGGACTTGAGTGTAAAGTGGAGGGAACTTAAGAAAATGTTCTGGAAAGAGGTAAAAAGAGTTAGACAGGGTGCCAAATGAGTTAGTTAGGGAGTGAAAGTTAAAAATGGTAGATTACTAGTGGAGAAGGGAGAAAAAGTAAGCAGATGGAGGGAACACTTTAGGGTATTTCTGTACATAGAGAATGAAAGTAATGCGAGTGTAAGTGGCTGGGGAATGCCTGGGAGAAGGAAGGAGGTGAAAAGAGAGGAAGAAATCCGTAGGATGGAAGTTGTGGAAGCAGTGAAGAAGGTTAAAATGGGGAAAGCCCCAGGAATTGATGGAGTGTGTGGTGAAATGCTGAAGCATGGGGGAAAGATAGTAGTAGAATGGATGTGGAAGATGTGCAGATTGGCCTGGGAGGAAGGTAGAGTCACGGAGGATTGGTAGTCAGATATAATTATTCCCTTGGTCAAAGGGAAAGGGGAAAAAGAAGTATTTGGTAATCATAGGGTATCTGTCTTCCAAGTTTAATAGGAAATGTATATGGTAGGCGTCTGGCAACAGATAGATAGATAGAATATATGGTAGGATACTTATTGACAGAGTTGAGGAAATAACAGAGGAATTAGTTGGGGAAGAACAGGGAGGTTTTAGGAAGGTAAAAGTTTGTGTAGATCAGATATTCATTCTTAGCTCTTTGGTGGAAAAGTTTCTAGATAAGGGAAAGAAGTTGTATGCGGCCTTCATGGACTTGGAGAAAGCATATGACAGGGTAGATAGACAAGGATTGTGGAAAGTATTAAGAATGAATGGAGTAGATGGGAAGTTGTTGAATGCCGTGAAGAGTATATATGAGGGTGCTAAGGCTGCAGTGCATGTGGATAGTGAACTGAGTGAGTTTTTCTATGTGAAGGTTGAATTGAGGCTGAGATGTGTCATGTCTCTATGGTTGTTCAGACTGTATATGAAATGGGTAATAAAAGAGATACAAGGTAGGGCAGTGGATGTTGTAGCGGCCCTAAAGAAAGATGGCAGTGTCTGGAAACTCCCTGTACTGTTTCCAGATGACACTGTGTTCTTAAGTGAAGACAAAGGGAAGCTGCAAGGCTTGGTGGATGAGTTTGGGAGAGTGTGTAAGAAGCGGAATCTAAAGGTAAATGTCTGTCTATCTATCTATATACCTAGGCTGCTTCCCCCAAGGAAAGGGAGGTAGCCGAGACAGGACGACACACCTGCAATTTACCCATCCATTCAAACACATTCATTCACATCTTAGCCCCAAAGGGGAGAAGGGACAGATCCTCACCGCGTCCCACCACACAAGGGTCAACTGCGCAGTGCAATCAGTGATATCCGGAGCAGGGCCCGACAGCAGAGCTGGTTTACCCCTGTCACATCATAATAGACCCATCCCCTTACCCGCACCTGACCTGACTAGCTGATCAGACCAAATGCGGGAAAATATCCCCTCAGGGCTGCGTCATCATTTATGCGTCATCATTTATTCATTCAGAAGTTCTCTCCATTTATTTCCGTCCCACACAGCCACTCTTTCTTGCTCAACAGACATCCCTCTCACATCCAGCACTCTGTTCATACTGTCCATCCATCCTATTTGTGGTCTCCCTCTCAGCCTTACACCTCTCACATCAGATGTAGTTATCTTTTTCACCAATCGCTCATTTTCCCTTATCTCCATATGCCCAAACCATCGCAACACCCTCTGCTCAACTCTACCAGCCATCTCCCAGACAACTCCAGTTCTCCTTCGCATTTCATTATTTCGCACTCGATCCATACGCGTCACCCCACACATACTCCTCAGACACCTCATCTCCAGTACATTCAAACTTTTCCTCTCTGCTACACCCATATTCCATGTTTCAGCCCCATATAACGCAGTTGGTACCACAACACCCTCATACAGCCTTCTCTGTACATCCATTCTAAGCGAACGACATCTAAATACTTTTTTCATTCCTCCCAGCACCTTACCTACTTCATTCATTCTAAACTTCACTTCTGCATCTATTCTTCCATCCACAGCAACATGTGACCCTAAATATTTAAAACACTCTACCTCCTCAAGCAACTCACCATTCAAAACTATATTCATCCCCCTACCATCTGCCAACCTCGTACACTTCATCACTTTACTCTTATTCTCATTTACTTTCAATTTCCTCCTTCCACACATCCTTCCAAACTCCACTACCAACTGTCTCAATCTCTCCTCTGAATCAGCCACCAGTGCAGTATCATCTGCAAACGGCAGCTGCTTCAGATTCCACTCTCCACCATCAACATTCACCAGACTCAGACCTCCACCTAACACTTTTGCATTCATCTCCGTACAACACCATCCATATAAATATTAAACAACCAAGGCGACATCACACATCCCCACTCTCACGGGGAACCAATCACTCACAGTATTTCCCACTCTTACACACGCTCTACTATTTACATAAAAACTTTTCACCCCTTTTGGTAACCTACCATCAAGTCCATACAAGCGTAAAACAGTCCACAAAGCCTCCCTATCAATTCTATCATATGCTTTTTCTAAATCCATGAAAGCCCAAAACACATCCTTGCCTTTCGCTAAATACTTTTCACACACTCATCTCACAGCGAACACCTGATCCACGCATCCCCTCCCTCTCCTAAAGCCACACTGCTCATCACCAACCACTCCCTCTGTACCCTCTCTAACTCTCATAATTAACACTCTACCATACACCTTACCTACAACACTCAATAGACTTATACCCCTAAAGCTAGTACATTCATACTTATCACCCTTGCCTTTATACAACGGGACCACGCAAGAACTTGCCCAGTCAATTGGCACCATACCTTTCACAAAGCACACATTCAACAATCTTACTAACCAGTCAACAATAGTCACTCCACTACCCTTCAGGCATTCCACAGCACATCCATCCATAACTGCCTTCTCCACTTCGTCTTTCATGATCAAAGACTCATTCAATTCTCCCAACACATTTATTCCTTGCATCCTTCCACCCACCACAATCTCAGCCACCTTTTCCTCCTCTACATTTAACAATCTTTCAAAATACTCTGCCCATCTCTTCCTTACTGCATCCATCTCAGTTAACATCCTTCCATCCTCTATTTTTACTCGCTCTCCGTTCCCAGACTCTCCCTTTCACACCCTTTTCACCTCCTTCCAGAACAATTTCTTATTCTGTTGAAAATTCTCAGTCAGTCGCCTACCCCACCTTTCATCTGCTGCCACTTTATCATCACGCACAGCCCTTCTCGCCCTATTCCTGTTTTCCTAATACCTCTCATATGACACCTCATCTTTCCTCTGCAGCCACACTTCGTATGTACGTCTCTTCTCAGCCACAGCCATACTTACTTCTTTGCACCACCATTCACTTCCTTTTCTTACACCACCACCCACACGTCTCACACCACACACCTCTTCTGCATGCCCCACCATAGCACTCTTAAACAACTGCCGTTCCTCCTCCACACTGCCATTTTCCTGATCTTTCACTGCGTTCCACTCATCTTTCAATTTCTCCTGACACGTTATCATTTTCTCTCTTTTATCCAACTCACTCACTTTCAAAACCTCCCTGCCACACCTAACCCTCCTAGCTCTCACCCATCTCTTACCTACTCTTAACTTTCCCTCCACCAGGTAGTGGTCAGACATACCTCCACCCTCCCCTCTCAGAACTCTCACATCCAACAATCTTCCTATTACATTCCTAGACACAACCACATAGTACATCAATGCTTTATCCACAACCATTCCACCCTCCTGTGTAACTCATGTATACTAATAATTATCATTCTTCTAGAACAGCGTATTTCCAATCACCATCTCTCGCTCAACACACATCGCTATCATTCGTTCCCCATTTTCATTTCTTCCAGGCACACCATGCATACCAACTACACCTTCAACTGCTACATTTCCCATTCTGGCATTCAGATCTCCCATCGTTATCACATTCACATTCGCTCCAAAACTCTGCAGACACTCATCAACATCATTCCAGAAGGACTCCCTCTCTTCTTCATCCCTTTCACTACCAGGCCCATATGCACTCACAAACACCCACAACTCACGTTGAAATTTCGCTTTCACCCACATCAGTCTTGATGACACTTCCATTCAATCACACACTGCTGTACTTCCGGACTAACTAACAAGGCCACACCTTCTCTTGCCCTTCCTCTATCAACACCTGACAATCTTCCATTCACACTTCCAAACATAAACTCAGCCTTCCCTTTCATCTTCGTTTCACTCAAAGCTAACACATCCAACTTTCTTCTCACAAACATTCTCCCAATCTCCTCCCTTTTAGCCTCAATCGGACTACATCCACGCACATGAATGTAGGGAAAAGTAAAGTTATGGTCTTCAAGAGAAGTGAAGTTAAAGAATGTACAGTGAGGTTCTATGAGTAGGAAAAGGAAAATGTGAGTGTGTTTAAGTACTTGGGTAATGTGATGAGTAAGGGTGGAAGTTTGGAGGGTGTAGTGCCTGAAAGGGTACAACAAGGAAGAAAGGTTGCTGGTTCCTTGAAAGCAGAAATAAGAAACAGGGAAGTGAGCATGGAAGTGAAAAAGCTATTACATGACAGTATTGTGATACCAACTCTAACGTATGGAAGTGAAGCTTGGCCCTTGTTGGAGGGACAGATTCAAGCATGAGAGTAGCGGAAATTAGTTATCTGAGAGGAGCATGTGGAGTCACATGAAGAGACAGACTGACAAATGAGGAAGTGAAGAAGCATTGTGGTGTGGATGTGAATGTGATAGGAAGTGTTGGGAGAAACACACTGAAGTGGTTTGGCCATGTGGAGAGGATGGAGAGTGTGAAACTGACGAGGAAAGTGTATATGAGTGAGGTGGAGGGGGGGGGGAGAGACGGGGAGGCCAAGGATGATATGGAGGGATGGAGTGGAGAGGTACAGTATATGCGAGAGAGGGGTGTGAGCTGGGAGCAGGGCAGTGGAATGGAAGGGGATAGGGCGACATGGAAGCGATTTGATTGTGGCCACTCCTTACGGGATTAAGGCGTCTGGCAATAGATAGCTAGATAGAACCGTGTTCATACGTACTTTACCAGCCCTTACAGAATGAACTCCCCACGGTGTCTGCTGTCTGACTGGCTGGCCGCTGGCTTGTGGTGCCTATCGTGTCCAGACCACCAAGATATAAAGAAAACATTTGAACTTTTAACTTAGACATCGAACCAAAAAAATAAAATAAAACCATGCTTTTATGAATAATTCTTTTTTTTTTTTCTGCAAAGCATACATTTCACTTAAGTGTTTGTGACTTAGATTTTGTCATATATATATATTTTTTTTTAAATAACAGAACGGAGGAAGGAAAAATAAATGAGTACAAAAAAAAAAAACAATCCATGCACCAGATTACTGGTGTCCTCCGTTCATAAAATATCTGTAACAGTTAGACTTGAACAGCTGTGGGTTGAAATTTGGAGGGAAACAACTCTGGGGAAGCGAATTCCAGAGAGATGCAGTTCGGGGAATGAAAGAATTCTGATAGGCAGAAGTTCTGCAATATGGCTGAGTGACATTCCAGTCATGAGTGTTACCAGATGCCCGTGTAGCACGAGGGAAGGCATGGAGAGGTGGCACCATGGACGCAACTTCGTCTGAACATTTGCCAAATAAATATCTGTAAAATAATGCAAGGGAGGCAACATTCCTTTTTACATGCAGGGGAGGTAGTTTATATGTAATGACAGGGTTGTTAATGATTCTAACAGCTTTGTTCTGAATTTTGTCCTGTTGTCTTAATGCAACCTCTCCACAACCATTCCACAAGGGCGAGCAATATTCAAGCTGAGAGCGCACATGACTCTTATAAATTATAGCTGACTGCTCATAGGTGAAGACGTTACGGACTCTGTACAATATTCTAAGTTTCTCTGAGGCGGTTTTAGCAAGTGATCTGACATGAGAGGTCCAGCTGAGGGCACTTAAGTGAGATGCCAAGAATTTCAATACTTTTGGAGATGGGAATAATAATAGCACTGAAGGTAATGTACGAATCTGGCAATATCTGTCTATTAGTAAACTGTATATATATTTAGTTTTACTAGCATTAAAAGAGACAAGGTTGTTTTGTCCCCATTCACTGATCGTAGATAGATCTTGATTTATGAAGATGGCTGCACTGAGTTGAGAGGTAGAGATATTAGACTTTGTAAATGGGTGTCTGAGTGTGAATGAACTATGTAGTGTTGATTCATCTGCATATGAGTGAATGGGATTCTGGGTGACAGATAAGAGGTCATTAATATGAACCAGAAGTAGGGTTGGCGCCAGAACTGATCCCTGCGGCACGCCGGCGTTAATTGAGTGGAAATTGGAATATACATCATCTACATTTACTCTTATTTTCCTGTCACTAAGCTATGAAGAAATCAAAGGAACAAACGAGTTTAGTCCATAGCAAGGGAGTTTGGACAGCAGGGAACGGTGCCACACTCTGTCGAAAGCTTTAGAGATATCAAGAGCTACTGCATGAGTTTCTCCAAAAAGATCAATTGATTGATGGATGGTATGAGTTAAGAGATCGAGTATGTCAATGGTGGATCTTTCGTGGCGAAAACCATTTTGTCTATCACTAATTAAGCTATTGGATTCAAATGTTTAATAATGTGCTTATTAATTAAAGTTTCAAATACCTTACCAAGAGAAGATGTGACAGCTATTGGTCTGTAATTGGAAGGGTCAGACTAACTTCCTTTCTTCGGAATTGGGTGGATATTGGCTTCTTTTCATGAATTTGGGAATAAAGAAGTAAGTATGCATGGTCTGAATAATTTAGCTAGGACAGAGGCAAGTTCAGGAGAACACTTTTTCAAGTCAATTGCGGAATTCCATCTGGGCCTGGAGCTTTGTTGGTAGGTAAATTGTCTAGGATAGATTTTACGTATCTTGTCTGTATTTTAAGTGGGGCAATTTTGGGGGAATCAAGTTCCAGTACTGGGACATTCTGGCTGGTATCGTCTATGGTAGAGTTTCTGGCAAAGGTACTGGCAAAGATATCTGCTTTCCCTCGCGGGTCATTTGTAATGTTGCCATCTGAAGATTTTAGTGGGGGAATGGAAGATGACTTGTTAAAGTTATTATTGAAAGAATTAAGAGTTGACCAGAATATTCTATTGTCATTAGGGTTGTTAAGTAGTTTTGATGCTTGCTTTTGAAGAAAGTTTGATTTAGATAGATTTAATACAGCTTTTGCATGATTTCTACCAATTTTTAATTGGGAGAGTGATTCAGATGTTTTTGATTTTACGTAAGAGTTATATGCTAATGACTTTTGGGCTGTTGCTCTGGCACAGTTGCCATCAAACCATTTTGGAGAGTTCAATCTTTTAGTGAACTGTTGACTTGGTATGAATTAATCCATACCAGCTAGTATTAAGTCACAAATGTGGGACTGGGTAGAATTGGGATCACTAGAGAAGAAAGACTGCAATGGAATGTCAGCAAGATAATTTCTAAATCCATCCCAGTCTACCCTATCAAAGTGCCATCGGGTCACCCTGACAGGTTCAGAAAGGGGAGGTGTGGGAGGGTTAAGTAATGAGGCTTTGATGAGATTGTGGTCAGAGGATCCAAGTGGTGACAGTACCTCTATCCTGTATTGATCTGGATTATTTGTCAAGAATAAATCCAAGAGATGGGCATTATGGTCAGGATTATCAAGTATTCTGGTTGGTTGCTTTACCAACTGGGTGAGATTAAAAATGCTTACTTGGTACTGATGCCACCCTGCTGCCCCCCCTACCATCCCCTTTTTCCTCACTGTCGCATGGTACCTCACCGTCCCTCTGGATCTTTCCACCTCCCACTCTGGGAACCACTGATCTAAATGAACTCTTTAGACTCCTACCTACAGGTATGTACTTCCTAAGATGAAAAAAACTTTTTAATGATAGCCAGAATACAATAAAAAAGGCAGCTCGATACTGAAGGTAACTGAACTGCGGGCTAGGAACATATTTACATTGACATCCTTTAATATACCTACTAAATTACTGTGATTATTGCACACACACACACACACACACACACATACAAGATATATTTCGCTCAAAATGTCTTGAGGCTAAATACAAATTATTTTTAAATTCACGGTGTTAACCTTATATATTTTTTCGTTAATTATAGTTGATTTGGAGGCCCCCCTCAGAAAGCTTGGGGGACGAACGCCCCTCGTGCCCCCCCCCCAAATGACGACCTGTTCCTTGGGGATTGACATGCTAAGTATTCTTGCTTATCTTCTTACATCTCTACCCATTGTCCACTCGACCTCCTTCTTGTGTTTTCTCATGTTTTTTCTTCTATATTTATACTTCACTTTCTTCTTCTTCCACGATTCTCTTTTTAAATATTTTCCACGTGACGTCACAAGTCGTGACTTTTGTTTATGGCGCCATATTGGACGGCAGATTGTCGACGTCTAGAGAGAGAGAATTGCAGAATCCACAATGGTATTCCACTGTTTTGCCTTCGGCTCCAAGACAAGGCAGAAAACTGGAAGTACGGTAAACTTCTACCGGTTTCTAACCAATGAGGAAAGGCGAGAGAAGTGGATAGCTGCCATGGAGAGGAAAAACTGGCAGCCGACGGCCTACTCCCGGCTCTGTTGCAAGCATTTCATATCAGGTGAGCCGATGATTTGTGAGTAGATACGGTCATATTTACCATTCTTAGCAGTTGCAGGTGTCGTGGGGTATCCTAATTGTGTTAATGTCAGAGCACAAGACCCACACGGACATGAGTGTGCGTGGGAAAAGAGGGAGAGGGTCCAAGTCACAGGCCTTGTTTTGATATTATTGCAGAGTTTCACAAAAACTAAATCTGACATAGCAGTGATGATCAAGAATGTTAGGTACGTAAGTAAAACCAATTAAATTACAGGTTAGGTCATACTTGAAGCTACAGTAGGTTAGGTTAGGTATGGAGGCTAGGTTATGTCTGGTTAAAGCTTACAATTTTATTTTTTCAATGTTTTTCAACTGTGATTCACTTGAAACTGATATTTGTGTCGCGGTGCATGATTTTAATAATAGTTCAGTATAGAATATTGTTCAAGACCTCAGTATAAAACTTATATACCATTGTGAGCTTGTGTGCTAAACAATGTTCCAATTATAACTGAAGCAAAATTACTAGTACTACTATTTATAATTTTCTGTTTTATTTAGAATAAAATGTTGCTCCAGAAAAGGCAAAACTGTCAATACATGCTCCAATTAAATGTACATTTTCCATTTAGTACAAAAATTCTTTAATTACCGATAAGAGGATAAAAAATGTACAGGTACTTATATCAACAGCCCCCTGTATTTATCTTTTACCAGGTATGCAGCTACTAAGATGTTTTTAATATAAAATGTAAAATCATAAAAACTATATTGTTGAAGTCTTTTAGTTTTATGTTGTGGTATTCATCAGCATGAAATAAGTAACCTTAATTTAAATTTGTGCCAGTGTTATGTTTTAGCTGTAATGTAAGAGTTATCATCAAGAGTAGTGTTGATGTTTTTGGCCTATACTGTCAATTATGCATTTAATGTAAAACTACTTAAAACATCAGCATATAGGCTGTGTGTATGTTTCGAGGTCTATAATTACTGAAGTTTCCAAAATATGTAAATTTTCTTGGTAAATTTCAAGAATAACACCCACCTCACCTTGAGGCTTAAAATATTCCTCTTTAAATGTTTTATAGTGTGATTAATTTGAATCTGATAACTGCAGTAGGCCAATAGCCCCATGCTAGACAGCTCCCAGAAGAGTGTAACTAATTTACCTTGCCTACAATAGCCCATGCAGGTTCATGCTATGCAGCTCTCACAGGAATGTGACTACAAAAATGACAAATTTTGTATGCAACCCATACCTCTCCTACGCTTATCTAGCCTATGCTTGCAACTTTCTAAATAGGGGGCAGCATCTAGGGTACATCACTGGGAAACCAAATTTATCAACTACTCGATTCTCAGTCAGTGTAATACAATCCCTCACCTCTTGGCCCCACGTCAATAATTTGCTGATTACCAAGTCGATTTACAAGTACCATATGTCAATTCCAGCTATCTACGTTGCATATATACAATATGACATGTCTGTTTACCTTGAAGGATGCCCCAGTGAACTTTGATGGAGTGTTTACCAAATAGTGATAGTGTTCGCCATATCTGAGATCTGGTTTCGGTCTCCAATCCTTGGAACTGGTGAATTTCTCCCTAGATATGGTGTAAGAATCTAGCCCCAAACAATTTATCTTATTCTTGTACAGATCTTGGTGGCATTGATTCAGATTTATGCATATATCAGACAGTTTCATCTCTGACAGCCCTGTCTGGACAGCCATTACTGCGAGGAGCTTGCCGTCCAATATGGAGTCGTAAACAAAATCACGTGATTTCTGTGACGACACTGGAAAAGGTCTATATCCCACCATCCTCCAGCCCTCTCTGCCATTTCCCATGCTTGTTGTGCTCTTGTTCTAATTTCTGCTCAGTGCTTATGCCAAAGGGTTTTATACACGTCTTTCAGCAGCCTGCGACGCTCTCTATACATGGCAACCTCGTCCTCTCCTCCATTTCCTTCTATTCCATCTTCTTCTTCTTCTCCTATACTTCCTCTTCATCTAGGCTTTGGTCAGAGGTGATGCAGATAAGACGATGGTGTGGAGTGGAAACACGACTTGCCCATCCCCTTAATGACGTTGTAAGTCCCTGTATCGCAGGCCTTGTTGCTGAGGGATGCCACGTCACCTACCATGTGACAATTGCCGTCCCGATAATTTTCACCCTGTGTTCTTGCCCTACACCCTACAGGCATGGCAGAGAAGTTCCAGGTTCATTAATAGGGCCCAGGGTTGCGAGAATATAGAATGGTCCACCCAGGAGTGTGAGCATTCGAATGCTGGTGAGGTGAGCCGGCAGCAACGTTTGTGTAGTCAACATTTATAACCTAAGTAGGAGGCAGGGAACACAACACCTGACAGAGCATAAACATAAAATCCTTGAGCAACTGGTTGGGTTGTTTTGTGTAGGAGTCCAAGAAGAAGTTTAGGCTGGAAGCATTGTAATTCATCCAGGTGTGAATGGGCGAAAGAATTATTTTAGGGGAAGATCTCAGGGAGTGCTCGAATTGCATCTAATTCAGCAAGAGTGACATATTGAAAGAGTGACTTATTGAGAGTTTGGTGTCCGGCGAGGGTGGCTTATGCCGGGAGTGTAAGCGATTCACTGTGTGCACTGAAACTGTCACCAAGGACCAAATGACCTTTACCTTGAACAATTTGAATTGTCTTGGCAATATCGTTTGCGGCACAGTTAAGAGTAAATTGCATAGATATATTTGTAGAAAAACACCACTGATCTTTATCTCTAACAAATATACCTGTAAGGACCAAATTGCTAACAACTCTTTCTACAAGGCTAAGATGCAAAGTCCTTGTTGATTGACATAGCACTCTCACAGGTGCTAATGCTTTATCTCAACACAAGACTTTGTGGCTCACAAACAGGTAGCATTTGATTAATACAGCACTGAATGAAATCGTCAGTCAACATTATAGCGAAAACGATTTTCACCCAGTTAAAAAACTTAGCAGATGGAACTGTCTGTACAGATATTTGTCTCAGGGACTTTATAGGACAATGAAGTGATTTTTAAGACATCAAAAGTGTCTGCCGGGTCTCCCTGAACCGGAATCTGTAAGTAGAAGCATGCTGAAGAGGGGATCTTGCGAGGTACCACCGTTATGAGGTCACAATATAAGACAAGGTATTCAGGATGGGCAGGAAAAAGAAGTCCTTGCCTCGTCAATGAATTATTGTTCAGAAGATCCAGCAGTAATGTATTTGACACATTATCTGCACTCAGGGGAGTTTGCATCATGCTCTGAAGGGCTAACTTAATCCTCACATGATCGGCAACAAAATCTAACAAAGCCAACTGAAGATTATGAAAAGCTTCAATGATGCAAACTTCGCCTTCCAACTGCAAAGTCTTGATAGAGAAAAGTATAATTACTGCATGTGAAATCTTGGCTACCGTTTCTAATTTGGTCAGTGTGGCTTGCATACGTGATATATCCCCAGCGGTAACATTTACAACCTGGGAGTGAACACTCAATACTCGACATTCCTTTTCAGCAATTTCTTCAGTTTGACCCAATCTGGCAGGATTTCGCCAACCTGCTCCTGAGCTGCAGTATTAAATAAAGCATCAGCAATAATACAAATAAGATTGCACCTCTGGGTCTATGACTGGCCAATAGTTTATGTGACAGCAAGTAATCAAGAGAATTTATTAAATTATTAAATCTAACAGCAAATTCATGTTGAAATGACACCAAAGTTTCTTTTCGTGATGATAAAAGGAGGACAAGCTTCCCATGTAATCAATATCCCATTGTACAGAATCAACCAAATCTCGTGCAATAACAAAATGTTTTTATAGCTCATCCTGTTTTAACAATACATGGACCACATAATGATTACCTGTCGAGATAAACTTGGAGACTGGAGAATAGATGAGGCTTGATGGAGCAGGCTGCTTAATGTGGGGGCAAGTTTGTCTACCATTTCTGACACTACGAGTGCAAGCAGCAAAATCTGACACAAAATAGAATAACATAACTACTATGACTTAATCTCAGTTCCTTGCCTGTCTTCCTGTCAATGTGCTCTAACGGTCTGTCTATGACTAGTGGTAAATCTTCCACTGTCGTGTGTAATCTCAAGCAATAACTGGGGGCTGGGATTGCATCCTCTGGGTTACTAGTATAGGACGAATGACTTAGCGTCGGGGAGTCTGCCTCTATCGAGGCTTCCCAGTCACCATTCACCTCATTCTCACTTTTGTCTCTACCCTCGCTCTCGCCTCCTCTCTGCTGAATCAGGTCATTAATACCAATTTCGCCTCTCATTACTCTACTCTGCATCTCTTGCGTATCTTGGGTCTCTCTTCCACAAACAGAACTTTGTCTGGTAAGAGAGACGAATACTCTGCATCACGTCTATATACCAGAATGGCGGTTATCCTTCTCCTTCTCCTTCTCCTCCTTATCGTCATCATCATCATCATCATCCGCCTCATGTACTAGGCACTCACGATGAACATTCTTGTTATCCATAGTGGTGCGAGAAGATTCGAGAAGCACTTTTACACGACTGGTATGAAGTGTGGAGATAGCTCCGTCCTTCTCACGACGCACTTTTATTACTACATCACTGAAACACTCCATGACCATGTAAAGTCCCACATAAAGTAGCAGTAGTTTCCTAGTAACTCCTAGCTTTGGTATCATATGCACATACACTCTATCCCCCTACACGGAGAGGCTTAAGAGTGGCCCTCTGGCTTCTGTAGTTCTCATTCTTGGTACTGGTTGGATTTACTGAATGTACAGCTGACATCACTGGGACACTGTGGCTGCCATGGTAGCTAGCATATATTTAGCATCATCTTCATTATAGTGTGACTGTGATTCATTCATTGTCTGATATGGCACCAGAGGGTCTCTCAGATAAAAAAGGAAATATATAGAGTCCTTAATGTAGTTACTAAATCCTGAATTATTGGCCGGTCATGCATGCTAAATGTATCATTTGATGCCAATGATTTGCATTGCTCACGATCATTGTACGCAAAATTTGAATCACATTTCCGTTCGCCCTTTCCACTAACCCATTTGCAGAAATGTGACATGGCGAGGTTGTGGCGTGCCTAATTCGGACTATGTCCGGTACCGGTACCCCATGTTGTGTGGCATTCACGAATTCCGCTCCCTGGTCCGTGACCAGTTATTGTGGAATTTTGTGAATGCATAGAATCCTCTCTACAAACACACGAGCTACCTCCTCCGCAGTCTTAGTTTTTTGTCTTTCAGCAACAAGGAATCTGGCTAGTGTAACCACTAACGTGAGGACATATTTGTGTCTTGCCTCAGACATATTCAACGGTCTTATAATATCCATATGGACCGGATAACATGGCGACAGCACATCTGGATACCTCATAAGAGGAGCCTGGGTGTCCTTTGATCTCTTAGAGGTGATGTACTGTGTGCAGAGCCAACACATATTGGTAATGCCCTTAACTATACAGTATTTGGCCAATATGCAGATCTCTTGGCAAGTGAGATAGTGACCTTTGTCCCATCATGTCCTGACAGTGGCAGTTGATGGGCGAAATCTAATGCTGCTGGCACACTGGGTTCAGGTACTACAACCTGTAATACATCATTTTCCTTATATGCACGAGTTTCTTTCCTGTACAACAAACCATCCTGGCAGAGGCAAAATGTTCAACAGAGACAGCCAGTTTGGGGACCTGAGGGGCTTCTCCACGAAGGTACCATATTAATGATCCACAAACCGGATGTGCATCTTGCTGCTTCCACATTTCGTCAAGAGTCCATCTGACAGTGTCAGTGTTGGTCATGCTTCTCGTGACAGCCAATATAACCTCTATATCATCGTCTTGTTCTCAACAAAGGCATGACAAGGCGTCAGCTGCTTTATTCTAATGTCCAGGTGGATAAGACACATTTATACCATATTTGGTAACCAGGATTTGCCACCTAGCTATCCTTCCTGACTGTTCTTTAGCATTAAACAGCCAAGGCAGGAATAGGCTGTAGCACCAGTCGAGCAGGGCAGTACTCCCGAGGTGGATGGAAAGCTGATGACAGGGAGTGCTGGAGCTACCGTTTCATCAGCCCTCAGGACTAGTTCCTGACCATCCCACTTTGCTAAACTTTTTCAGTGTCTCAGTTACACAGAAAGTAGGCCAGCATGCTTTCCAGTACAAATTTCTCTAACTATCTACATCAAACTACATGCACAGTAGACACTGCACTTCCTTTTCCAAAATTCCAAAAAAATCATGGCATCCCAACACTCAGTCTCGGAGTCCCCAGTGGGGGGACCATCTTCTGCCACTCTCCCGGTGATGACTTGAGCTGCCTGGAACCAGTGTCTGACTCACTTCTTCATTTCTACAACATTCGCGGCCTTTCTTCTAACTTTCACTCTGTTGAGCACCACCTCTCCTCCTCTAAACTTCACTTTCTTTTTCTAACTGAGACTCAGCTATCTGAGGCAACTGACAGCAAACCCTTTTCTGTATCCTCCTACTTTCTCTATACTCATTTCAAAGCCAAAGGTGGCTGTTGTGTATATAAACTCAACGACTTATCCTGCTCTCATGTTCCTGAACACGATTCTTCCAAATTCTCTACACTCTGGCTTTGGCTTTAACCCGCGGCGTCCTGTCGACGTGAATTAACGTCTACACGTTTTGTCACTGCCAATCCCGTTGATGTACATAAACGCGAATCAATTGCAAGGTCCCTAATTTGCACAATTATCAATTTTTGCGAGTGATTTTTGGTATGCATACACGGGACACCTTCCTCTACAAGATGCCAAGCAGGGACAATGCCTTACCCAGCATGACCTCCCCCCCCTTGCACGCCATTGTCTCAGCAATTCATCTGTTACCAGTGACCTGGCCAGAAAAGCCATGTCATGCCACGGTATGAAATTCAGGGCCAGAGTGATTCCCCAATCGATGACAAAGTGGAGGACAAAGTTTACATAGCATTAGAGGAAGAAACAGTCAGAAATGATGATCAGGTAATGTCACCAGAAAAGGTCATGTATGTTGATGTGTTTCATGAGAGAAACAATGCTTATATTGCCTATATTACTGTGTGAAAACCAATATTCTCTTGTACTACATATAAATTTGTACCAAATAAATAAATAAATACCGTTTATGAGTGGTGTGGAATGGTTACACTCCCATATAACTCGTTTTCTTTGGAGCCAGCCTGATAGAAAACCCAGTAAGGTGAGGAGGTACTGCTACCTGTCTCGAGTATTTTAAACCTCAGGTGAGCGATTTCTCTATGATTTTTCGATGCTTCTCACCAAAAGCGGAGGTTTGAGCCAAAAAAAAAAATTTCCAAAAATGGTCGGGATTGGGGGGAGTCACTGGTGGTAAAGTGGTCGGGATGGGGTGGGTTAATGTATTCTCTGACTAAATATATCTGTGCTGTTCACTTATCCCCTAATTCTACTATCAAAAATTCTTTGACTATCTTACTTCTATGATGGAATACATTCTATCCATTTCTTCTTTCTCAGAAATCTCTATTTTAGGAGATTTCAATGTTCACCACCACCTTTGGCTCTCCTCTCCTTTCACTGATCCACCTTGTGAACAAGCCTACATCTTTTCTAACCTTAATGACCTAGAGCAGCTTGTACAGCACCCTACCCGTATCCCAGACCGCCTTGGAGATAGCTCCAACATACTTGACCTCTTCCTTACAACTAATCCTTCTGCTTACACTGTTAATCTTTTCTCTCCGCTGGGCTCCTCCGATCACAACCTTATCACCTTAACCTGTCCTATCACTCCGGTATGGCCTGTGGACCCTCCAGGGAAACGTCGTCTGTGGCATTTTGGAGCCGCGGATTGGGAGGCCCTCAGGCAGTACTTCTTTGATTTTCCCTGGAATGATTATTGCTTCCAAGGCTGGGAGCCATCTGAGTGTGTCTTGCGCATTACAGAGGTTATTCTCTCAGGCAGGGAAGCATACATTCCTTTCTCGTATCCATTGTCTAACGCAAGAAAGCCTTAGTTTAATCACGCTTGTTCTAATGCTGTCCGCAACAAGGAGAGGGCTTACACAAGGTACCAGAGCCAACCCACCCCTGAATCACATCATCTTTACGTTTCTGCCCGGAATCGTGCTAAATCTGTTCTTCGCTCTGCTAAAAATAATTTCATCCATACTAAATGCTTTCAGCTTCCAACTCGAATTCTTCCCACTCTTTCTGGCACCTTGCCAAAAACCTTTCTAACAACCTTACCTCATCATCCTTCCCTCCTCTTTTCTCTCTGATGATTCTGTAGCAATCTCTTCTACTGATAAAGTAGATCTCTTCACACAGACTTTCTCCTCCAATTCCACCTTAGATGATTCCTGTGCTGTTCCTCCATCACTTCTCCCCTCTGACTTCCTCATGGCTGACATTAAAATTTCTTCAGCTGATGTATTTTCTGCCATCACTGGCCTCAGTACTAACAAGGCATATGTGTCCCATGGAGTCCCTCCTGTTGTTCTCAAGAACTGTGCTTCTGTGCTTACACCCTGCCTAGGCAAACTCTTTCGCCTTTGTCTGTCAACTTGTACCTTTCCTTCTTGCTGGAAGTTTGCTCTCATTCAGCCAGTCCCAAAGAAGGGTGACCACTCACAACCCTCCAACTATCATCCAAATGCTTTAACGTCCTGTATTTCCAAAGTTTTTGAGTTAATTCTCAATAGAAAAATTTTAAGGCATCTTTCCCATCATAACCTTCTATCTGGTCGTCAGTACTGGTTCCGTCAGGGATGTTCCACTGGTGATCTTCTCACCTACCTTTCAAACTCCTGGTCATCCTCCTTTCGGGACTTTGGAGAAAGCTTTGCCATTGCACTTGACATCTCAAAGGCTTTCGATCGAGCCTAGCATAAATCTTTAATTTCCAAACTGCCCTCTTACGGTGTCTGTCCTATCTGTGCCTTCATCGCTAGCTTCCTTTCTGGTCATTCTATAGCCGCTGTTGTAGACCGCCACCGTTCTTCTCCTAGATCTATCAACAGTGGTGTTCCTCAGGGCTCTGTCGTATCACCAACTCTCTTCCTTTTATTCATCAATGACCTTCCAAGCTGTACATCTAACCCTATCCACTCATACGCTGATGACTCCACCCTTCACCTTTCCATTCGGTTCCCGCAACGTCCATCTCAGCAGTTACTTCAACAAACAAGGGATGAGGCTATGGTACACCTAATGTCTGACTTGGCTCATATTTCTGACTGGGGTAAAAATAATCTGGTTGTTTTTAATGCATCTAAGACTGAGTTCTTACACCTATCAACCCAACAAAATCTTCCACAGGTATACCCACTAATGTTTGATAATATTCAGCTTAATCCTGCATCATCCTTGAACATGCTTGGGGTTTCATTTACTTGGGACTTATCTTGGAAAGAACATATTACATCTCTTGCAAAATCTGCTTCCAAGAGATTAGGTGTGCTAAGCCGACTCCATTCTTTCTTTACCCCTGCACAATTGTTGACTCTATACAGGGGTTTTATCTGCCCCTGTGTGGAGTACAACTCTCATGTGTGGGGAGGCTCCCCACATACAGCTCTTCTCAATAGGGTGGAGTCAAAGGCTTTTCGTCTCATTAACTCTCCTCCTCTTACTGACTCCCTTCAACCTCTGTCTCTTCGCCGCACTGCTGCATCGTTATCTCTTTTCTATTGCTACTTTAATGGTCACTGCTCCTCTGAACTGTCTGCATGCATTCCTGCACCTCTACAACGGGCGCTTAGCACCTATCTAGCAGCAAACTCTCATCCCTTTTCTGTCCTTCATTTATAAAACAGGTCAACTCTGGAACTGTCTCCCTCTGTCTGTATTTCCTACTGCCTATGATCTCCAGTCTTTCAAGTGCAGTGTGTCCAGGCATCTCGAAATGATCGGATCTTGAATTTGGCTCTCTATTGTATTTTGTTTTTCTCTTGGAGGGGACTTATTGCGGGCTCATGGCCTTTGGTTCCTTCTTTCTCGCATAAAAAAAATGTGAGGGGTCGATGATCCGTCAACACAATCACTTTATATTCTAAAACAAGTGGTCAGTTTATTTGCAGCCCATACACTATATTCAAAGTTTCTTGCTTATTAGTAGCATAATTCATTTCAGCCTTATTAATTTTAAAGCTTTCTTAAAATATGTCAGTGGCCTAAGAAATCCATCATCATCTTTCTGCTGTAACACTCCACATATTGATGTACTGCTTGTGTCCATCGTCAAGTAGGTCGGCTTATCAAAAAAAGGAAGCTTAATATTATCTGTTAACTTGCTTTTCAGAACTCTGGAGGCCTGATCTGCCTCACTGTTCCACAGAGTCATCTGTTTAGAGCTCTTTACCTCCTTCCTACAAGTCAGACTTGTGAGAGGTAGAGTAATCTTAGAGAAGCCATCAGTAAGCCTATGGTAATAATTAATCTTAGAATACGTTGGAGTGCTTTTGGTGCCTGGGGGAATGCGATTCTCCTTAATGGGTTGGACCTTATCCGGCTGGGGTCACAATCCTTCAGTAGAAATTATATGTCCTAGGTAAGATAGCACCACTGTAACTTAAGAGTAAGTTGAGCTCCTTCCAATCTAGAAACAACTTCATCAAAATTTTTTACATGTGAATGAAAAGCTTTATGATAAACAAGCATGTTATCCAGGTAAGTGTGACTGATATGTCCCATCAAACTGACGAGGATTTCGCTGATTATTCTTTGAAATGGGGCAGGGGCATCCTTCACGCCAAAGGGTAGGTTATTATGCTCCCAATAACCGTCTGGTGAGGAAAATGCTGTCATCCCGTTGTATTTGGTGGTAACTCTTCCTCAAGTCCATACTACTAAAGACAGCATTCTCTCCTAACTCTGAAAGGATATGTGTGATATTTGGCAACGGGAAGGGATCTAATACTAATCTGCTTATTCAGGTGTTGAAAATCGAGACCGATCTGTAATCCACTTTTTTTTTTTTTTTGTGCCTACTGGGACCAGTGGTGAACAACAAGGTGATCCGGAAGGGCGTATGATATTTTGTTCCCTTAACCCATTAAGTTGTTGCTTTACCCGCTGCGTACCGTCTATTTTTAGCCTTATGGGTCGCCCCAGTGCCGGCCATTTTTCGACCTTTGTTTTTGGCTAAAATGATAGATTTTCATATGGAAACAACGAATTTCGCCATTAAAATGCTCACCGAGGCTCAGAAATCAGTTTTATTGAGTCCTGCATACTAGTCTATACTGTAGGTATAGCCGCTCTCTCACACTCACCACATATGTGAGAGAAAGCCGTTTTCTATGTAAATATACTCAGGTATTTATGCTGGGAAGGTATAGCAATGTTCAGTACACTTTTCTGATTACTAATTACTTCAGCATCTATCACAATTTGCGTGTCTTTCTCACTGTGAATGCATTATCTTACACTTACTTGAAGATAGGTACAACCTGACTTCATTACATACAGTCCTGGCACTTACAAGAAGGTATTTACAACTTGACTTCACTATAGTCCTTACACTTACAAGAAAATATTTATAACTTACACTTACATGAGAATATTTACAAAATGCCTTCACTATGCGCAGCACTGGGTGAGGCACACAGACAGAGGGAGGCAGAGCGAGTGTGAGGGGGGGAGTGAGTGAGTGTATGACCTTGACAGCCTGGGGGATGGTAGTGGAACAGTTACCTTACATGCCTGCCAGTTTTTACCTGCAAATCTTGAAAAATGCAGTCACAGTGAAGTTATTTATGTTAAACCGTTTCAAAATGGCACAGGCACTGGCCGCGGCATTATGTCAGACCATTTTAAAATGGCACTGGCACACGGCAGGTTAAGAGTCTCATGATACATTCCTGGTATTTTGTAGGGAAGGCAATTCACGACAGGTCAAAAAATCAAAAATTCCTCGACTATCTTACTTCTACGATGGATCACATTCTATCCATTACTCCTTTCTCTGAAATCTCAATTCTAGGAAATTTCAGTGTCCACAACCTCCTTTGGCTCTCTTCTGCTTTCACTGATCCACCTGGTGAACAAACCTACATCTTTTTTATCCTTATTGACCTAGAGCAGCTTGTACAGCACCCTACCCATATCCCTGACTGCCTTGGAGAGAACTCCAAAATATTTCACCTCTTCCTTACAACTGATCTTTCTGCTGACACTGTTAATCTTTCCTCTCCATTGGGCTCCTCCAATCACAACCTTATTACCTTGATGTGTCCTATCACTTCGGTACGGCCTGTGGACCCTCCAAAGAAACGTCACCTGTGGCACTTTGAAGCTGCGGATTGGGAGACCCTCAGGCAGTACTTCTTTGATTTTCCATGGAATCATTATTGCTTCCATGGCCGGAAGCCATCTGAATGTGCCTTGCACATTACAGAGGTTATTCTCTTGGGCATGGAAACATACAATCCCTTTTTATATCTTCTGATTAATGCAGGAAATCCTTGGTTTAATCACGCTTGTTCTAATGCTCTCCACAACAAGGAGAGGGCCTATACAAGGTACCAAAGCCAATGCACCTCTGTATCACATCTTTTTTATGTTTCTGCCTGGAATCATGAAAAGTTTGTTTTTTGCTCTGCTAAAAATAATTTCATCCATAATAAATGCTCGCAACTCTCCAACTCGAATTCTTTCCACTCCTTCTGGCACCTTGCCAAAAGCCTTTCTACCAACTTTACCTCATCATCCTTCCCTCCTCTTGTCTACTCTAATGGCCCTGTAGCTATTTCTTCTACTGATAAAGCAGATTTCTTCGCTCAGATTTTCTCCTCCAATTCCACCTTAGACAATTCTAGTGCTGTTCCTCCATCATTCCCCCCCTCTGACTTCCTCATGGCTGGCTGACATTAAAATTTCTGCAGCTGATATATTTTCTACCATCACTGGCCTTAATACTAACAAGGCATATGGGCCTGATGGAGTCCCTCTTGTTGTCCTCAAGAACTGTGCATCTGCACTTCCACCCTGCCTAGGCAAACTCTTTCGCCTTTGTCTTTCAACTTCTACCACTCCTTCTTGCTGGAAGTTTGCTCTCATTCAGCCAGTCCCAAAGAAGCATGACCATTCCCAACCCTCTAACTATCGTCCAATTGCTTTAACACCCTGTGTCTCAAAGGTTTTGAGTCTATTCTTAACAGAAAAATTTTAAAGCATGTTTCTTATCACAGCTTTCTTTCTGATCGTCAATATGGGGTCCGTCAGGGGTGCTACACTGGCGATCTTCTCATTTACCTTTCAGACCAATGGGCATCCTCCTTTCGGGACTTTGGCGGAAGCTTTACCATTGCACTTGACATCTAAAAGGCTTTTGATCGAGTCTGCCATAAATCTTTAATTTCCAAACTGCCCTCTTACGGTTTCTATCCTTCTATCTGTGCCTTGATGTATTGCTTCCTTTCTGGTCATTCTATTGCCGCTGTGGTAGATGGCCATCGTTCTTCTCCTAGATTTATCAACAGTGGTGTTCCTCAGGGCTCTGTCCTATCACCAACTCTCTTCCTTTTATTCATCAATGACCTAGCCGTACATCTAACCCTATCAACTCGCACGTAGTTGATTCCACCCTTCACCTTTCCATTTGGTTCCTGCAATATCCATCTCAGCAGTTACTTTAACAAACAAGGGATGAAGCTATGGCACACCTAATGGCTGACTTGGCTCGTACCTCTGACTGGGGTAAAAATAATCTTGTTTTTAATGCACCAGAGACTCAGTTCTTACACTTATTAACCCAACAAAATCTTCCACAGGAGTACCCACTAATGTTCATTAATATCCAGCTCAGTCCTGCATCATCCTTGAATTTGCTTTGGGTTTCATTCACTCGGGATTTATCTTGGAAAGATCTTATTGCATCTCGTAAATTCTGCTTCCAACAGATTAGGTGTGCAAAGCCGACTCCGAACCTTCTTTATCCCTGCACAGTTGTTGACTTTATACAGAGGTTTTATTTGCCCCTGTATGGAGTACAACTCTCATGTATGGGGTGGCTTCTCACATACAGCTCTTCTCAACAGGGTGGAGTCAAAGGCTTTTCGTCTCATCAACTCTTCTCCTCTTACTGGCTCCCTTCAACCTCTGTCTCTTCGCCGCATTGTTGCATCTTTTATCTCTTTCCTACAGCTGCTTCAATGGTCACTGTTTCTCTGAACTGTCTGCTTGCATTCCTCCACCTCTACGACGGGTTCGTAGCACCCAACTAGCAACGAACTCTCATCCCTTTTCTGTCCAACTCTCAAATGCAAAAGTTAACCGTTTCTCCAAGTCCTTCATCTATGCAACAGGTCAGCTCTGGAACTGTCTCCCTCTGTCTGTATTTCCTGCTAGCTATGATCTCCAGTCTTTAAAAATCCAGTGTGTCCAGGAATCTCGAAATGAAGGGATCTTGAATTTGGCTCTCTTGTGTATTGTTTCTGTTTTTCCTTGGAAGGAAAGGTTTGCAGGTTCCTGGTCTTTGGTTCCTTCTTCCTTGCATAAAAAAAAAGTCCCATGGCACAAATACAGTGGAGGAAATAGAGCGTAGTAGTCAATGGTTCCTCAGGCAAAGAGAACACATGACGATGCTTTTGCACAAGGCATTTGAGGGCATCATTCTCCCGACTGTCTGATGAAAACAATCCATATATAACGTCAAACAGTGTTAACCTTTCTTCTCCCTGTGTTACACAAGTTGCTTGGCCTTGCTCTTTTTCCTGACTATCGTCCTACCATACTTCCTCGAACGATTCAACTATACCCATCCTGTACATGCCAGATATATTGATCTGGTCCAGGGCGATGTTAACATAGCCACTACAAGCCCTGGAATTTCCTCTTGCCTCACTCGGGACAATACTTACAATCCCTGCCCACATAATAGTGTTGAAAGTACAATCAGGACTCAGAGAGAATAAACCAAGGGTCTATCCCGAAATACCATCGATGTAGCACAACTGTCCCACTGGTCATACAGCATCCAGAGACATACTCTACTTCATCTGATAAGCTGGCTTCAGTTACGGTCAAGGCGAAAGTATCTCCTATGTGAAGATTCTCCTCATCAACATGTATTCCACCTTCTCATCAATGTCAATGCACAATGGGCCTGTGGTAATGTGTACAATTCAGGCAAAATAATAACAGAACCTAGAATCACTGAAATCACACAAGGTAAACTTCTAACCACTATCAACTCACTTTCAGAGGTGCAGCCTGCCCACTGTATAGGTAGGTCAACCTCTCTTACAACTTCATCATCACTGGGAGACAGTAGCTTTCGGCCTACATACGGCCTGAGCTCAGGTCTCCGTTCACTCAAACTCTTATAGGTTTCTTGATTAATGAGTGAACGACATGCTTCTGTATCCAGGAACATGGGGCAATCCCTCAATTCATCACACATTCCCTCCACCACTAGATCCATTCCGTTTGCCAATGTTGCGACAATCAGTCGTTTTTATTCCCCCGCATATTACGAACATTTCGCGGTATGGTGAGTTACGATTTTGTACAGGTCACATCGCATTCCTTTACCTGAGTTTTATACCTTAATAAGCAATATGCTGCCATGTGACACAACCTCCACAATGGAAGCATCTAAGCATCTTCTTAGCTGATAAGCTGTTAGGATATACTGGCCTCGCGAGATTTGCCTCGAGGCGTGACAAGTGCACTCTCGATGGCCAGCGACATCGCATCTACTGCACTTTCTTAGGCCAATCAGGGTGAACTACCCAGAATCTACTTTCTCTCCTTGTGAATGCTTTGCTGTCAGTGGGGCCTATGGCTACATTCGCAACTACATCATGCTTTCTCTCCTTTGCTACTTTATCATCAGCAAGCGGTGAGCTGCACTGTTGTGCCCAAGCAATGGCGTATTCACGAGCTTATCAGGATCATCGTACTCATCAACATCAGTAGTGACTGTATAGGCCTACTGACTGGGGATCATTTCCCTGAATAATTTTATTGCCATATACAAGGCACATTCTCCAGAACTAGGCTTAATGCTTGCAACACGGTCAGCAAGCTTCACTAATCACGACCGGTAATCAGTGATACACTCACCGGGATTAAGACTCAGTCGTACCAATACCCGATGAACAAGCTGGAGGGCTATTTCAAGAGAGTATAGTTTGAGGGGACAGACTTGAAATCCTCCCAGCTACCATTCGCTTCATAAATAAATTGTTCAGTTCTGTCATAAGCACCAGCTTCAGTCGCGGCGCACGACTCTGAGATTGTCATTATCACCCTGGCAACCTATCTTTTAAAAGTGCATCCCATTTCGTGGATAACATGAGACGCAAGTGGTTCGTGTATAATAATATTCGTGTATATTCGTGCATAATAATATGATTCGTGTGTGATATGATACGAAATTGAACGCACTTTTAAATGGTAGGTTGCCAGGGTACGATAATGGCAACCTCAGAGTCGTGCGCCGGGACTATAGTATGTATTCCCTGGCTACATCGAACCTTTCAAGTGTAGTCCACCAAGGTCCAGTTGTTTTGTTCAAGATATCCCTTAACCCTGTATTAACACTGGGCTCGAGAGTTGACCCTGGGTATTCAGCTAATGTTGTATGTTTGCTGGCTGTGAAGTAGTTTAAGGCCTTTACTCGAAATTCAGGATCATTCTGGTTATCTGTTATTGCCTGTGAAAACTGATTGGAAAGGATCATAATACCTTCTGTACTATTTGCTTCCACCATTTCAATTAGTGTTTCAGAATCTGGAGTTGATGATGTATCAACAGGAAAAGTCTATTCGTCTGAGTTAGAATCACTACTATACTCACTGAAGTCTACACAGTGGGTTTCAAATTTCAGGTGTGGAAGTGATATCAAAGACGTTCGAAACTTAAAGTATCCCATGAAGCTGCCACGATTGTCTTACCCTACACTCCCTCAGCAACCAGTTGCACACTTCGCATTCAAACTCTTTGAGAACGATAACTGACTGCTGTTAATTAGTATTTGGTAGCATGAAAAAAATAGCAGTGTGGAGTGTGGAGACGAGGCCAGAGAAAATCTGTAACATTTAAGTTAGGACAACAAGATACTGTGTGTCTCTTTCTGTCCCAGTTCCCTCCAGGACTATAGAGGATAAATAATCAAATGAATAATCCACACACGAATGTTCCAAAACACACAGACAACTTCCCCTTTAATAACAGTTTTATGCAAAATATTTTCAGTTTCAGTAAACAAGTTACATAAAGCATTTACATTACCTTAACAACATACATATGACAAGTTACTAAATGCATGGAGTTTTAACTTGAACACAAGCAAAACATACTACACACAACATACATACTACACACTACGCTTCCATAATTCTCTCCCTAATTCAGCATCTTAAACTCACCAGTTCCGTGTAGCCCCTAGTCATGACTGTCTATCTCCCTCAGCAGAAATTACTCTATCTCTTGGACGCGACTCAAGTGGTCCTTTCAGGACATGCTACAAGATTCTTATCTGTCACTTTATGATTGTCTTCATATACACTTCATAGAGCATTGTCCTGCCCCTTGTTTGCATCATTAACTTGATACTAATCACAATGATGAACTCACGCATTCTCTTCCTCGTGACTACTTCCTGGCATCAATTACTGATACTAAGCATAACAGTAGAATTATGTAGTCTTTTCTTCGTAACTACTTCGTCTCATGAGTCACTGATAATAAAAGTACTCTTTCCTTCGTGACATATTCTTCTCACCCCTATGCCCCACAAAGGATTCTTGGTAATCCACGGAGGGTAAGACAGCAGTCCGATCATCTCGACAAGACAGTATTCTCGTTTATCGTCTTACATCTCTACCACTCGACCTCCTTCTACCTGTGTTCTCTCGTGTTTTCATCAATATTTATACTTAACTTTCTTCTTCATCTTCGATTCTCTTCATCCACCACCGTCCTCCAGCCCTGTCTGCCGTTTTCCTGCCTGTTGTGCTCTTGTTTCTACTCGATGCTTACGCTGAAGGGTTTTATACGCTTCTTTCAGCAGTGTGCGACAAATTCTATCCATGGCAACTACGTCCTCTCCTCCATTTCTTTCTTATTTTCCATCCTCTCCCCTTCCTTCTACACTTCCTCTCCGCCCAGGCCTCGTACGAGATGAGGCAGATAAGACGATGATGTGCAGTGAAAGCACGACTTGCCCATCCCCTTAATGAAGTCGTAACTCGCTGCATCACTTGCATTGTTGTCGGAGAAGGCCACGTCAACTACCATGTGACGGTAGTCGTCCTGACATACCATTCCTTTGTCAAGAGACATCTCTCTGTGAATTTCGCTGATACAGAGAGAGAGAGAGAGAGAGAGAGAGTGAGTGAGAGAGAGGCGTTCTATCTCATCACCTCGGTCAGTCCAGTGATATATAATCTGAACTATAAAAAGGTGTCAGTGGCAAGAAAGAAATGAATCATTGTCATGGTGATAAAAAAAAAAAAAAAAAGGCTTAGTGAAGACGGTTTTTACTTACTAATCATAAAGATGACCATTCATAAGCAAATATAATCGTTCAGAATAGGGTACAAAGAAGTTACTGTAATAAAAATAATGTTGAGAAGTACTATAAGAAAAGCCCTTGAGGGAGGGTGAGGGGCAGTGGATACATTATCTTAGTCCACAACAACTTTTGGGAAAGTTACCACCTTCCACTAGCCCATCACATGATCAGAACCTCTCAAATCGCCTCACGGACATTCTGATTGACACAAGCAAGGTTGTCATTTCGACTGGCACTGTAGGCTACTTACCGGAATGGTGGGTATTTTAATCAGTTTTACATCTTCTTTTTTGAACAATGAATCTAGGTCAGAGTCAATCTCTACCGAGGTAAGATGATATTGTTTCCATGCTGGTCTTGGCAATGATAAAAGATTTTATCAAGCTTATGGGAGACATCACAGTATAATTAAATAAGATTCATTCTCTTCACTAACATTATATTTTAAGATAAATTTTCTCCCAAAATTTATGTGGGCTTTTGTAGCAGCAAGGGAAAGCTATAATACTGTACTGTAATATGTTCAACGCCTGTTTTGTTCTTGGTAGCGGCAAACAATTTCAATTAGCATTTTAAAAATGAGATTCAGTCCCCTAAGGCCTCAGCCAAACTGCAGGTACGACTTATCGCAAACCACCCGCGACCTGCAAGTCGTGGGTGGTTTTGGTGAGGTTTATGTCTGGCCTCCATGTCTCGGTCTAGCCGCAGGCCACCATGACCACCAAAAAATCGTCGCGAGATTTTTCGTGCTGCACGAAAAACCTCCCCACGACCACCAATGTCGTGGCACGGAAACCACCCAGTGGGCGGCTGAACTGCATCTGGCCAGCTTATGGACTGCAACTGGTCGGTGACACCTGATTTTTAAGCAATGGTTGCCATCGAGATGGAGGCTGGTTGCCACCCGCTCTGTGTGGTAGCTGTCCGCACTCCGTCAAGGCGACGACTGGACTGCGGTGGCTGCCATCCACAAGCCTCCTGTCCGGGGTGGTGGTTGAAGTCCGGCTGCCGTCCAGCCAGCGATCGGTCGTGTGACAGGTGGTGGGCTGGACCGAGACCAGCCGCTGGCCAATCTGTGGGTTGTGTCGGTCTAGTGGCCGCGATCTAAACTGCGACAGGATGCAGACCGGCCGCCGTTTGTCAGCGGCCTGCCGACAACCGGCCAGCCACTCGTCAGTGTTTTGACCTGTGTGTACCTGGCCATGGTCGCCGTTCAGCTGCCCACTGGACGGACACTGGACGACCACCGGTAGCTGATCGGTGGCACAACTGCTCAGAGACCTCCGCGGATGGGGACTGGTTTCGAGATTTTCAGGTTTGCGATAAATCATACCTGCAGTGTGACTAGGGTTTAACTTGTCCTGGAGGCATTCCTTTATTTACATGACAAATCTCTCCCTAAGCCATAGCATATACACTTTTTAGGTATACGAGAAAACTTGTGAGACAGGCCTATGTTGGAGATGTGTGTGTGTGTGTGTGTGTGTATAGATTCATAGGTGTGAGTGCATAAATGGCTTTTATGTGTGACTGTGTGTGCTGGTGGAGGATGCGTGCCAGTTTATGTCGTAATTTTTAATTTTTTGGAACGAAATTCACATTTCCAAACGTTTCCCTGCCCCAGCCCAAAATCAGTCTTCATTTTGGACACCAATCCACTGCTCTATCCACTCCATCACCATCTAGCAGGTCCTCTCCAGGCCTCAGTTCTATCCTTTCCTGTGTAATGTAATATGTACGATAAGGGAACGGATGTGGTGCGATGTTTTCTGCCCTTTTTGATAATCTAGCCACTTTCTTGAATGTGCTAACTAGTGCCGAAAGTTTCCTGTCACAAAAAATGCAGAGTTAGGAAGAGAATGGTGAGAAGATTGTTTTGTGTACATATCCAAGAATTCCTTAAGACAGCACAATGCGATGGCAATGAAAAAATGTAATATCCACTTACCTCTTTCCTAAAGTAATTAGTGAGAGACATATATCATCTGGACTCCCAGAGTATAGATCTTTTCCACGTGACGTCGCGAATCATGTGACTTTGGTTTTTGACATCACATTTGACGGCAAATTGTCGGACGTTTAGAGAGAGGGAACTGCCGATTCTATAATGGTATTCCACTGTTATGCCTTCGGCTATAAGACAAGGGAGAAAACTGGTAGTGGGGTACGCCTCTACCTGTGTCCAGCCAAAGAGGAACAGCGACAGGAGTGGATAGCTGCCTTGAAGAGTGAGAACTGGCAGCCGATGGCCTACACCTGGCTCCATAGCGAGCATAACAGGTGGGCCGATGATCTGTGAGTAGATCCGGGCATATTTATCATCAGCAGTTGCAGATGTCATGAGATATCCTAACTGTGTTAATGCCACCGAGTACAAGACCCACATGGCCATGTGTGTGAGTGGGAAAAGAGGGAGAGGGTCCATGTCACAGGCCTTATATTGGTATTATTCCAGAGCTTCACCCAAACGAAATCTGACATAAACTATATTCTCCATAGCAATGATGATCAATAGAGACCCTATAGAAAGAGAGACTGGACAGCCAATATTTTTTAGCTGCTCGCTGATTGGTCAGCCGACATGGCGCCATTTTGGTTCAAACGCCACACAGCCCGGGTGCTAGCCAAGGCCGTCTCTACATGAAGGCCTGGGTGTGAGAATGGTGATGCCACAGGATGAGTCCGATCGCCGCGCCGCCACTCGCTTGCTACTGTTGCTCGTACTACTTACCTCATTACTTTGTCTTACATTTATTGACTACTTTCTTATAACTATTTCTGTCAGCACTTACCTTTGGCAAGTATGATATTTTTCGTTAGGTTAGGTTACACTGACACTGTAAAGGAAATTAATGCTACTGAAGCTTAGCATTTTTATCCTAAGGAGTGATACCAATGGGTGTACGACTACTGTATGAAGAGAAACATAGAACTTTACAAAAATGAAACCGTCTAGTCATATCTAGTTTACTCTGACAAAACAGGAAGAAAAGAAACAAAGAAAACGAAACAAAAACTTCTATAGTGTAATTTATGTCAAAGTTGGTATCACCTAGAATGTGTAGGGATGCCACCAGCTTATTTTAAGGTATTTCACAAAGCTAACTACGTTTGGCTCGATGATCAGCTTAAGTATAGTTACTAAGTATCAAGGGTTACTCTGCTATTAGTGCCTTGCTGAAATCAGCTACCAGTTTCTTAGTTTTGCGGACACTGAGCCCCAAGAAGTTGCCCTTGCACCATTTAGTAAAATAGTCTAGGTCCTGTCTGTAAATAAGATAACAGTTCTTCCAAAAAGAAACTAACGCAGTATCATCAGCGTACTGTAGGCTACTTAAACAGCCTACAGTAGTTATGTACACATCTACAATCACTTGTACCATATAAGAGTAATCAGAAGTCGTAATAGCACACAACCTTGGGGGACCCCCCTGTGTTTACGACTGTTGAATTTTTACCTATAAATTTCACATACTTGTCCTGTGGTATGTGAAATCATTAATCCACAAGATAAGTGTTGACCTTAAGAGTAATCAGAAGTCCTGATAGCACACAACCTTGGGGGGCCCCCCCTGTGTTCACGACTGTTTTGAATTTTTACCCATAAATTTCACATACTTGTCCTGTGGTATGTGAAATCATTAATCCACAAGATAAGTGTTGACCTTCACTTAAATTAGTTTCTTCATCAAAAGATGGGACTGTATGGTGTTGAATGCACATGAAAAACCAACAAATAATATTTTTGCAAAGTACTTAACTGATCTGGTGCTGACATTTTCCATAAAGTTTCGAACAAAATCTATGAGTGATACTGTAGCATCTTCGATACACCTTTTCTCTCTGTAAGCAAACTGTATAGTATCCATATTATATTTAACCTGCCCATACAAAAATTTGTTAACGTGTTCAAGACATTTGATAAAAATACATGTCAAAGTCACTGGTCGATAATCATTATGGCATTTTGGTGTCCTGGTTTTTGGAACAGGAACTATCTCAGAAATTTTCCACAGTCTCGGTATGTATGCCTCGTTTAGAGAGCATTGGAATATTTCACTCAGAATTGGAGCTAGTTGTTCCTTACAGAAAGAACTACCTTTGCACTTATTTTATCAGGTCCAGCCACTTACTACATTTCACCCTCTTCAAGCTGTCCATGATATCATTCTGTGTTAAAACTATTTGCTCATCATTATTTTGTTTTCAAGAATTCGGAGATGCTGTGTTGGTGTATGGGAAAGTCATTGATGTCAAACCTACAGTAGATGTTATTTAGGTCTTACAATAATTTTCAGGATTCTGTACATCTGGCATGCCTGCTTTCTTTGTAAAAGTACCGGTAGTGATTTTCCAAAGACCACTCCAAGCTGCCTTTGTGTCATACCTAAATAAGCTTTTTTTTTTTTTGGAGGGGGGGGGGTTTAGACAATCATATTAATTTTTAACCGTAAAGTTTTTAAATTTGTCCTATCGTTGCCTACAACACAACTATTTTCTCAATCAGCAATTGTTGTTCATTTGTGATCCAGGGTGTATTTGGGTAGCATTTCACTGTTTTACTTGGAACCACAGTATCAGCAAAGACAGAACTGTACGAATTTAGGGCATCAGTATTGTGATCAGTACTTGTATTTACGTCATACAGCACACACCAGTCAGTCTGATCTAAACAGCCCCAAAGAGTTTCACTCTCACATGCATCCGCACTCCATGTCTGGGCAGATTTCACTACAGGTTTGGACGTTTTTAGCTTTTGCTTACAAATGGGTGTTAATAGAGACATATCATGGTCCGATAGTCTTAATGGTTTGAGTTTTTTAGACACTCTTGTTTTCCAAGGCCATAACAGTGATTCAAGATATTCTCACCTCTTGTAGCAAAATCAATATACTGTTGTTAATGAGGAATACAGTTCTCAAAATGTGAGCCATTAAAATTTCTTGTTATTATTTTAATTGCATCTGGAGATCTGGATTGAATCTTGCACACTTCATCATACAGGTGTTCTTCACCGGTTTTCACATTAACACCAGGTGGGATGTATACAACTATTAAGATAGAATAGCCTCAAAGACAATGACATGAATTCAATATTGTCATTACAGACTTTGTTCACAACTTATATCCCTGCACCATCGACTCTTGACAAGCACAAACACCACCACCACCGTTTTTCCCCAGTTACGTTGATCTGTCACTTCTAATTAAATCTAAGCCATCTATTTGATAAGAAGAGCCTTGGTCATTCTCTGTGCCAAGCCAAGTCTCTGTCAAGCAGATAGCTGGTGTTTTTCAGGATGCATAATTCCATTTGCTCTGGGCCGCCAGTTCATTCACTTTATTACTTGCTGAGCGGACACTGCCTGACACAGATTGGTAGAGGAAGTTTTGAACCCCTCTTTCTGCACCGTACTCTTACTCTGCAACGCCGTCTTCATTTTCTTCCATACCCAGTACATCTGGCCATCTCAGGATTTCCATTTAGGGCTGTCGTGCCAAGGGAAGCCAGAGACAAAAGTTCGTCATGGCTTGGAACAAGCCGCACATCGTTGTTTACATTCAGCCCGCCATTTCTGCCAGCTGATAGGGACACACCTAAAAAATTTACCTCCCAGCACAAACCTACAAAGTAATGACAAAAGTCTTGCTCAGCATGATCTCAAGCCACTTACGTATTGCCTGGTAAACCTCAAGCCATGAAAAACTGCTTATGAACTCGTAAAAACAGGGAAGCTGGAAGACACACTAGCCCTCTGTGTGACGCCCCTCCGATTTCCACTAACCGACTCCTTCTGTGACGTTATCATCAGCTGCCGCCAATATAACCAGGCATTTACATGGAGACGGCCATGTGCTGGCTGACTGCAGATTCGTCTAAAAATACATCTCATCACCTGGTGAGATACATGATTGGTTGATCAAAAAAATGTCATTACAATTGTAGTATATTTTGTTAATCTGAGCTGCTGAAGATTTCCATTTTAACCTTCATCTCTACATATGGATTTTACTTCAAGGTACACTTAAATACCGAGATTATTGCCGAATTATAATGCGAGAAAACCAAACTGCTGACAGTCGCAAAGTGGGTGCTGCTTTGCTCTTTTACTAGTTTTTTTTTTTTTTTTTTTTTTTTTTGCCCTGATTACTGGTTTGATTGTGGTGCATTTGTGTGCAGTAACATTCATGGAGCTTCTATGCGACTTTTCCGACTCCCTTGTGATTCACCAAAAAGGAAATTATAAGGAAGTAAGGTGAAGAGAGCAAGCTGATCTGCGAGTGAGTGTTGTCGGCTATGCTAGGCAAGTTTTATTTATTTTTTTACATATATTTGGCCCACATCCACAGAGGGAGGTAAGCCTTGACAATATCCCAGTGGAAACCATAAATATGGATATTATGAACAACCGTCTTTAAATTCAACCGAAACTCCATCAAACTTAAAATCCGCAGGCAAAATAAGTAAAAACTACTGGTGTTAACTGATCTAGCGTCGTCTGGCAACTCATCCCAGATCTTTATATGCTTTGAAATTAACCTAGCTGCTACATAGAGGAAAATCTAATTTTTATACAGCTTCACTTAATAAGAAGGTACCATTTGTACATAGCATAACAAATGTTTAAAATTGCACCATAAAATATGAAAAGCAGCTAAGTGGCTGATGTTATTTAGTAGCGATCACTGATCCTTATACATAGCCTTCTTGAGTGATGTCCAGCAAACATCCATTCGCTGAACCAACATGCTGATTGTCCAGTCTCTCATTCCATAGGGTCTGTAATGATAAAGAATGTTAGATGCGTAATTAATATGATTAAATTACAGGTTAGGTCGTACTTAGGTTAGGTAATGTAAGGTTAGGTTAGGTTTAAGCCTAAATATTTATTTTGTTAGTGTTTTTCAGTGTGATTCACTTGAAACTGATACTTGTGTCATGGTGGATATGGTAGTGCAGTACAGATCACTATTCAATACTTCAGTATAAAACTGTTATATACCACTGTGAGCCTGGGTGCTAAACTGTTTCAATTACAATCAAAGCATAATTACTGAACACTGTATAATTTTCTATTTTATTAAAGATGAATGTAGCTCCACTGAAAGCTAAACTGCCAATACATGCTCCAGTTAAATATAAATTTTTCAGTGATTACAAAAACACTTTAATTACAAAAGTGAGGATAAATATTGTACTTACATCAACAGGCCTTTATATTTATCTTTTGCCAAGTATGTAGCAAGACTTTTTTGTTAATGTAAATGTTAAATCATGAAAACCATATTGTTGAAAACTTCAGGTTTTATATTGTGGTATTCATCAGCATGAAATTAATGACCTTAATTTAAATCTGTGCAAATGTTATGTTTCAGTTGTAATGTAAAGATTGACTTCAACAGTTATAATGATAGTTTTGGCATATTCTGTCAGTTATGCATTTTATGTTAAACTATTTTAAACATATATAGATTGTGTGTATCAAGACCTATAATTACTGAAATTTCAAAAATAAGTAAATTTTTTGGTCAAATTCCAGAATTACACCCAACTCACTCTGAAGCTTAAAATTGTCATTTTTCAGTTATTTATATAGTGTGATTAATTTGAATCTGATATTCATTTCTGTCGGAAATTCTTTTTTTTTTTTTTTCCAAACCAAGTTAACGTAACCTAGGACCTAAGTTGAGGATTAAGAAGAGGGGATAACTGCAGTAGGCCAATTGGCCCATGTAGAGAGCTCCCACAAGAGTGTTACTAATCTGTCCTGCCTACATTAACCCTTGCAGGCCCATGCTAGGCAGTTCTCACAGGAGTGGGACTACCAAAATGACAAATTTTATATAAAACTTATACCTGTCGTATGCTTATCTAGTCTATACATGGAACTTTCTAAAGAAGGGAGAACAGCTGCATCGCTGGGCAACCCATTCCATTCATCAACAACTCGATTCCCAGTCAGTGTATACAGTCCCTTCCCCCTTGGCCTCACATCAAAAATTTACTGATTACCAAGACGATTTGCATGTACTGTATGTCAGTTCCAGCTAGCTATATTACGCAAGTTTTTTTTTTTTTTTTTTTTTCATGTGTCCGACTCTGGGCATAGGCTTCACAGCCTGCTCTCAAGGTCCAGTAGTCCTCCTACATACCATACACCTCTCTACATGTCACCACTTCGGCGCTAACACCCACCGTCCATACTGAATACATGCTAGGGCTGTCTTATACAGGACTGGTGTATTGGTATTAGCGGGGGTATTTTTATGACATGTCGGCGGGTCATCTGGTAGATCAGGAGAGTCTGCTTTTATGAAATTCAAATCCTTAAACTGTTCCCTGCCCCAGCCGGGATTCGAACCTGGGTCCATCAGAACTGCAGGCCGCTTCTCTACCGAATTAGCTCCAGTGAACTTTGACGGGGTGTTCATCAAAACTGGTTTCGGTTCCCAATCCTTGAAACTGGTGAATTTCTCCCAAGAAAGATATGGCGGATGGATCCAGCACTAAACACTTTGTCTTCTTCCTGTACAGATCTTGGTGGTGTTTATCCAGATTTCTGCTTATATCTGACAGTCCTACTTCTGACAGCCCTATCTGGACAGCCATTACTGCGAGGAGTTTTGCCGTCCAGCATGGAATCGTAAACAAAACCACGTGATCTGTGACATCATTGGAAAAGGTCTATAGGAGACCCCATCCAATGAAATAACCTGTTATCATGAGAGCTTTTAAATAACCTGAGTTTCTGATTGTATATCTATAGCCCTTCAGGTCCCATCTACATGTTGGTGGCAGGAAGGTCACGAGCATGCCTTCCCTTCAGACTGTCTGCCATTTCCTACCAAGTCTGTCTGCCGTTTAGTACCGAAGCTGTCTGCCATCTGTTACCCAGCCTCTCTGCCGTTTAATACCATGCCTGTCTGCTACCCTACTTGCCAACCAGGATTCTGCTGTCGGTTTGCAGATTGTCTAAAACTCTCTGTGAATTTCGGTGACAGAGAGAGAGAGAGAGGGGGGGGGACTTTCTATCTCATCACGTCGTTCAGTACAGTGATATTTAATCTGAGCTGTATAGAGGTGTAAGGCAACGGCAAGAAGGAAATGGATTATTGTCATGGTGATAAGAAGAGACTATGTAAGGACTGTTTTTACTCCCTAATTATAAAGACGACCATTCATAAGCAAATATAATGATTTATAATGGGATACGGAGGCGTCACCATACTAAAAAAAAAAAAATGTTAAGAAGCGAATGTAACAAAAAATCCTTTAGGAAGGGTAAGGGGCAGTGGATAGGTTACCATAGTACACAACATCATTCGGGAAAGTTACCTTCGTCCACAAGCATATTACATGATCAGAACCTCTCCAGTCGCCTCATGGACATTCTGATTGACACCAGCAAAGTTGTCAATTTGACTGGCACTGTGGGCTGCTTAACTACGTGGTGGGTATTAATAAGTTTTATTTCTGCTATTTTTATAACCAATCTAGTTCAGAGTCATCCTCTACTAAGGTAAGATGATATTGTTTGCATGCTGGTCTTGCCACAGCTAAAAGACTTTATCAAGCTTATGGGAGACATCGCAGTATACAATGAGATTCATCCTCATCACTAACATTATAGTTGAAGTTCAATTTTCCTCTGAATTTGTGGGCTTTTGTAGCAGCAAGGGAAAGCTGTATTACCGTAATATGTTCAAACCCTGTTTGTTTTTATTTTTAGTACCGGGAGACAATTTCACTCAGCTTATAAAAAATTTGATTCAGTCCCCTAACTTGTCTTGGAGGCATCCCTTTATTTAAGCCTATGTCCCACTGTTAGAAACTTTTCCACGACACATCACGATCCATGTCTTCATGTGTCGCCGCATATCGTCATGAGTAACGTGGCATGACTTAGCGATGATGTGGCGCTGATGTGGAGAACTTGGCCATTCTTTGCGGTTCTTGGTGTCCTACGACAATTTTTGGAATGTTCCAAAATTGTCAGTGTGGGTGCCAACAAGGAGAACGTGACGTGTTGTGACGGTACGTCATTTGTCTTAGCTGTGACTTAGCGTGTCTTAGCTTGTCGTAAGTTGTCGTAGCTTGTCGTTAGGTGTGACGACGTGTCATAGCAATAACTTGGAGATCGGATCCCAAAGACCCACTTTGACACATGAAGTTGTACCTACGACTGGCAAAGTTATACCTAAGACACGCTACAACAACTTACGACACGCTATGTGGCGATGTCATGGCATGATATGGAGTCAAAGTGACCGTTATTTTGTAACTGAGGAATGATCGCAGTGTGTCATCAGGATAACGTGACACTTTCTTAGGGTGTCGTGAGATGTCATAGCAATGTCTTTGTGTGTCTTAGCAGTAACGTGACTGTGTCGTGAAATGGCTTTTAGGCCTACCGTTTGAGGTATGATCGTGGCATTTCATCAAGATCATACCTCGAGGGTAAGGTCGTGGTGATCGGGGCCGTTCTCGAAGATGAGCTTGAATATGTGACACGGGCCTTACATGGCAACTTTTAGGCATATGCGAAAACTTGTGAGACAGGCCTCTGTTGGTGATGTGTGTGTGTGTGTGTGTGTGTGTGTGTGTGTGTGTGTGTGTGTGTGTGTGTGTGTGTGTGTGTACATTCATAACTGTGAGTACATCAATGGTTTTTATGTGCGACTCTGTGTGCTGGTAGAGGATGCATGCCTGTTTAGGTATCATACTTTTTTTCTGGGGGGGAGGGGTGTAATTATGTGTGTATTTGAATATGTACTTAACAATGTGTAGGTGCATACAGGTGAAGTCAAAGGCTTTTCGTCTCATTACCTGTTCTCCTCTTACTGGCTCTCTTCAACCTCTGTCTCTTCACCACACTATTGGATGTTTATTTTCTCTCGGTACCTCAATGATCACTGCTCCTCTGAACTATCTGGCTGCATTCCTCCACCACTAGGACGGGCGCGTAGCATCCATCTAGCAACAAACTTTCATCCGTTTTCTGTCCAGCTTTCTAGTGCAAGGGTTAACCGTTACTCCTAGTCCTTCATTTATGTAACAGGTCAACTCTGGAATTGTCTCCCTCTGTCTGTATTTTCTAACTCCTATGATCTCCAGTCCTGCAAACACAGTGTCCAAGCATCTCAAAATGAACGGATCTTGAAATTTGTTCTCTTTTTTTTTTTTTTTTTTTTTTTTTGAGGGAACGATAATTGCGGGCTTCTTGCCTTTGGTTCTTTCTTCCTTAAAAAAAAATGTGCATGTGTATGTATGTATGTCAGCTTCCACAACACAGCAGGTGTCTAATACTTCATCTCCTGTCGCTTCCCGTCCCCGTTCTCACCCTTCACTCATTGCACTTCTATTTCCCGCCAAGGACTCAGATTGCATCTATAGTCCTGGTTTCCCAGACTTTCATTCTTTGATAGATTTTCCTGAGTTAAAGAAAATTATCTTTCCAAACTAAACAAAAAGAAACTAAATACCCCTCTACCGACACACTCTTCCCTTTGGTCTGTTCAAATTGTAATTTAAAAATAAACTGGTACTCTGTCCTTGATGTATGATGCTGGTCGTTTCTGTTACTATTTTCTTTGTTCTGTTTTACCGTAACCTATGTCGCCCAGTCGTTTAAACACAAATATGTCCATGTATATCCGGATGAACGGATCTTAACTTTGTAATTCTCATTGTTCATCTTTCATTGGTGTAGAAAAATTTTGCAGGCTGTTAGCCACTGATCCATCCTTTATGCATTAAAAAATATGTATAAAAAATATGTTGTTCTAAAGGAGTTTTAAACCTTTTTGTGGGAAAGTACATTCGTAACTTGACGGCAGTAACCTGAAGGTAGATATTGTAGAATTCTATTCCTATGGTACAAACCCATTTCGCTCCATCAGGAGGAATGTAAGGGCTCCGACGTAGACTGTTCGTCCAGACTCTTAGAGCTATGGTAACCATTCCCTCTTCCCTATTCAGCAATACAGTACGTCAGCAATAAACAACCACCTCTTGCACTGAAACTTTTATGGCCCATACCTGCTTGGAGCATCTTAACCCCCTAAACCACCAGGCGAACACTTGTTGTTACATGGTTATCATAGAATATATTAATGCTTCCTGGAATACTCGTACAAGAAACCATTGTGGCTTGTCACTTACTGTGGAGTCGCCTGCAGTAACATTATGTCTGTTGTTTATTTGATCCTATCTGAGAAGAGAAGAGCATTAAGCTTTTAAAAGCTGTCAGCTTATTGATTGTCCAAATGCATTCATTTGTAACGATGTATTTTAAAAAAATATATATATATTATAGGGGTTACAATAACCGTTTGACAATAACATTGCCCAAATCAACTATCCATGTAGTTATTTGCTTAGATTGATTTTAAAACGAGGCCTTATAAAGTATAGTCTATTAGATCGCTTAGACACGTGTGAAATTTTTAGTTCTGACAAATCAACACTTGTGAACAGAGTTTTTGGACATTTTTCTCCTACGTTCAGGCAAATTAGGGTAAATTATACGTCATTACTACGACATTATGTAAAATCTAATCTAGGAAGACATCAGAAATCCGTTGAAATATGACATTCCCAAAATTTTGATGAATGACTTGTAAACATGGGGGAGGGGGCTAAGGCCGTTCATGGAAACAGCGGCCAGTCAAAAGAGACGAGAACTGGGACGTCACACTTAACTAACCAGACGAATTTCCGAGTTTACTTGAGAGCGTTTACATCATGTGTTCTACTCTCCCACAAGTGTACACTATGCTTCTTACTTTCCCATTAGTTTGCATTATGCTTCCTACTTTCCCATCAATTTACATTACTCTTCCTACTTTCCCATCATTTTATACTATGTTTTCTGTCATTTTAGTTTCGAATATTTACAGTTAGAACAGCTGTAGCACGGTATGGGCTGCGGGATATTTAAAACTGACTGGTGACATATAGCTTCTTCACGTGTGCCCACCATTCATCAAAATTCAGGGAATATGTCATATTTCATTTAATTTTCGATGTCTTCCTAAATCAGATTTTGCTTAATATCGCAGTAATGACGATAATTTACCTTAATTTGCCTGAACATGGAAAAATCAACTCATAAGATTTTGTCCGAGAGTGTTAAATTTTCCCAAGAAATGAAAATTTCACTCGTATTTAGACGATTTGACAGACTGTCAAACCTCGTTTTTAAATTAAACTATGCAAATAACTATATTTTGTGTGAGAAATCTTATCGACAAGCGGTTAGTGTAACCCTCATAATATATATATTAGGGTGGCCCTTATACTATACGCAAAATTTCAAAATGCTCTTTTTACCGCTCTCAGGGTTCTCATTGAGTCAGTTTGGTCCAGAAATGATTCAGTAAAATTTTCGCGAAGATTGTTTAATATTTACAGGTAGACCACGGCATTTGAAGGCCACTCTCTGGGTGGCCTCTATGTATGGAAGTATAATTTGGCTCTGGTCATCCAGGTCCCCCCCACTCTAAAACAGTAAACTTAGTGGGTATTAGCTGCTCAAGGACAGGGGTATCATGGGCACCACACCGTTCATTGTTGCCTGGTTTGTGCCAGGGTTTCCCTCCGGGTGTCCAGGTATAGCTTCCGGTGGTCGCTCACAACTTGGAGGAGGAACTGCAGCTGCTCTTCATCCTTCGTGAGGAGCCGGTTGTATGCTTGGACTAGAGAGACCCCTCGTTCAGCATGATCATTCACAACCTCCAAACCATCAACGAGTCGGCAGGCCTTCTGGTAATCACCACAATGCGGCCACTCCTCAGGATCATAGTGGAGAAAATCCGTTGGAAGTCACACCTTCTCGAAGAAACCCTGACTTCTTGGTGACACGAAGTCTTCAAGATTGGCATCTTTCAAGAATCCGAGATCTTGCTGAGCTCGCTTGGGAGGCTCCTCCTCATCGTCCATTTCTCCCGACATTGCCTTGACCATATCCTTCTTCGTTCGAACGGATACGACAATCAGTCGTTTTTATTCCCCCGCATATTACGAACATTTCGCGGTATGGTGAGTTACGATTTTGTACAGGTCACATCGCATTCCCTTACCTGAGTTTTATACCTTAATAAGCAATATGCTGCCATGTGACACAACCTCCACAATGGAAGCATCTAAGCATCTTCTTAGCTGATAAGCTGTTAGGATATACTGGCCTCGCGAGATTTGCCTCGAGGCGTGACAAGTGCACTCTCGATGGCCAGCGACATCGCATCTACTGCACTTTCTTAGGCCAATCAGGGTGAACTACCCAGAATCTACTTTCTCTCCTTGTGAATGCTTTGCTGTCAGTGGGGCCTATGGCTACATTCGCAACTACATCATGCTTTCTCTCCTTTGCTACTTTATCATCAGCAAGCGGTGAGCTGCACTGTTGTGCCCAAGCAATGGCGTATTCACGAGCTTATCAGGATCATCGTACTCATCAACATCAGTAGTGACTGTATAGGCCTACTGACTGGGGATCATTTCCCTGAATAATTTTATTGCCATATACAAGGCACATTCTCCAGAACTAGGCTTAATGCTTGCAACACGGTTAGCAAGCTTCACTAATCACGACCGGTAATCAGTGATACACTCACCGGGATTAAGACTCAGTCGTACCAATGCCCGATGAACAAGCTGGAGGGCTATTTCAAGAGAGTATAGTTTGAGGGGACAGACTTGAAATCCTCCCAGCTACCATTCGCTTCATAAATAAATTGTTCAGTTCTGTCATCAGCACCAGCTTCAGTCGCGGCGCACGACTCTGAGATTGTCATTATCACCCTGGCAACCTATCTTTTAAAAGTGCATCCCATTTCGTGGATAACATGAGACGCAAGTGGTTCGTGTATAATAATATTCGTGTATATTCGTGCATAATAATATGATTCGTGTGTGATATGATACGAAATTGAACGCACTTTTAAATGGTAGGTTGCCAGGGTACGATAATGGCAACCTCAGAGTCGTGCGCCGGGACTACAGTGTGTATTCCCTGGCTACATCGAACCTTTCAAGTGTAGTCCACCAAGGTCCAGTTGTTTTGTTCAAGATATCCCTTAACCCTGTATTAACACTGGGCTCGAGAGTTGACCCTGGGTATTCAGCTAATGTTGTATGTTTGCTGGCTGTGAAGTAGTTTAAGGCCTTTACTCGAAATTCAGGATCATTCTGGTTAACTGTTATTGCCTGTGAAAACTGATTGGAAAGGATCATAATACCTTCTGTACTATTTGCTTCCACCATTTCAATTAGTGTTTCAGAATCTGGATTTGATGATGTATCAACAGGAAAAGTCTATTCGTCTGAGTTAGAATCACTACTATACTCACTGAAGTCTACACAGTGGGTTTCAAATTTCAGGTGTGGAAGTGATATCAAAGACGTTCGAAACTTAAAGTATCCCATGAAGCTGCCACGATTGTCTTACCCTACACTCCCTCAGCAACCAGTTGCACACTTCGCATTCAAACTCTTTGAGAACGATAACTGACTGCTGTTAATTAGTATTTGGTAGCATGAAAAAAATAGCAGTGTGGAGTGTGGAGACGAGGCCAGAGAAAATCTGTAACATTTAAGTTAGGACAACAAGATACTGTGTGTCTCTTTCTGTCCCAGTTCCCTCCAGGACTATAGAGGATAAATAATCAAATGAATAATCCACACACGAATGTTCCAAAACACACAGACAACTTCCCCTTTAATAACAGTTTTATGCAAAATATTTTCAGTTTCAGTAAACAAGTTACATAAAGCAATTACATTACCTTAACAACATACATATGACAAGTTACTAAATGCATGGAGTTTTAACTTGAACACAAGCAAAACATACTACACACAACATACATACTACACACTACGCTTCCATAATTCTCTCCCTAATTCAGCATCATAAACTCACCAGTTCCGTGTAGCCCCTAGTCATGACTGTCTATCTCCCTCAGCAGAAATTACTCTATCTCTTGGACGCGACTCAAGTGGTCCTCTCAGGACATGCTACAAGATTCTTATCTGTCACTTTATGATTGTCTTCATATACACTTCATAGAGCATTGTCCTGTCCCTTGTTTGCATCATTAACTTGATACTAATCACAATGATGAACTCACGCATTCTCTTCCTCGTGACTACTTCCTGGCATCAATTACTGATACTAAGCATAACAGTAGAATTATGTAGTCTTTTCTTCGTAACTACTTCGTCTCATGAGTCACTGATAATAAAAGTGCTCTTTCCTTCGTGACATATTCTTCTCACCCCCATGCCCCACAAAGGATTCTTGGTAATCCACGGAGGGTAAGACAGCAGTCCGATCATCTCGACAAGACAGTATTCTCGTTTATCGTCTTACATCTCTACCACTCGACCTCCTTCTACCTGTGTTCTCTCGTGTTTTCATCAATATTTATACTTAACTTTCTTCTTCATCTTCGATTCTCTTCATCCACCACAGTCCTCCAGCCCTGTCTGCCGTTTTCCTGCCTGTTGTGCTCTTGTTTCTACTCGATGCTTACGCTGAAGGGTTTTATACGCTTCTTTCAGCAGTGTGCGACAAATTCTATCCATGGCAACTACGTCCTCTCCTCCATTTCTTTCTTATTTTCCATCCTCTCCCCTTCCTTCTACACTTCCTCTCCGCCCAGGCCTCGTACGAGATGAGGCAGATAAGACGATGATGTGCAGTGAAAGCACGACTTGCCCATCCCCTTAATGAAGTCGTAACTCGCTGCATCACTTGCATTGTTGTCGGAGAAGGCCACGTCAACTACCATGTGACGGTAGTCGTCCTGACATACCATTCCTTTGTCAAGAGACATCTCTCTGTGAATTTCGCTGATACAGAAAGAGAGAGAGAGAGAGAGAGAGAGAGAGTGAGTGAGAGAGAGGCGTTCTATCTCATCACCTCGGTCAGTCCAGTGATATATAATCTGAACTATAAAAAGGTGTCAGTGGCAAGAAAGAAATGAATCATTGTCATGGTGATAAAAAATAAAAAAAAAAGGCTTAGTGAAGACGGTTTTTACTTACTAATCATAAAGATGACCATTCATAAGCAAATATAATCGTTAAGAATAGGGTACAAAGAAGTTACTGTAATAAAAATAATGTTGAGAAGTACTATAAGAAAAGCCCTTGAGGGAGGGTGAGGGGCAGTGGATACATTATCTTAGTCCACAACAACTTTTGGGAAAGTTACCACCTTCCACTAGCCCATCACATGATCAGAACCTCTCAAATCGCCTCACGGACATTCTGATTGACACAAGCAAGGTTGTCATTTCGACTGGCACTGTAGGCTACTTACCGAAATGGTGGGTATTTTAATCAGTTTTACATCTTCTTTTTGAATAATGAATCTAGGTCAGAGTCATCCTCTACCGAGGTAAGATGATATTGTTTCCATGCTGGTCTTGGCAGTGATAAAAGATTTTATCAAGCTTATGGGAGACATCACAGTATAATTAAATAAGATTCATTCTCTTCACTAACATTATATTTTAAGATAAATTTTCTCCCAAAATTTATGTGGGCTTTTGTAGCAGCAAGGGAAAGCTATAATACTGTACTGTAATATGTTCAACGCCTGTTTTGTTCTTGGTAGCGGCAAACAATTTCAATTAGCATTTTAAAAATGAGATTCAGTCCCCTAAGGCCCCAGCCAAACTGTAGGTACGACTTATCGCAAACCACTCGCGACCTGCAAGTCGTGGGTGGTTTTGGTGAGGTTTATGTCTGGCCTTCATGTCTCGGTCTAGCCGCAGGCCACCATGACCACCAAAAAATCGTCGCGAGATTTTTCGTGCTGCACGTAAAACCTCCCCACAACCACCAATGTCGTGGCACGGAAACCACCCAGTGGGCGGCTGAACTGCATCTGGCCAGCTTAAGGACTGCAACTGGTCGGTGACACCTGATTTTTAAGCAATGGCTGCCATCGAGATGGAGGCTGGTTGCCACCCGCTCTGTGCGGTAGCTGTCCGCACTCCGTCAAGGCGACGACTGGACTGCGGTGGCTGCCGTCCACAAGCCTCCTGTCCGGGGTGGTGGTTGAAGTCCGGCTGCCGTCCAGCCAGCGATCGGTCGCATGACAGGTGGTGGGCTGGACCGAGACCAGCCGCTGGCCAATCTGTGGGTTGTGTCGGTCTAGTGGCTGCGATCTAAACTGCGACAGGATGCAGACCGGCCACCGTTTGTCAGCGGCCTGCCGACAACCGGCCGGCCACCCGTCAGTGTCTTGACCTGTGTGTACCTGGCCATGGTCGCCGTTCAGCTGCCCACTGGACGGACACTGGACGACCACCGGTAGCTGATCGGTGGCACAACTGCTCAGAGACCTCCGTGGTTGGGGACTGGTTTCGAGATTTTCAGGATTCCGATAAATCATACCTGCAGTGTGACTAGGGTTTAACTTGTCCTGGAGGCATTCCTTTATTTACATGACAAATCTCTCCCTAAGCCATAGCATATACACTTTGCAGGTATACGAGAAAACTTGTGAGACAGGCCTATGTTGGAGATGTGTGTGTGTGTGTGTGTGTATAGATTCATAGGTGTGAGTGCATAAATGGTTTTTATGTGTGACTGTGTGTGCTGGTGGAGGATGCGTACCAGTTTATGTCGTAATTTTTTATTTTTTGGAACGAAATTCACATTTCCAAACGTTTCCCTGCCCCAGCCCAAAATCAGTCTTCATTTTGGACACCAATCCACTGCTCTATCCACTCCATCACCATCTAGCAGGTCCTCTCCAGGCCTCAGTTCTATCCCTTCCTGTGTAATGTAATATGTACGATAAGGGAACGGATGTGGTGCGATGTTTTCTGCCCTTTTTGATAATCTAGCCACTTTCTTGAATGTGCTAACTAGTGCTGAAAGTTTCCTGTCACAAAAAATGCAGAGTAAGGAAGAGAATGGTGAGAAGATTGTTTTGTGTACATATCCAAGAATTCCTTAAGACAGCACAATGCGATGGCAATGGAAAAATGTAATATCCACTTACCTCTTTCCTAAAGTAATTAGTGAGAGACATATATCATCTGGATTCCCAGAGTATAGATCTTTTCCACGTGACGTCGCAAATCATGTGACTTTGGTTTTTGACATCACATTTGACGGCAAATTGTCGGACGTTTAGAGAGAGGGAACTGCCGATTCTATAATGGTATTCCACTGTTATGCCTTCGGCTATAAGACAAGGGAGAAAACTGGTAGTGGGGTACACCTCTACCTGTGTCCAGCCAAAGAGGAACAGCGACAGAAGTGGATAGCTGCCTTGAAGAGTGAGAACTGGCAGCCGATGGCCTACACCTGGCTCCGTAGCAAGCATAACAGGTGGGCCGATGATCTGTGAGTAGATCCGGGCATATTTATCATCAGCAGTTGCAGATGTCATGAGATATCCTAATTGTGTTAATGCCACCGAGTACAAGACCCACATGGCCATATGTGTGCGTGGGAAAAGAGGGAGAGGGTCCATGTCACAGGCCTTACTTTGGTATTATTCCAGAGCTTCACCCAAACGAAATCTGACATAAACTATATTCTCCATAGCAATGATGATCAACAGAGACCCTATAGAAAGAGAGACCGGACAGCCAATATTTTTTAGCTGCTCGCTGATTGGTCAGCCGACATGGCGCCATTTTGGTTCAAACGCCACACAGCCCGAGTGCTCGCCAAGGCCGTCTCTACATGAAGGCCTGGGTGTGAAATTGGTGATGCCACAGGATGAATCCGATCGCCGCACCGCCACTCGCTTGCTACTGTTGCTCGTACTACTTACCTCATTACTTTGTCTTACATTTATTGACTACTTTCTTATAACTATTTCTGTCAGCACTTACTTTGGCAGGTATGATATTTTTCGTTAGGTTAGGTTACACTGACACTGTAAAGGAAATTAATGCTACTGAAGCTTAGCATTTTTATCCTAAGGAGTGATACCAATGGGTGTACGACTATTGTATGAAGAAAAACATAGAACTTTACAAAAATGAAACCGTCTAGTCATATCTAGTTTACTCTGACAAAACAGGAAGAAAAGAAACAAAGAAAAAGAAACAAAAACTTCTATAGTGTAATTTATGTCAAAGTTGGTATCACCTAGAATGTGTAGGGATGCCACCAGCTTATTTTAAGGTATTTCACAAAGCTAACTACGTTTGGCTCGATGATCAGCTTAAGTATAGTTACTAAGTATCAAGGGTTACTCTGCTATTAGTTCCTTGCTGAAATCAGCTACCAGTTTCTTAGTTTTGCAGACACTGAGCTCCAGGAAGTTGCCCTTGAAAGGTCCTGTCTGTAAATATGATAACAGTTCTTCCAAAAAGAAACTAACGCAGTATCATCAGCATACTGTAGGCTACTTAAACAGCCTACAGTAGTTATGTACACATCTACAATCACTTGTACCATATAAGAGTAATCAGAAGTCGTGATAGCACACAACCTTGGGGGACCCCCCTGTGTTTACGACTGTTGAATTTTTACCTATAAATTTCACATACTTGTCCTGTGGTATGTGAAATCATTAATCCACAAGATAAGTGTTGACCTTAAGAGTAATCAGAAGTCCTGATAGCACACAACCTTGGGGGACCCTCCTGTGTTTACGACTGTTGAATTTTTACCTATAAATTTCACGTACTTGTCCTGTGGTATGTGAAATCATTAATCCACAAGATAAGTGTTGACCTTCACTTAAATTAGTTTCTTCATCAAAAGATGGGACTGTATGGTGTTGAATGCACATGAAAAACCAACAAATAATATTTTTGCAAAGTACTTAACTGATCTGGTGCTGACATTTTCCATAAAGTTTCGAACAAAATCTATGAGTGACACTGTAGCATCTTCGATACACCTTTTCTCTCTGTAAGCAAACTGTATAGTATCCATATTATATTTAACCTGCCCATACAAAAATTTGTTAACGTGTTCAAGACATTTGATAAAAATACATGTCAAAGTCACTGGTCGATAATCATTATGGCATTTTGGTGTCCTGGTTTTTGGAACAGGAACTATCTCAGAAATTTTCCACAGTCTCGGTATGTATGCCTCGTTTAGAAAGCATTGGAATATTTCACTCAGAATTGGAGCTAGTTGGTCCTTACAGAAAGAACTGCCTTTGCACTTATTTTATCAGGTCCAGCCACTTACTACATTTCACCCTTTTCAAGCCGTCCATGATATCATTCTGTGTTAAAACTATTTGCTCATCATTATTTTGTTTTCAAGAATTCAGAGATGCTGTGTTGGTGTATGGAAAAGTCATTGATGTCAAACCTACAGTAGAAGTTATTTAGGTCTTACAATAATTTTCAGGATTCTGTACATCTGGCATGCCTGCTTTCTTTGTAAAAGTACCGGTAGTGATTTTCCAAAGACCACTCCAGGCTGCCTTTTTTTTTTGGGGGGGGGGTTAGACAATCATATTAATTTTTTACCGTAAAGTTGTTAAATTTGTCCTATCGTAGCCTACAACACAACTACCGGTATTATCTCAATCAGCAATTGTTGTTCATTTGTGATTCAGGGTTTATTTGGGTAGCATTTCACTGTTTTACTTGGAACCACAATATCAGCAAAGAAAGAACTGTACGAATTTAGGGCATCAGTATTGTGATCAGTACTAGCATTTACGTCATACAGCACACTCCAGTCAGTCTGATCTAAACAGCCCCAATGAGTTTCACTCTCACATTCATCCGCACTCCATGTCTGGGCAGATTTCACTACAGGTTTGGACGTTTTTAGCTTTTGCTTACAAATGGGTGTTAATAGAGACATATCATGGTCCGACAGTCTTAATGGTTTGAGTTTTTTAGACACACTCTTGTTTTCCAAGGCCATAGCAGTGATTCAAGATATTCTCACCTCTTGTAGCAAAATCAATATACTGTTGGTAATGAGGAATACTGTTCTCAAAATGTGAGCCATTAAAATTTCTTGTTATTATTTTAATTGCATCTGGAGATCTGGATTGAATCTTGCACACTTCATCATACAGGTGTTCTTCACCGGTTTTCACATTAACACCAGGTGGGATGTATACAACTATTAAGATAGAATGGCCTCAAAGACAATGACATGAATTCAATATTGTCATTACAGACTTTGTTCACAAGTTATATCCCTGGACCATCGACTCTTGACATAAGCACAAACACCACCACCACCGTTTTTCCCCAGTTACGTTGATCTGTCACTTCTAATTAATTCTAAACCATCTATTTGATAAGAAGAGTCTTGGTCATTCTCTGTGCCAAGCCAAGTCTCTGTCAAGCAGATCGCTGGTGTTTTTCAGGATGCATAATTCCATTTGCTCTGGGCCGCCAGTTCATTCACTTTATTACTTACTGAGCGGACACTGCCTGACACAGATTGGTAGAGGAAGTTTTGAACCCCTCTTTCTGCACCGTACTCTTACTCTGCAACGCCGTCTTCATTTTCTTCCATACCCAGTACATCTGGCCATCTCAGGATTTCCATTTAGGGCTGTCGTGCCAAGGGAAGCCAGAGACAAAAGTTCGTCACGGCTTGGAACAAGCCGCACATCGTTGTTTACATTCAGCCCGCCATTTCCGCCAGCTGATAGGGACACCTCTAAAAATTTTACCTCCCAGCACAAACCTACAAAGTAATGACAAAAGTCTTGCTCAGCATGATCACAAGCCACTTACGTATTGCCTGGTAAACCTCAAGCCATGAAAAACTGCTTATGAACTCGTAAAAACAGGGGAGCTGGAAGACACACTAGCCCTCTGTGTGACGCCCCTCCGATTTCCACTAACCGACTCCTTCTGTGACGTTATCATCAGCTGCCGCCAGTATAACCAGGCATTTACATGGAGACGGCCATGTGCTGGCTGACTGCAGATTCGTCTAAAAATACATCTCATCACCTGGTGAGATACATGATTGGCTGATCAAAAAAATGACATTACAATTGTAGTATATTTTGTTAATTTGAGCTACTGAAGATTTCCATTTTAACCTTCATCACTACATATGGATTTTACTTCAAGGTACACGTAAACACCGAGATTATTGCCGAATTATAATGCGAACAAACCAAACTGCTGACAGTCGCAAAGTGGGTGCTGCTTTGCTCTTTTACTAGTGTGTGTGTGTGTGTGTGTTTTTTTTGCCCTGATTACTGGTTTGATTGTGGTGCATTTGTGTGCAGTAACATTCATGGAGCTTCTATGCGACTTTTCCGACTCCCTTGTGATTCACCAAAAAGGAAATTATAAGGAATTAAGGTGAAGAGAGCAAGCTGATCTGCGAGTGAGTGTCGTCGGCTATGCTAGGCAAGTTTTATTTTTTTACATATGTATTTGGCCCACATCCACACAGGGAGGTAAGCCTTGATAATATCCCAGTGGAAACCACAAATATGGATATTATGAACAACCGTCTTTAAATTCAACCGAAACTCCATCAAACTTAAAATCCGTGGGCAAAATAAGTAAAAACTACTGGTGTTAACTGCCTAGCGTCGTCTGGCAACTCATCCCAGATCTTTATATGCTTTGAAATTAACCTAGCTGCTACATAGGGGAAAATCTAATTTTTATACAGCTTCACTTAATAAGAAGGTACCATTTGTACATAGCATAACAAATGTTTAAAATTGCACCATAAAATATGAAAAGCAGCTAAGTGGCTGTGGCGACCATCATCCACTCACTTGATGTAGTGCTGCCTGCTTCCTTAGCTTTTATCATTCTTTTTCTGTGCCTGCCCTCCTCTCTTCCTATTTCTCCTATCTTTCCTGTCACTTCTTATTCCTTTTCTTTCCTTTACAGGTGGCTTTACATTCAGTGACAAGCCAAATGGTTTCCTGTAAGCCAAGAAACCATTTACAACGCTGGGTGGTAACCATATAACCAAACCATACGTGCTCCCTACGTGTCAACAAGTGGGTTGGTGGAGGGTTGGTGCCCCTCCCTGTAAAACAACTAACTCAGTGTCAAATGGCCACCCTTTGTGGGATTGTGGTGTCTGGCAATAGATAGATAGATAGATAGCTAAGTGGCTGATGTTATTTAGTAACGATCACTGATCCTTATACATAGCCTTCTTGAGTGATGTCCAGCAAACATCCATTCGCTGAACCAACATGTTGGTTGTCCAGTCTCTCTTTCCATAGGGTCTATAATGATAAAGAATGTTAGATGCGTAATTAATATGATTAAATTACAGGTTAGGTCGTACTTAGGTTAGGTAATGTAAGGTTAGGTTAGGTTTAAGTCTAAATATTTATTTTGTCAGTGTTTTTCAGTGTGATTCACTTGAAACTGATACTTGTGTCATGGTGGATCATTTTAATGGTAGTGCAGTACAGATCACTATTCAACACTTCAGTATAAAACTGTTATATACCACTGTGAGCCTGGGTGCTAAACTGTTTCAATTACAATCAAAACATAATTACTAGTACTACTGAACACTGTATAATGTTCTATTTTATTAAAGATTAATGTAGCTCCACTGAAAGCTAAACTGCCAATACATGCTCCAGTTAAATATAAATTTTTCAGTGATTACAAAAACACTTTAATTACAAAAGTGAGGATAAATATTGTACTTACATCAACAGGCCTTTATATTTATCTTTTGCCAAGTATGTAGCAAGACTTTTTTGTTAATGTAAATGTTAAATCATGAAAACCATATTGTTGAAATCTTCAGGTTTTATGTTGTGGTATTCATCAGCATGAAATTAATGACCTTAATTTAAATCTGTGCAAATGTTATCTTTCAGTTGTAATGTAAAGATTGACTTCAACAGTTATAATGATAGTTTTGGCATATTCTGTCAATTAAGCATTTTATGTTAAACTATTTTAAACATATATAGATTGTGTGTATCAAGACCTATAATTACTGAAATTTCAAAAATAAGTAAATTTTTTGGTCAAATTCCAGAATTACACCCAACTCACTCTGAAGCTTAAAATTGTCATTTTTCAGTGATTTATATAGTGTGATTAATTTGAATCTGATATTCATTTTTGTCGGAAATTACCCTTTTTTTTTTTTCCAAACCAAGTTAACGTAACCTAGGACCTAACTTGAGGATTAAGAAGAGAGGATAACTGCAGTAGGCCCATGCTAGAGAGCTCCCACAAGAGTGTGACTAATCTGTCCTGCCTACATTAACCCTTGCAGGCCCATGCTAGGCAGTTCTCACAGGAGTGGGACTACCAAAATGACAAATTTGATATGCATCTTATACCTGTCGTATGCTTATCTAGTCTATACATGGAACTTTCTAAAGAGGGGAGAACAGCTACATCGCTGGGCAACCCATTCCATTCATCAACTACTCGATTCCCAGTCAGTGTATACAGTCCCTTCCCCTTTGGCCTCACATCAAAAATTTACTGATTACCAAGACTATTTGCATGTACTGTATGTCAGTTCCAGCTATAGTAGGACTCGCCTAAGTTTGCGGCTGTGGTGTGGCCCGCACCTGTGTACAGTGTTGCCACGTTTTCTATACCGTTCTCTCTCTCTCTCTCTCTCTCTCTCTCTCTCTCTCTCTCTCCTGGCGGGAGATGTGAGCCACCCTGAGTACTTTTGATTCTTTTATAAGTTGTTTATAATTGTGCTTTCATTTGTTAATTTGGTTTTGTTATATTTAGTGATATTTATCATTTTTTGTATACGGCGCCAGATGACCCGTTATTGCAGTACCATGATTGATTTTCATTCATTCATTCTCTTTCCCCTTCCTCCATCTCTCTCTCAGCCTGACAATGCCTCCACATCATTTCCACACCACCCCTGAGATCAAGGCTACCGACTGGGTGTGGAAGTGTTGCCGCTCGCGAGTGAATAATGTTTTTTTTTTTTTACTTCAGTATTGGCATGTGCCTACTATTTTGTCCTACATATTAGCTTATGATTATAAATGTGATTATTCCTCGCCCTTAAAATTACGGTAAAAGCCAGTAAATGTGAGCATTTTTCCCTAGCAACACCTGTACAAGCTATGCTTGGGTCTATGGAGGGGTACGTACTTTACCTTAGGCCAGACTGGGTGTGTCAGTGTTGCCACTCACAAGAATTATATGAATTATTTCTTTTACTTTGGATATTGGCATATTTCTTCTTTTTTCAGGCTCATTATCTTATATCCAAAACTGTGATATTATTACCCACCCTAAAACTACGCTAAAAACCATTAAAAGTGACTACAATTTCTTTTAGCAACGCTGTACAATATGTATGCCATGTTTCTGTGTTACTGTATATTTTATGCATAATAAGATTACTGTTGATTCATCCATCAAAATACACAAGTGTAAGTTTTATTCATCTGAATTTATCGTATTTGTGTTGCCTTGTACATAAATAGCTTCCATTTCACATCGCAAGTTGGGGAAACGTGGCACCATTGTACACAGGAGCGGGCCAAACCACAGCCGCAAACTTAGGCAAGTCCTACTTTAGCTATATTACGCAATTTTTTTTTTTTTTTTATGTGTCCGACTCTGGGCATAGGCTTCACAGCCTGCTTCTCAAGGCCCAGTAGTCCTCCTACATACCATACACCTCTCTACATGTCACCACTTCGGCGATAACACCCACCGTCCATACTGAATACATGCTAGGGCTGTCTTATACAGGACTGGTGTATTGGTATTAGCTGGGGTATTTTTATGACATGTCGGCGGGTCATCTGGTAGATCAGTAGAGTCTGCTTTTATGAAATTCAAATCCTTAAACTGTTCCCTGCCCCAGTCGGGATTCGAACCTCGGTCCATCAGAACTGCAGGCCGCTTCTCTACCGAATCAGCTCCAGTGAACTTTGACGGGGTGTTCATCAAATCTGGTTTCGGTTCCCAATCCTTGAAACTGGTGAATTTCTCCCAAGATATGGCGGATGGATCCAGCACTAAACACTTTGTCTTCTTCCTGTACAGATCTTGGTGGTGTTTATCCAGATTTCTGCATATATCTGACAGTCCTACTTCTGACAGCCCTATCTGGACAGCCATTACTGCGAGGAGTTTTGTCGTCCAGCATGGAATCGCAAACAAAACCACGTGATCTGTGACATCATTGGAAAAGGTCTATAGGAGACCCCATCCAATGAAATAACCTGTTATCATGAGAGCTTTTAAATAACCTGAGTTTCTGATTGTATATCTATAGCCCTGCAGGTCCCTTCTACATGTTGGTGGCAGGAAGGTCACGAGCATGCCTTCCCTTCAGACTGTCTGCCATTTCCTACCAAGTCTGTCTACCATTTAGTACCGAAGCTGTCTGCCATCTGTTACCCAGCCTCTCTGCCGTTTAATACCATGCCTGTCTGCTACCCTACTTGCCAACCAGGATTCTGCTGTCGGTTTGCAGATTGTCTAAAACTCTCTGTGAATTTCGGTGACAGAGAGAGAGAGAGAGGGGGGACTTTCTATCTCATCACGTCGTTCAGTCCAGTGATATTTAATCTGGGCTGTATTGAGGTGTCAGACAATGGCAAGAAGGAAATGGATTATTGTCATGGTAATAAGAAGAGACTATGTAAGGACTGTTTTTACTCCCTAATTATAAAGACGACCATTCATAAGCAAATATAATGATTTATAATGGGATACGGAGGCGTCACCATACTAAAAAAAAAAAAAAAATGTTAAGCGAATGTGACAAAAAATCCTTTAGGAAGGGTAAGGGGCAGTGGATAGGTTACCATAGTACACAACATCTTTCGGGAAAGTTACCTTCGTCCACAAGCATATTACATGATCAGAACCTCTCCAGTCGCCTCATGGACATTCTGATTGACACCAGCAAAGTTGTCAATTTGACTGGCACTGTGGGCTGCTTAACTACGTGGTGGGTATTAATAAGTTTTATTTCTGCTATTTTTATAACCAATCTAGTTCAGAGTCATCCTCTACCAAGGTAAGATGATATTGTTTGCATGCTGGTCTTGCCACAGCTAAAAGACTTTATCAAGCTTATGGGAGACATCGCAGTATACAATGAGATTCATCCTCATCGCTAACATTATAGTTGAAGTTCAATTTTCCTCTGAATTTGTGGGCTTTTGTAGCAGCAAGGGAAAGCTGTATTACCGTAATATGTTCAAACCCTGTTTGTTTTTATTTTTAGTACCGGGAGACAATTTCACTCAGCTTATAAAAAATTTGATTCAGTCCCCTAACTTGTCTTGGAGGCATCCCTTTATTTAAGCCCATGTCCCACTGTTAGAAACTTTTCCACGACACATCACGATCCTCATGTCTTCGTGTGTCGCCGCATATCGTCATGAGTAACGTGGCATGACTTAGCGATGATGTAGCGCTGATGTGGAGAACTTGGCCATTCTTTTGCAGTTCTTGGTGTCCTACGACAATTTTTGGAATGTTCCAAAATTGTCAGTGTGGGTGCCAACAAGGAGAACGTGACGTGTTGTGACGGTACGTCATTTGTCTTAGCTGTGACTTAGCGTGTCTTAGCTTGTCGTAAGTTGTCGTAGCTTGTCGTTAGGTGTGACGACGTGTCATAGCAATAACTTGGAGATCGGATCCCAAAGACCCACTATGACACATGAAGTTGTGCCTACGACTGGCAAAGTTATACCTAAGACACGCTACAACAACTTACGACACGCTATGTGGCGATGTCATGGCATGATATAGAGTCAAAGTGACCGTTATTTTGTAACTGAGGAATGATCGCAGTGTGTCATCAGGATAATGTGACACTTTCTTAGGGTGTCGTGAGATGTCATAGCAATGTCTTTGTGTGTCTTAGCAGTAACGTGACTGTGTCGTGAAATGGCTGTTTAGGCCTACCGTTTAAGGTATGATCGTGGCATTTCATCAAGATCATACCTCGAGGGTAAGATCGTGGTGATCGGGGCCGTTCTCGAAGATGAGCTTGAATATGTGACACGGGCCTTACATGGCAACTTTTAGGCATATGCGAAAACTTGTGAGACAGGCCTCTGTTGGTGATGTGTGTGTGTGTGTGTGTGTGTGTGTGTGTGTGTGTGTGTGTACATTCATAACTGTGAGTACATCAATGGTTTTTATGTGCGACTCTGTGTGCTGGTAGAGGATGCATGCCTGTTTAGGTATCATACTTTTTTTCTGGGGGGGGGGTGTAATTATGTGTGTATTTGAATATGTACTTAACAGTGTGTAGGTACATACAGGTGAAGTCAAAGGCTTTTCGTCTCATTACCTGTTCTCCTCTTACTGGCTCTCTTCAACCTCTGTCTCTTCACCACACTATTGGATGTTTATTTTCTCTCGGTACTTCAATGATCACTGCTCCTCTGAACTATCTGGCTGCATTCCTCCACCACTAGGACGGGCGCGTAGCATCCATCTAGCAACAAACTTTCATCCGTTTTCTGTCCAGCTTTCTAGTGCAAGGGTTGACCGTTACTCCTCGTCCTTCATTTATGTAACAGGTCAACTCTGGAATTGTCTCCCTCTGTCTGTATTTTCTAACTCCTATGATCTCCAGTCCTGCAAACACAGTGTCCAAGCATCTCAAAATGAACGGATCTTGAAATTTGTTCTCTTTTTTTTTTTTTTTTTTTTTTTTGAGGGAACGATAATTGCGGGCTTCTTGCCTTTGGTTCTTTCTTCCTTAAAAAAAAATGTGCATGTGTATGTATGTATGTCAGCTTCCACAACACAGCAGGTGTCTAATACTTCATCTCCTGTCGCTTCCCGTCCCCGTTCTCACCCTTCACTCATTGCACTTCTATTTCCCGCCAAGGACTCAGATTGCATCTATAGTCCTGGTTTCCCAGACTTTCATTCTTTGATAGATTTTCCTGAGTTAAAGAAAATTATCTTTCCAAACTAAACAAAAAGAAACTAAATACCCCTCTACCGACACACTCTTCCCTTTGGTCTGTTCAAATTGTAATTTAAATATAAACTGGTACTCTGTCCTTGATGTATGATGCTGGTCGTTTCTGGTACTATTTTCTTTGTTCTGTTTTACCGTAACCTATGTCGCCCAGTCGTTTAAACACAAATATGTCCATGTATATCCGGATGAACGGATCTTAACTTTTAATTCTCATTGTTCATCTTTCATTGGTGTAGAAAAATTTTGCAGGCTGTTAGCCACTGATCCATCCTTTATGCATTAAAAAATATGTATAAAAAATATGTTGTTCTAAAGGAGTTTTAAACCTTTTTGTGGGAAAGTACATTCGTAACTTGACGGCAGTAACCTGAAGGTAGATATTGTAGAATTCTATTCCTATGGTACAAACCCATTTCGCTCCATCAGGAGGAATGTAAGGGCTCCGACGTAGACTGTTCGTCCAGACTCTTAGAGCTATGGTAACCATTCCCTCTTCCCTATTCAGCAATACAGTACGTCAGCAATAAACAACCACCTCTTGCACTGAAACTTTTATGGCCCATACCTGCTTGGAGCATCTTAACCCCCTAAACCACCAGGCGAACACTTGTTGTTACATGGTTATCATAGAATATATTAATGCTTCCTGGAATACTCGTACAAGAAACCATTGTGGCTTGTCACTTACTGTGGAGTCGCCTGCAGTAACATTATGTCTGTTGTTTATTTGATCCTATCTGAGAAGAGAAGAGCATTAAGCTTTTAAAAGCTGTCAGCTTATTGATTGTCCAAATGCATTCATTTGTAACGATGTATTTTAAAAAATATATATATATTATAGGGGTTACAATAACCGTTTGACAATAACATTGCCCAAATCAACTATCCATGTAGTTATTTGCTTAGATTGATTTTAAAACGAGGCCTTATAAAGTATAGTCTATTAGATCGCTTAGACACGTGTGAAATTTTTAGTTCTGACAAATCAACACTTGTGAACAGAGTTTTTGGACATTTTTCTCCTACGTTCAGGCAAATTAGGGTAAATTATACGTCATTACTACGACATTATGTAAAATCTAATCTAGGAAGACATCAGAAATCCGTTGAAATATGACATTCCCAAAATTTTGATGAATGACTTGTAAACATGGGGGAGGGGGCTAAGGCCGTTCATGGAAACAGCGGCCAGTCAAAAGAGACGAGAACTGGGACGTCACACTTAACTAACCAGACGAATTTCCGAGTTTACTTGAGAGCGTTTAAATCATGTGTTCTACTCTCTCACCAGTGTACACTATGCTTCTTACTTTCCCATTAGTTTGCATTATGCTTCCTACTTTCCCATCAATTTACATTACTCTTCCTACTTTCCCATCATTTTATACTATGTTTTCTGTCATTTTAGTTTCGAATATTTACAGTTAGAACAGCTGTAGCACGGTATGGGCTGCGGGATATTTAAAACTGACTGGTGACATATAGCTTCTTCACGTGTGCCCACCATTCATCAAAATTCAGGGAATATGTCATATTTCATTTAATTTTCGATGTCTTCCTAAATCAGATTTTCCATAATATCGCAGTAATGACGATAATTTACCTTAATTTGCCTGAACATGGAAAAATCAACTCATAAGATTTTGTCCGAGAGTGTTAAATTTTCCCAAGAAATGAAAATTTCACACGTATTTAGACGATTTGACAGACTGTCAAACCTCGTTTTTAAATTAAACTATGCAAATAACTATATTTTGTGTGAGAAATCTTATCGACAAGCGGTTAGTGTAACCCTCATAATATATATATTAGGGTGGCCCTTATACTATACGCAAAATTTCAAAATGCTCTTTTTACCGCTCTCAGGGTTCTCATTGAGTCAGTTTGGTCCAGAAATGATTCAGTAAAATTTTCGCGAAGATTGTTTAATATTTACTGGTAGACCACGGCATTTGAAGGCCACTCTCTGGGTGGCCTCTATGTATGGAAGTATAATTTGGCTCTGGTCATCCAGGTCCCTCCCACTCTAAAACAGTAAACTTAGTGGGTATTAGCTGCTCAAGGACAGGGGTATCATGGGCACCACACCGTTCATTGTTGCCTGGTTTGTGCCAGGGTTTCCCTCCGGGTGTCCAGGTATAGCTTCCGGTGGTCGCTCACAACTTGGAGGAGGAACTGCAGCTGCTCTTCATCCTTCGTGAGGAGCCGGTTGTATGCTTGGACTAGAGAGACCCCTCGTTCAGCATGATCATTCACAACCTCCAAACCATCAACGAGTCGGCAGGCCTTCTGGTAATCACCACAATTCGGCCACTCCTCAGGATCATAGTGGAGAAAATCCGTTGGAAGTCACACCTTCTCGAAGAAACCCTGACTTCTTGGTGACACGAAGTCTTCAAGACTGGCATCTTTCAAGAATCCGAGATCGTGCTGAGCTCGCTTGGGAGGCTCCTCCTCATCGTCCATTTCTCCCGACATTGCCTTGACCATATCCTTCTTCGTTCGAACGGATACGGCATCATCAAAAAGGGCCAGGACTGCAGTTTCTTCTCCAAGGTACCAGAGGTGCCTTTTCATCTTCTCTGATGTAGCCTTGCTGATCTCTTTGTTAGAGAAGTCGACGAGAGCCTTGATGAGGTGCAAGTCCCTCCTAGGAGCTTGGACTGAAGGAGAGGTGATCCATGCCTCGACGTAGAGAAGAGCTCCGAAGATGCAGAGATCCCTCAAAGCCTTCTCCTCGCAGTTTGTAAGTCGGAATTGGTTCTTGAACATCCAAACCTTGAAAGCGTAAATGATCTTGCCCATCCATCGAGCATTGTGCATGGGACCAGGAGCTCGGAATCGAACTCCACGAGGATATACCCGAGGAACAAGATCAGGAGCTCCAACAGCTCCCTGTAGTCTTCTCGAGGGTGGTGAATCGTCAGTTGCTCCATCGCAATGGCGACAGCTTCATCTCGATGAGTTGGAGTTATCGCTGCGTTCACCGCATCATCCGTAGTCCCAGGTTGAAATGCTCCCTTGTCAATTAAATCCCACTGGCTTTGAAACCTCTTGAATAGGAGCACTTCGGGCCTGGAAGTCCCTCCTCCTATCACAGCTCCGAAAGCAGCAGCCAAGATGACTTCCATGATATGGTGGCAGCATGCCAAGTAAAGAAGATCCCTTCCGATCTTCTGTTCCAGAAGGACACATGCGCCGGTCCGATGTCCCGTGTTTGCAGTGGTCGTGTCAAAAGACATGGTGACCACTTTCTCAGTCAGTCCCCATTCCTCCAAAGCATGGAAAACAGCTTGAGTTTGCGCTTCACCGGTCCCCGAAGGGAGTTTAGGGATGCCGAGGAGCTGGCTGACTCCTACTCCGGATATCAAGATAGGCAGATGATCCACATGCTCCTTGGTTGTCAGGGCTTGAAGAAGTTTTCCATCCCAATGGACAGTCAAGGGGACATCCGCTTGGAAGTCCTTTTTGAGGTTTTCCACGAAACGTCTCCTGGCTTGACGTTGAGACCGGGCAATGGTTGTGCGGTTGATGGCCAGGTCCGTTGTGTCATGGCTGAGGCCTTTTGCAACTTCTGTTAGCACAATGGTGGCTTTTCGGTCGGAAAGCTGAGTACAATCCAGTGCAGCTGCGAGAGATGGTGAAACTATGTTTTTCGTAGCTCTTCGTGGCCGCTTGGGTGGAGAGCAGGATTTTGCCTCCTCACCACTGCTGCTGTCCTCTCCCTCAGCACTGCTGCTTGAAGAAGCAAGGACGGCCGTTCAGGTGGATGCCTTCATTTCTTCACGGGCTTTCTCCTGATGCCTTTCCTCAGCGTCTTTCTTCTCCACAGCTCTCCGTTCTTTGGAGGCCAGGGAATTGTCCGCGGACCCCATGAAGCCTTTACGGCCCTTCTCTCGCTGAGCAAGGAGAAAATCCTTGTCCTCTTGAAGGACAATGAGTGACAGGGCGTCTGTGTGATCAATATCAAAGAGGTCGTCCATTGAGTCCTTGAAAGCTTCCTCCTTCTTCACCTGCCGAGGTGTCCTTCGGTCCCTCAAGCGTTTTAGGTCTTTCCAGGTTTGGAATAGACCTTCCAGCTTTTGATGTGTTGCTCCCCCATAACGGGGATCCTGGCCTTTCCGACCCATATGGGGGTCAGTTCTCTGACGACCGCCGTTGAAGCCTCGCGGATCGTCAGTTTTTCTTCAAGGTGTTTCTTGAGGAACATGCCGAGGACATCCCAATTAGAAGGAAGTTTCATCTCCTTTAATTGCGCTGCTGGGTTCCCAACCAGGAAAAATCCAGTTTGACTTCTGGTTGTCATTTCGAATCTGTGGGGAAAAAAAAAAAATCGAACCCATATAATAGGACTATGGAGGTAGATACTTTGGACCTTGCTGAACTACCAATAACTATGCTCCAATCGTCACAAAATTTTATCACAATATGTCTCATCAGGAATGGAACAAAGCCAGGGGGTGAGAAGTTAGGATTTCTTACTTTCGAAAATAAGGGCCACCCTAATATCTATATCTATCTATCTATCTATATCTATCTATCTATATATATATATATATATATATATATATATATATATATATATATATATATATATATATATATATATATATATTTAAATCCACGGTTACTAATGAATGCACCCAGACAACCAATCAGTTGCCAGCTTTCAAAAGCTTAGAGCTATTCTTTTCCCAGATGAAATGAAAGTGGCTATAGTGTCTGGATGGAGGTGCACCCACCTACAATTAAGAAGTCACTACTCTTACTACAACGTCTAAAACAGAACTGTCAAATGTATAGGGAAATCCCTGACGTATTGCTTTGTGAAAACTAGCCTAACCTAACTTGACCTAACGTATTTTTGGAACTTTAGAGTATACAGTATGTGTCGTTGTACTGAAGGTATTATTGCCCCAAGATGAGGATGCCTTATTGGTCTCCACCTATTACGTAAGTGGAGACTATTTTTTTTCGCTGGTGTTATTATTTCCGCCTCAGAGTTTTGCGGTGATTCCAGGGGAACTGGAGACTGTGGAAGGAAGGTTTTGTGTCTTGGCCTAGTCCATTGCTGATAAAGAAAGAATTCCGAAGCATTTATGCACAGTGGAAGGGCATGGCAGAAAGAGTCATATCAGTATTACATTGCGAACGAGATAACTTGGTCGTGTCTATTTGCGATGTCAATGCGACCTGCGCAAGGAATCTGAACTTCCCAGGTTATGTGTCCTGGTATGGGCCATTCCTGATACAAAGAATCCAAATCTCCCCAGTGGGGTCAAGGTCATTGTAAGAAACAGTAGGCGAAGACTTCACCACAGGATAGTTAGAGTTTTTTTTTTTTTTTAATTATGTGGTACTTACAGATGCCATTGTTTCTGTGCGAAATGAGACGTCTGGTAGCGAAGGGGTTAATGTAGGCTACAATCAGTCCCTCCAAATCGAAAGGTAAACCCCTAAATCAAAGAAAACCATCTTACTTGAACAAGGGTAAAATATAAAAGATGTCATCGAAGTGAAGAGGTAGGAAAATGGAGATAGTAAATACCAGGAAGAAAGCAGATTACCTTAAAACTGTCAGACTTCAGGGACTCTCTCAGTTAATCAAAATCCTCTAGCATTAGCTAGAATAGAATTCTAGAGTCATCCCGACAATGACAGGGTTAATGATGACAATATTAACACTTTCAGGCTCACATACTCACGGCTGAATAAAACTGTATGGCGTTGGTCAGCACAGAACACTAGAGTTGCTCCAACCATGAGAGGTATAAGTGTTTACACTCACTGAATTTGAATTTGAGATTGAACATTATACTACAGCAAAACCAAGAATAAAATATTATAGTTAAGGATGGAAAACACGACAGAAATAGAGAAAAAAACGGGGTGAGGGGCAGTGCCTTTATGTTCAAATAGTGTTTTTGTTTCCCAGATTATGTGCCACAAGTTGAAAGATGTAGAGTAAACAAGATCTCGGTTCCTTAACTGGTATTCATGAATGGCCATGAACTTAATACAATGAATGGGTCGCTCGGAGGAATAATAAAATCGTCTGGAAATTGCAAGAATAGAACTGTTATTAAATAAGAAAACCAACGGGGTGAAAGGGTCAACTACTTCACTACGATGACACATTTTTACGCTTTCTTGACACAAAACAGACAATACTGTACAGTGAACGACAAACCTCTCGTGAAGGGGTTATTGAAGACTTTATCTAACCTTTCTTGCTCAATTTTTTTCCTCTGAACTAATGCAAATTCGTCTAGAGGAAGAATGATTGCAAATAAAAATACATCATCAGCCTGAATGGGTTTTTCCCTAAAGTACGCAATTTGCTCAGCAGGTCTGTCCCTCCAGCCGCAAAACAGAGTCGATTTTTCGACTTCCACCAGGGTAAAAGTTTTTCTTCCACATTTTAAGAGAATGAATTTACACACCTGAAAATGTATGTTTCAGCCAGATTGACCAAAGAGTTATCGCACAATAACCTGTCAAAGACGGAGAAAAGTTACCAATCCCCCATGGGCGAATTTTTTTTTTTTTTTATGTGACCGACTCTGGGCTTAGGCTTCACAGCCTGCTTTCAAGGCCCAGTAGTCCTCCTACGTACCACACACCTCTACATGTCACCACTTCGGCGCTAACACCTACCGTCCATATTGAATACATGCTAGGGCTGTCTCATACAGGACTGGTGTATTGGTATTAGCGGGAGTATTTTTACGACATGTCGGCGGGCCTTCTGGTAGATCAGTAAAGTCTGATTTTGTGAAATTCAAATCCTTAAACTGTTCCCTGCCTCAGCGGGATTTGAACCCGGGTCCGTCAGGACTGCAGGCCAACTCTCTACCGATTGAGCCATCGCCTCCCCTAGATGTACAGAAAAGACATTAGTTACGGTAAATAATTATATATACATAACTAACGTCAATGTGAAGTGTTCCCTAGGCATGAAATGTCAGTCTGGTATACGCCCATAGCAAAAAAACAAGCCAGGCGAAAAGTGGAGGTGGAGTGTGTGTGTGACTGGAGGGGGGAAGAGGAGGGAGGGATGGGGGGGAGGGATAGGGAAGGAGGGAGGGGGAGGAGAGAGAGGGGAGAAGAGTTGCTATGCACACACTCCGCAGTAGGGGGTATGTTGGAGTATGGTTGATTGGGAGGGGACAATGTGGAGATGATGCAATGGGGCTGAGGGAGATAAAGTGACGGTGGTGGTGGAGGGGGTTCCTTCTCCCCCACCTTAGGGGGCCAATCACGCCATACCACCCCAGACACTCTGGCTCTCATTGGATTGATCCCATATACATCAACAAAGGAGCAGAGTTACCCTTCCCCAGTTTTTTTGTGTCTTTAGTGATCGTGCGGGATAGTCTGGCGTGTCAAATTACACAAAAGCACGATCGTGCGGCATAGGCCTTCAGGGGTTAATATAACTAAGTCTCCGTTGTAACAGACTGTAAATAGATGCAACTGGTCATGTCATTTTATGTCAGTGTTTACTTGGCAAGTTTCATAATGATGTGTCCATCGCTGGCCACAGATTTCATAGTCCGTTCCCTGAGACCTAGCAGTCGACTTACCTGCCACGCATCTTCAAATGTCACCACTTCAACGCAAATATGCTACCCACCATCCATGCCGAGGACCTGGTAGGTCTCACTCAGGACTGGTGAGATAGCATTTGCCGGCATGTTTTGTGACATACTGTATCTACGGATAATGAGGAAGGTCAGTAGAGTCGGTTTAACTAAAATTCAGATGAACAGACTTATGTGCTCCAGCTTAGGATTAAACTCGCATCCTGCCATACAGCGGGTACTTTGTCAAACCACTTTACCACAACCTTCGCCGTTGACCACCATCAGGTAGCTTAAATAAGAGTATAAAATAAAATTCAAAATTATAAACAGTCATATAAACAGTTTCAGCTAAGAAAGTTGACGCCTAGGTCCTTTCAGCCTCGGCGCACCTCTCACTGCACCACCAAAAAACCCACCCACTTACCGCCTCATAGTGTCCTTGGAAGATATTTAGAGTAATATAAATGATGAGTGTCCTGGGAGATGCAACGCGCCAGGAAGATTATGTGGAGAACTTTCGATGGTTGAGAAATTTCACCACTTAACCGTATGGCAGGTCTGAGGGTGACTATCGAGGTGAAAGCTACTGCTGTGTGCCACGAATATGTGTCTTGTTCTGCAGGCTTCGTAACAATTTTCCTTAGCAGTAATTTTTGCGTATTTCACGTAAGCTGTGTCATGGATAGTATGACAGCTGTGCCATTTTCTGCATACTCTGCTTTAGTAAGATTTTTTTTTATACTTTGCAAGGAGATAGTTAGGACGTATGCACTCAATAAATCACAAAGAAAAGAATGTTGCTAAATCTCTAAAGCCACTTAATATACAACCATATATCCAAAAACCTAAAAGGCGGCTGGAAAGTTTTTCGGTCATATATATAATGCCATAAAGAAATGTAGGTCAGTCCAAACGTCCATCCATCATCCCCGCCCTGTTTTTCAGTGCGAGGTGGGGACAGAAGGAGCTGACAACAGCAGCAGGAAAATAAGCAGGAGAATTAGCAACAGTGTCCACTGAAAAGGGACATACTGTATAAACATTAACTTATTTAAACCCTCGAAAGTGTTGGTGCAGCCAAAGAGGGCAACTGATCTGTGGAATGCACTACCGAATGAAATAGTGCGTGCCAAAATAACTAATAAATTTAAGGATGGGTATGATAAATGTGATTTAATATACGAGACAGCACGAGCTTGACTCATTCCTGTTAAGATATAATTAGGTAAGAACACACACACACACACACACACACACACACACACACACACAGATCCATGCTGTTAGCGGAGTAGAGACAGTTCCATTATCTGCAAAGCCTAAGTAGGGATTCTGTTCTTGTTATGTGTATCCGCAAACATAATTTATCCATCCATTTCGGTGATTCATCAGTGCTATTGCTTCATCAACATTCATACGTCGTTTATCTATATATTCACTTGCCATGTTCATCCACCCTCTTCTTGACCTTGCACATATAGCCTTAAGCTCGACGTACACTGTGCTCCACTCTTGCTCTCCTCATGATCCGCTCTTGCTCCGCTCACAGCAATGGGTAATGCACACTACTGCTCCGCTCAGGGTCTGTTTCCTGTCAGTGTCTTTTATTTATTTATTTATTTATTTATTTATTGCCACGTTGTCACTGTATATAGGAGAACTCATGTCATACAAGTCCCTCTTGGCTTGCACTAAAATTCCGTAAACTACTTCTATCAACAGTTCATCTGAAAGGGAGTAGATAATGTAATGACATTTCAACAAAGATTTTACAAAATATTATCACTGAACGGACTAAGCTTATTTTATAAAAACTATTGTTCTAAATCCACAACAATAATATTTTCTTCACATAAACTTACCTTTATCATAATACCACATGGTTGGTTTCTTGTGGCTCATATACACAAAAGATCATACGTACGGAAAGTATGAAGAGACAGGCTCCCACTTCAGTGATGACTGTTGGGTAACGCACATCGTTGCTCTCGCTCCTCTAACGGTCCCTTCCTGCTCCTCTCAAGATATCTTTCGGATGACCGTTGCTTGTGCGTGAGTGGAACGAGAGCGAACCTTGAGCAATAGTGTGCATACCCTCATTGAGTTTTCAAGTTACGCCCTCTGAGAATCCGTGATCTTGCACATGACCCTGCAAGGTCACTCAAGGTCAAAGGTCATTGTGCCAAAAGAAAGCCCATATGAGACTTCCTATATCTTGTTAATAGTAAATATCTTTATCTTCAACGAGTTTCGAGTTATAGCCCCCTGAATATCCATGACCTTGAGTTTGATGTTTTAAGGTCACTTACAGTCAAAGGTCATGGAATCAATTAAAAACCCAAATGTGACTTCCTTTACGCTGATAACAGAAAAATATCACTATTTTCAACCAATTTTGAGTTACAGCCCCCTGAATATTCGTGACCTTTGATCTTTCAAAGTGACTCAAGCTCAAAGGTCTTTGTGCCAAATTAAAGCCCATATAACGAATTCCTGTATGTTCATAATAGCAATTGGTTTCAAGTTACAGACCTCTGAAAATCCGTGACCTTGATTTTGACCTTTCGTGATCACTCGATTATTTCCAAAATTTAATCACTTTCTTTTGGGACCAGTGCCCACATACCCTGAAAGTTTCATATTATTTCATTTAGCCATTTTTCTGTAATTTTGCTGACAAACAAAGAAACAATGAAACTCAACAAAAAACAATATCTCGCTGGACTTTGTCCAGGAGAGGTAATTATATTTAACCGGAGCGATAAGAGCATCAAGCCTTAGGGTGTGTCTGGACTGACAGGGCAGGCGGGGGCGAGTGAGAGAGGGCTGACGCGGCAGGTTTTAATTCACATAACTCATAAGTGTGGCCACTCTACCAGTGGTTGCGAGCAAGGTCTAATAAGATACTCTACTAGATCTTATCATTTCTGGCTAAAAATGGGATCACTCTGCACTTGACATCACTTAATACCTGAACGGACCGCTCCAGTAGAGCTAATGAGGTCAGTTGGAGTTAGGTGCTGCTTGGCTCAAATTCCATCTTACTTCCCTCTCCAAAAATAACGTATCGGTACGATTTGTACGATAGTTTTATGACTGCAGATAACATGAATTAAAACTGGTTATGAGAGAGAGGGAGGGGAGGATCTGGGGGAATTATGGTAGTGTTGCCCAAATGATGATGATGGTGAATATCACGTTGACGATGGTGACAGTGGTAGCAGTAATTATGGTGATGACGATGACAGTACTCGGTGTTCGTATTTTCCTAAGCAGCCTGTGTGTCAAAAAGAAAAATAGAAATTTAGGGAGTATGGCAGTGATGATTAGGGTTATATTGAGAGTGATGAAGATGGTGATAAAGGAATGAGCAGAAGTAATATTTGACCACAGTATTATGGAAAAGATAAGACTAGTACAAATAATGATGATTTCAGGTGTGTATTAGTTCATATATAATGCTTATCAAGTTTTAAGTACTGATGCGAAAAGTTAGTAGGTAATCAGTAACAGTAGTGGGATCACTAACAATGAAGTTGCATTACAACGCTTTCACTGGTGAAAGAGCAGTCAGCAAATTCCGATAATTTGTCACAATTACCCATCTACCCTACATGTTTTCCATGTATAGTAAACTTACCTACACAAGGTATCATTGACGTCACAGAGATGCGTGGGGAAGCAAGGTGAGCAGATCTGGTTCTCATTAGAATTAGTTGTGAGCGGCCTGTAGTGCTTTGCTCACTCGAGTTCGCACTGGCAGAGGCGACAGTTAACTTTGTTCCCTTGAACATGCGCAGGCAGGATGGTTATGCGGCAGCTTAATACGATGCTGAGATTTCACTAATGCCATCTGTATGGGATGCATCCCATATGATACACAGTGAGATAACATTTATTGCACTGGGATGAAAGAGGAACGGAGGAAAAAAATTACCTAGGAGTTTCTGGTGAGCATTTTGGTATCCATACACAAGATTATCTAATGATAATCTTTTGTATGAGTGAATTTATATTAAAACAGAAAAAAAAAATATATATATAGTTTAGTTATTGTGCGAGGTGATAAAGATATATTGCTAAAAACTGAACCAATGAAATAAGATGACTATTGCATAACATTAGCTATGGGTAAATAAGCTATGTGGTTTTGGTAGGGCACTGAGCCTAGGTCATCATTTGCCTCATCTGAAACTGAAGTACTCTCCAAATGTCTTTCACAGTGTTTGCCATTCTTGTTTAACCTTTTTTTTTTGCTGAATTAGAAAAATGCATATTTCCAAGATTTTCTTCCACAATATCTACATGACTCACTGTTGTACTGTTTCCATCTTCAGTAATCATGACTTACTGTAGCATGCATGCAACTTTAACTGTACTGCTTTATCAACAAAAGTCTGCTTTCTGAATTTCCCCATAATTCCAGAAGCACACTCAGCGCATTTGGCTGTCGATAGGCGGTAATCAAATACCTTTTTGATGGCTTTAACCTCCTAAAGAAAAGTGTCTCTCTTAGGAAGCAGTTTGTACTTCAGCATACTGTTTTCCAGCAGCTGTGATTTTCACAGGAATGCCTTCTTCAGCTTATAACACCAGGGATCGTGCCGTCTGCAGTAGTAATAGTAGTAGTACTAGTTGTTGTTCCTTAGGTAGTCTGTCCGAATAGCAATGAGTCCAAAAGGAAGGCCATGGCCGAGACCGGGCTTTCCCAGAGCTCACAAGGAGTGTATGTTGTGTTGTTGGTACAGGTAATAGTATGCAATGCAGTCTTCCATAATGTGCTTAATAGTATGGGGTGCTGTGTTGTATCCTGGACAGGCATCAGCGACAGAGTCATCCAGCTTCTTCTGATAACTCAAGATGATGCCCACATCTCAGTCTGGCCAGGTGGACCATGTCCTCACGAGGGAGGTAGGATTCAGAAGCGTGGGTACCAGGAGGCCGTGCATGCAGCTGTGTGTTTGTGTGTTGTCTTTGAGTGACTGAATGGAGCGGCGAGTGATCTGAGCATAGATATGTTACTGGAGGCTGGTTTGAGGCGGGGAAGGGGGAAGAGATGACAATATTTATGTATGATATTGTGTGCTGAGTGTTGTTTTGATGTTCCTTTTTGTGTGTGTGGATGTGCTGTCATATAGTGTAGTGGTTGGGGTGGGTTTTTGGAGGCTGTGGCAAGAATTTGTGTGCCTCTCATATCTAGATGATCCTTGACTTTGAGGACTTCGGGTTTTTGGTGTAGGTGGTCTGTAGGTGTAGTAGATGTGCAGCCTGTGATTATTTATAGAGCCTTGTCCTGTATAGGGTGTTGTAGAGTGTTTTAATGAGGTTATAAGTCCAAGCAGGGCTTGCATAATTCATCATTGAACGTATAAGTTGTTTGTATCCTGAGGTGGTGGTTTCTTTGTTGTGTTCGAATGTTGTATGGGCAAGCGACCGTAGGGGGTTGAGTCTTGGTGTTAATTTTTTTTAATGTTTGTAATGTGTTGTTTAAATGACATTGATATATTGTATGTTACACCAAGGATTTTGGGTGTACAAGTATGTGTGTGTGGTAGGAGAGAGTTGTGTATGGTGAGGTGTGGAATGTGACTATGTTCTGAGTGGCGTTTTGATGTTACCATGGCAACACCTGTCAACCAGATGGCTGACTCTTTTCTAATGCTGACGCTCTTGCTCGCCACTGCCTGCCCGCTCTCAGTCCGGACGCACAATGAAGACTCACCAATATATTTCTTCTTCACAACTCTGTGCACGACCATTCTCTCAATATGTCCATACCATCTCATCACACTTTGTTTTATCCTTTAATGCACTGACTGCTTCTCTCCACATCTCATGATAGCTCATTTTTTTTATCCTTTCTGTTCTTCACACTGGATAAGAAACAGAGAGCCATGAAATGTATGTCAGAAGGAAAAGTACTGATAAGATACTAGAATAGAGAGCTGAGATGGTATGGTATGGTCACACCCGGTAATGAACCGGGTGCATATGAGTAAGTCTAAGGATAGGAAGATGCACGGAGACCAAGAAAACAGTGGATGGATGTGGTAAGTGTTTGAAAGGGTCAGCCATGAATGATGAAGCTAAAGGATTAGCTAATAAGAAAAATAGACCGGGTAAAGTGTTTAATTATGGAGATGTAGTGGGCAAAAAATGTATCTGGGCTGTATGCGCGTCATAACATACAATGAAGAAGTAAAAAATTTTAAACTGTGCATCGGATAACAAGGAAGAGCTTTTGTAATTTAATACATTTCGTCTAAAATTACTGACATAAATATACTACGACCACCCACCATCAACACTAGACCTCTCAAGGACTCACCCCTGAGACCAGATGGCGAGAACGATGACACCTCTTTAGGTATTCCAAAAGCCGATAGGTCGATGAGACCTAACAGGCACAGGTGATCGACATACTGCTCACCAACCAAGGAGTATGTCATCACCCTAGTCATTTTTTCCAGAAATGTACGCATGAGAAGTGTTTGGACACAGGAAAATGAAAATAGAATTATTGTCTTGTACAGGGACAGATCTAGCAATCTGGAAAAGTGAGGGTGGCATTCTTAGCAGAATTATCGTTAATCAAATTCCGCAAATGAAAATGCACCCTTTTAACTTGTTTGAATCACTGTGGCACAGTATTATAATGAAAAAGTTTTGTTATAACGTGCAAAGTTTTTATTGCACATTTTTTTTTTTTTTTTTTGGTAAACAACATTTTTATTATAGCCAACCATTGGTGTGCTTAAAAAAGAGGGGGTGTACGCCCTGCACAGTCTTCCCCTTTAAATCCGTGCATGTTGTATGAGAACAATACTTGAGTGGCTATGACCATTTGTTCTTTTTCTTGTTTTGCATTGAGAAATTTTTGAAAAAAAAAAAAATGCCACCACGCACAAACTGAGACACTTTCGGCACAACTCCCAATGACACAGGATGTATTTCCCCTTGCTCTCGTCTACCACCAGTCACCATCTGTTACCATCCACACCTCCCTTCCTTCGTCTCAAACCTCACACCTCATCCCATTGAACCTACCCCTCTCCAGCACACATCCATGTTTAATTTTATTATTATTATTATTATTATTATTATTATTCTACCTTTTCAAGATATGGAAGTTGCCGAAACTAAGGAATTCACTGAAGATCAAAATGTTTGGATGAAGCATATTCGAAGAACCTTAGAGCAATGAGATTGGCACCCTATTCATTTATTCTGATAAGCCAAGAATTTACAGAGTCTCATGCTTACGGTGTGTGAATCGCATCTGGAAAAATATTAAAATATGTGCCGAAGCTTATAATATGCCTAGCTTGAGAATTCAAAAATCACAAAAATGATGTTCAAATTACTGTTTGGTCCATTTCACTACTTATGATGTTAATAGTTCCCTTGCTTATAGGTCCCCTTCCGCGCTTCTTAATCCTATCACATCAGAGTGGTGGTGATGATGATGATGATGATGATGATGATGATGCTCTCAAAACAATTTTCTTTAGCTTATGAAATTCCATTGCACTTCGAAAATGAAAAGCAATCTTTACACTTCACTGGTAGCTGCCTCCCTCTAAACTGAATAAAATCGTCAATTTGTAGGACCTCGGAGGGGAGCGATAGCCAGAATTAACTCTTCCCAATGCAAATGACAGTTGGAACGGAATTCGGATCTGTAAACGGTTCCCTGTCCCAGCCTGAAATCAGTCTTCCATAATTTTGGACACCAATCCACTGTCTGTCCATTCCACCACCACCCTGCAGGCCCTCTCCACTCCTTAGGTCTATCACTTCCTGTGTAATATGTGCAAGATAGGAACGGATGTGTGGTGCGATGCTTTCTGCTGTGTTTTGATGATACAGCTACATTCTTGAATGTGCTGACTATCGGTGATATTTTCCTATCACAAAAAATGCAGATTAAGGATGAGAACGCTGAGAAGACTGCTTTATGTGTACAAATCCAAGAATTTCTTAAGTCAGCACAATGCGATGGTATTGGAAAAACATAATGCCCACTTATCTCTCTCCCAACGTAATTAGTGAGAGACAGATATCATCTGGACTTCCAGAGTATAGGAGAGACCCCATCCAATGAAGTAACCTGTCATCTTGGGAGCTTTTTAATAACCTGAGTTTCTGATTGTATATCTATAGCCCTGCAAGTCCCTACAATAATTTAGCAGAGATCCCTTCCACACGCTGGTGGCAGCAAGGTCAAGAGCAAGCCTTCCCTTCAGACTTTCTGCCATTGCTACCAAGTCTGTCTGCCGTCTAATACTATACCTGTCTGCTACCCTACCTGCCAATCAGGATTCTGCCATCGGTTTGCTGATTATCTAAAACGCCATTGACTCGGTAATTCTGCAACTCGCCTTAACTCCATTGACTTGGTAAGCCTGCAACTCGCCTTTCTCACTCCCTGTCTCAAGCCAGCTGCCAAAGTGAGAGCAACGTCATGTCTTGGGCAGCCACGTGATGAGAATGTCTCCCCCAACAACTCCCCCAGCTTGCCTCTGCATTCACTACGATAATCATCGTATGCAGTATAACTGGGTGTTGAGTTAGAACTATTCAGTGAAGAGTTTATACTATTATCTCCGGACCAATAGTCCTTATACATTAATTTTAAATGTATATTTACACGATTTATTAAAATCACTGATCTTAGAACAGCTTTCCCAGATCATCTCTCATACTCACGATTTTCTTTCTTTACCTTATCCATTCATATGAACACATTATTTGTACGGTATTTATTTTGTATATAAATACCCCGTTTGTTCATTGTTATTGTACATTATATATTTTTGGTATGAAAATTTTGTCTTCATTTGTATTTGCTTGCATTAATATTTCAGTGTACCTAACTTTTTTTCTTTTTCCATCCCAACCTGTTCCTTCAACACAACCCCTTATTTTAAGAAGTTTCGTCTGGAGATGAAATACAGTAAAGTCAGGTTCCACCAAGGGTGAGCACTCACACGATAATCTTACTCTTTTAGGAAACGGAATGACATACTCCCAGGATGTCGGTCAATCAACTGAATGACAAACTTTTATTTCAATCCAAACACGTCTCTCTGTTGCTTCAACTAGTTCTTCCAATGTAGATTTTTCATACCCTTCCATCAACACTTCGCATATTTCTCATTTACCTCTTGAAAGGGACTCATTTTCAATATCCTTTCCTTCCACTGCGTGAACTTGTGTTACAGCTGCACCAGGAATAGCTGCTCTTAACACCACATCTCATTTACCTCTTTAACTATGGCAACTCAGGTTACTACACATCTTAAACCTCACACAATGATCCTGGAAGATGCATCACACACTAAATTCACGAGAATGAATCCTGATATTAGAGTTTTAATCTCATTAGTGATCTCCAGTTTGTAGTGGCAAACAAAGGACTTACAACAGACAGTGCTAAGATTGTATACCTTAGAAGCATGCTAGAGGATGGTTGTTCAAAGTGGGGTCTCTCATAAGATGTACATTCTTGGAGAAGTTCGCTTCCTTTGATGAATACTGTGCCAGATTATAGATTTTTTTTTTTTTTTGGTACCAGAACAAAAGCAGGATTCTTGATGAGCATCTACAGCTTGTTGCAAAGTATGAGGCAGGATAAGTTCACCCCTCCGAAACAAAATACGCTGTTAGAGGCAGCTGAGATTTCGGCCGCGACGGCAACTGAACTTTTTGAGGCATTGTGAAACAGCTAGGGATGAATACTGGTGCCACGGGAAAAAAACACTAACTTAAATAATGTAACAACGTTATTCAGTTACCTCAGGTTCCTAAATCATCTTAGGAAGGATGAATTTGATGTTTGGTAAGAGATTCAGTTTTCTCCTAGGGGTAACATAATCATATTAGCTGTACAGACAGAATAGAAACTTGGTTCCGTACTACCTAAATGGTTCATGCCGTTGAAGTAGTTACGAGTCCATCATCCACTTCTCATTCTCACAGTCACTGACATGTTTCATATCCGCTCAGCAGACAAAACATTCCACCACATTCAGCAGTCATGTCATGTGCAGGACCTGCATCACAAAATAGATTATTTCATGGCCGCGTCAGATCTAAAAGCAGAACTAACACGGTTTCAGGACATTGAGTAGCTCAGTGTTATAAAAGACTAGAAGATGAACGAGTACACAGGCATGATAGAAGATCGCCTTCAGGATCACGCGGTAACATGTGCTGTAATTACTAACACAGTCGTCATCATTCTACCAGCGAGTGCCGTGCGCTTCCCAATACACAGCCAGGGGAAGCCGGGCGCCAGAACCAACAGAATCCTCCATAACGACACAAAATTCTTAGCTTCTCATATGCCTGATTAGACCTGTATCCCACTTAGGTGAAGTTATCGTAGGTCATTGTAAAGGAGTCCCTACATCATTTTGAGTGACTTTTGGTCTGTGGTGCACTAAATACTGTACCTGAATCTTCCCTAGACAGTATTAAGAGCGAATGGGTTTGGATTCACGAGCGGCGCCGCATGACATTCGCCTCTGTGATGCTGATGGCTCAGAATTTTATGTTAAGGACAAAGGTAACTCGATGAATAAATAAAAAACCATCACAGCTAATATTTATATCAAGAAGAAACTCCGGTATTTGTGCAGATGATTTTATTGGTATTAACACCATGGCTCAATTTTCAACTGTTACTTGCTTGTGGTAGTATTAGAGTAAATGGACTTTATGTATCAGGCATGTTCACAGGTAAATTCGGTGACACAATCTACTGTAACTCCCACTCCATAGCCACCAGTAGAGAGTAATTATGAGAATTTAGTTGCAGCATCACATGAAACTCCCTCTAGCAGTGACACAACAGTTGACTCGTTTACGTCTGATTTAACCACCTCAGCGAGTCTGAATGTTATTTTCCAACACGCGGAGATGAAAAGAGCGATTACAAAATAGTGGACAGTTATATTGCTGCACCAAATTCACTGAAGTCTGTGTCGTAGGTGCGAAAGGAGTGAATGCATTAACCTAACCTGAGACGTGTTGTGTGAATGGTTTAACATTATGAGTCAGGCTTATGTTCCATGTTGGAGTGTTAACTTTACCTACTAAATGTCACCATTGTTCCATTAAATATAAAAAGTGGTACAGAGGTGGGAGATTTTCTGTGAAGGTGTGCTAGAATATAACATTCTGTCTCACTGTTAAGGATGGTGATGACCTACAAGGTGTATACACCATTAAAAACTACGGATTCTGCTATGACTCCTTCAGCTGACATTGCCTTTGATGATCCGAGAGATTTCCCTGAACATAAATCACAATTAACTAGTCTTTTGCAAACCTATAGAGATTCTATGGCCTTACCTGGTGAACCTATGGAGAAAACGGATCTTATGAGACACACCACAGAATTGATTCCTGGTACTCAGCCAATTTATACACCATCATATAGATTACCTCACAGTTTGCGAAAAGAAGTTGATGAGATAGTGTGGGATATGCTTAACCAGGGCATAATTGAACACTCCTTAAGTCCATGGAATAGTCCACTTTCTCTTGGCCCTCACAAGGAGGTGAGTTCAGACTCGTAGTTGATTATCTTAAAGTTAAATCTGTTACTGTGCCTGATCGATTCCCATTACCAGTCATGAAAGATTTACTGGAATTACTTGGCAAGAATAACGTTGTTTTCACTTCCCTTGACTTAGTCAGTGGCTACTGGCAACTAGAAATGGAAGAGTCGTCTTGACCCGTAACTGCATTCAGTATCTCGTCTGGCCAATGTCATTTTAAAAGGCTTCCCTTTGTTCTTAGAAATGCTCCATCAGTAATAATGAGGCTTAGCCATTCTGTATTCGGTGTTATGATCAAACATTCCATTTTTGCATATTTAGAAGAAATCATTGCTGTAAGTAAATCCCTGAACACTTTGCCATATTACAGCAAAATTTTTGATCGCCTATAAATGGCAGGTCAAAAAGTTAGGCTCAGACTTCCTGCACAAGAAAATTTCTTGGACATGTGGTTGATGCTGAGAGTATCCATATCTCAGATTAAAAAGTTAAAGTAGTTGCTAACTTCCCAGAACCTACCAGTACTGATAAATGTAAGGAGTTTCCATACATTCAGTGCGCACAGATGGCTACCCCTCTTGCTAACTTACTGAAAAAAAAATGAACCTATTGTTTGGAATAAAGACCAGTATCATGATTTTGAAACATTAAGGACAGTACTTACTAATGCTCCAGTCTTGGCATTCCTTGATTATATCAAGCCTTTTCTTCTTTGTAAGGATGCATCTGGTCTAGGCCTAGGCACAGTATGGATGGAATTTGATTATGCGAAGAGGAAACGTGTAATAGCATATGCTAGTCGTGCTCTCAATGCAGCTGAATGTAACTGTAGTGTCACTAATTGGGAGAATTCAGCAGCTGTTTGGTCTCTCAAGCAGTTCAGGGACATAGTCTACAGATATCCAGTGCATATCCAAACAGATCATGTCCCACTTTGTTACATACTACTGTAAAAGGAAGAAATCTTACTAGGCGTCTAGCACAATGGTCATTTGTAATCCAAGATTTCAACCCAGCCTTAGAGTACGTACCTGGTAAATGTAGTTGCAGATGCTCTTTCACGTCATGTAACCACTGCAGTCTCACCATGTCTACAAAGTGAAATTCCTTACACATCTCTCATCTCAGATGTTGTCCATAGTTGTCAGCACACAGAACCTCTGTGGCCTAAGGCTATTTACTTCCTAGAGTCAGGGCGACCTTTCCTACTCTGACAGTTCCAGTTGATGAACTTGTGTTGGACAACGATATCTTTTATAAGAAGACAGCCCTCTCCGGTAGGGACATACCTGATAGAGAGGTTCCCGGTACTTCAGCTCGTTGTCCCCATTAATTTTATACCTGCATTACTCCACATCATCCATAACACACCTTGTGTGTCCCATCTGGGAAAAGATCGGTGTTTGATACAAGTAAGTCATTCATTCTATTGGCCTACCGTGTGTAAGGACATCAATGTTCATTGTGATTCCTGGGTTCCTTGTAATCGTCATAAAGTGTGAACTGGATCATCTGCTCCACTCTCAGTCATACAATATCCAGTTCCGTCACGTCCATGGGAAACTGTTTGTGTTGACCTCCTTAAATTACTTTACAGAGTTTCGTGGCGCAGAGTATTTGTTTGTGGCAGTTGATCATTTCTTACGTTATTGTGTTCTCGTAGCTCTTAAGACTGCTTAGCGTTACACTGATTTGTCCATTCATTATGCCATCGACCATTATTACCGATAATGGTTATATATTCAAAATCAGTCTTCTTGTTGAGATTTGAAAGCAGTATAATATCAATAAATGATATGTCATCACCAACCACCTGCCTTCAATGGCCTTGTCGCAAGGAAAAATCATAAGGTGGTGGAGTGTTTTTGGTACTTGGGTTCTCGGAGCATCTGCAGGGATGAGTGGATACCCCATGTTGCTGCCGCAGTCAAGAGCTCCATTAATAAATCCATTCGCGAAACTCCATTCTTTGTCTGATACGGATTCGATAAATCTCTGACTTATTCAGTGCTGTTATTATAACCTAGTCCACTCTTTAGCTTGAACGATTATGTGAAAGTGAGACTGTCAGATTTACAGAAAATATACCAGGATATAAAGACTAATCTGGCCTTGTCCAAAGAAGATACAGTATGTTACAGCGCCAGCATAGCACTGCCTCACCTATCAGTATCAACGTTGGAGAGTTAATGTTCGCACTTCATAACTGGATGACAAATTTACGTGCCCAAACCGTGTGTTATCTCATAACGGTGCCAAATTTGAAATTAAAGACTTTTCATCTGAAAGTAAATGGGTTAACGCAAATGATCATAATTGAACTCCCAGGTATTTCGAATGGGAGGAAAGTCAGAAAAGTAATGCAACTTTCATAGCTTCTTCTTTTTCTTCTTCTTTTTCTTCTAGAGGACCTCCTACTATTCTCTCAAGTATCTTCCTCCTTCACCTACCTTTGCTACTCCTTCATTACCTCCTACAATGCTTGTTAATGAGTACAGACAAAAGCTTCGCTCATCAACTTCTTCACTAATTCATATTTCTTTCTTCATCTTTCAGAACCACTTGGGTGATTTGATCATTAATCCAGGTTCCTTTTACAGGTAAGATGTTGTGGAGAGTGTGCACATTCCTGGTGGCACTAGCTGCTTCCGGATCATCTCTGGGTGATGAGAATAAGGATGGGGTCCTCTGCCCAGAAGCAATGGTAGAATCCTGGGTGCAAGTTATGTTTGTGGAGGACATCATATCAATCCGTTATGATCTTCAGAGCATGAATGTCACACAAGAACTTCCAGATTTGCTAGTCAGCTGTCGACCATATTATCCCTAATAGCTTCCGTAGTAAACAAACACCTAAATGGATCTTTTGGGTTCCACTGTATGAACTTCTTCAATGGAAGCTTGCTTGGATCGAGAATCTGATCATTAGTTTAAACGCCTCCCTGCCTCGCAGTGCTCCTGTCTGAAGATCACATTCACGTGATATCGATGGCAAAGACCTTGGTAGTGTTTTTGGCTTAACAACATCTAGTGATTTGTCTGAGTATGATGAACATTTAGAAATATTTGCCTCAGCTTTGGATGCACAGGATAGGTTGCTGAACGTTAACTATAATTTACTAGGTAACAGTGTCACACAAATGAATTAAATAGGCACCCAGTTGAACAAATTTTCCGATGTCTTAGAGAGACTGAATATGGTGCATGTTGTCATAGAAATATTGTGTATCAACTTTCATCTTGAATCTTTGTATCTGACCCTCCAGTCATTATTGGTACAAGTAGATTATTTTTTTCTCATCTGTTAGTAGGTGCTGTCAGCGGTCATGTTACCCTAGCCCTTCTCCCACTGTCTGATATGTGTTTAGTTTTGGAATGGTATCGCACTAATTTTAGCCATAATCTTATTTTTCCTTTCTCAGGCCTAGAATTGTACACTCCTGTACTAGAAACTACCTTCCTTTCCACGACTGTCATTGTCTATATTCCTGTTCGTTCTGCAGTCACCTTTGATCTCTTAAACTAATTCCCTTCTCTCAGCCATTCAATGTATCTTTTTCTTTTTCTTTTTTTTTTTTATACACTACATCTTTGAACTCATAATTCTTTCTTTTACTTCACGTCCATATGTCTGCGGCTTTTCTCCCGTCAGATCTTTTACACTCGTATGCGTCCATTGCTCAATTGCTTCATATTTGTCCTGCATTTCTCTTCAATACCTTTCCTATTATAGCTACACCCTTTGAAAGTTCTCTAGTCCATAACCTTTCAGTCAAGACTAATTCTTCTGCATGTTCTTTCACACCTACTCCCCAAAAAACCCATTATCCATACTCACTTGGACCAGGTTCAATACTTTTATTTTCGCACACCGTCACTTGTTACCTGTCCAGATATCCTTGTCAAGTCACTCGAAGCTTCTGGTTTTTACGTTGCTGCAGACTATTGCTCTATCAAGTCAATTCTCTCTGGACATACCGACCACGCCAACACTGTGATATCCGTTCACATAACTTTGAAATCTTTACACTTATTAATATCTCTTTTGTGTTCCATTTTGATGACGCAAGTATCACCTCTCCTCAGCTAGACATGATTGATTAGCAAAACAATTCTGACTTTGTGAGTGTTCAGATGTCTCACTTCCTTCATCACTCGTTCCTGAACCCCCATTTTGTATATCCTCCTATTACATTCACCCTGCCTAGTAAGATTCTTGATCATAGTGGTATTTGTTCATTGCTGTGTTACACAATTGGAAAAAAGACTCCATGAAATTAGGACAGAAGAGAAACCAGGAAACCTTGTTTAATCTGGAGCTGACGTGAAGAAATCACAGCCTGATCCTGAAGCTGAGGAATAGGATTTTTAATCGTAGCGGTATTTGCTCATTGCCATGTAAAACATATGGAAAAAAAGACTCCTTGAAATTAGGATGGAAAAGAAACCAGAGAAATCAGGGAAAACAGTGAAACTTGTTTACTCTGAAAAAAAAAAAAAAAAAAAAAAAAATGGAGAAATCGCAGCCTGATCCTGATGTTGAGGAAATTTGAGTGGGAATGTGACAGCTCACTACCCACCGCCCAGGGGCAACCATCAACTACACTACCGTCAGCTCCACCTCTACCTAAGCAGTGTTGATTTATGAAAAGACGTGTGGACATTCAACTAATTATGCGGACATTATCTAGTTAATATGAGATCTTATTCTCTCAGGAAGACAATGTAAATTTTATATAACCAGCTAGTAGGTTAATGTTGTTTTATTATTCATCACTGTAGCATATATCAGTATTTTTCCAAGCAGATAAAAATTTTACAGTCATCTTCTTGTATATTCACTAACCTGGATTTACCCGATCAACCCAAGAACACTGTTCTCCTACCTGGCAGACCCACGTGCCCATCTTCACTTGATTTCAAGGGCTCTCAGAATGTGGCAGCACTTGAGTGTCCATGTAGCCTTACTTTTCGATTGTCTTTCGTCAAAGAAGGACAACTTGTTGTTGTTCCTCTGCTCTTTCTATGTGTTTTTTTTTTTTGTGTGCCATTTTATATCTGATATACCGGACAACTTTGATAAGTGTAGTATGGCAAATCGATCCCCTGTATGAGACAACAATAGTAAGTGCAAAATTTCAGGGATTGCGACGTACAGTCATCGGAGCTTGGTTGCATGCAAAGCATCTGAATGTTTTTAGATATGTACTTAACGCTGTATGTTGCTATGTTTGTTGCTACAATATATAGCTAAGTATGCAGCCATATACAGTAATCCCTGTAATATCAGGACGCTCATTTTCCAGACTTCCCACATACCGGACATTTTGGGTCTGGGACTTCGTAATCCCAAAATTGCCCAAAGAACGCAAAAAAAAAAAAAAATAAAAAAAATAAAAATCCTAATTTTTTCCCCCCCTTAATTTGAACTCGGCATGCAGTGTGGACCAGCTGTGTTTTGGCTTTGCTGACGTCTGCTAGAGTGCCCCTCCATCCTCCTCACTTACCCCCCATATTTTGTTGTGAGTGCACGCTCCTAACCATGGCCACCCACGTGCTCACTTTTGTGGTTGTGCTCTACCTGCTGCAGGCTCTCCTGTTCCTCTCCTGATGTGTGTGATGATGGTCCCACCACCTGAGAAGAGGAAGAGAGTGGTTTTGACTCTGGAGAAGAAGAGGAAGATATTGGACAAGGTGGATGCAGGATAGTCGATGTTAGGTATCCTCCGTGAGTTTAACCTGGCCTGCTATACATTGTTTGATATCAAGAGATCCTGGGACAAACTTATGCAGAACATGGCTGACTTCTCGCTGAAGAACAAATGCAACGTGGAGAGGAAGATGTTGTTTACTCTCCAGTTTGCAGAAATCGACCACTCCTCGTTGATTTGGTATCGACAAGAATGTGCTGCTGGTGTGCTGGTGCATGGCACGGAGCTGAAGGCTGCTGCTGAGAAGTTCGCAAGGCTTCATGATGCCCCAAACTGCAAGGCATCCAAGGGTTGGCTCTTCGCATTCAAGTTACAGCATGGCCTTTCCAACCGCAAGGCCCATGGCAAAGCTTTGTATGCCAACGAGGATGGAGTAGAGGAGTTTCACCAGAAGTTGAAGGACTTGATCGACAGGAAGGGCCTCACTCTCAGTCAAGTCTACAACACTGACAAAACCGGTTTATTCTATCACTCTTTGCCAATGAATGCTCTAGCCGAGGAGATGGAGAACCATGTACCTGGCTGCAAGCTCTCCAAGCAACGGATATCTGCTTTGTGTTGTGCCAATGCTAACTGCATGCACCAGCTTAAGCCCATTATTGTTGGTTGTGCAAAGCAGCCCCAATGTCTTCGTGGGGTGATGGATGTCCTTCCTGTCGTTTGGTACCATTCTGTGAAGGCTTGGTTCACAGCCAAGATCTTCAAAGACTGATTCCACCGCCATTTCGTCAAGGAGGTCATCCATTACCAGACGGAGAAACTGGGAATCCTGCATGACCAGGTAAAGGCTTTCCCTGTGTTGAACAGTGCACCTGCCCACCCGTGTGACAAGGACTTGGTGGCTGAGAATGGCTGCATTAGGTGCATGTTTTTGCCACCTAATATGACTGCTCTCATCCAACCAATGAACCAAGGAGTGATCGTGGCAACGAAGAGGCTGTACTGAAGGAAGTTCTTGGACGAGGTGATGTTGTTCTCGAGGACGAGGACGAGTGCAGGGAGGGATGGGACACGCGAGGCCAGCAGACTTTGCAGAACCTTCGTCGCTACAACATCAAGTCTGCCATATACAACTGGGCCAGTGCATGGAAGGAAGTCCCTGTCAAGACTCTGGAAAATGCTTGGTCTCGTCAGCTTCTCGGAGCCGATGTGGTGCACAATTTTCTAGGTTTCGACGTGGATGACTTCCATGCATGTCTCCATGTGCATGGTGAAGATGTTCATGTGGATGAAGGGCGTGAGTGGTCAGATGACGACGAGGGCGATCCTGGGTATCAGATCATTTCTGATCTCGAGATCGCATCTTCAGTTGCAGGTATAAGTACCCAGCTTGAAGATTCCGATGAGGACAGCGACGATGGTGCAGACTCCTCTCAGTGTACCACTACCCCAGTCATCCCCAAGCTAAGCGCACTCCGGGAACATATAGAGTTCATTCTCGACTGCCTGGAACACCCAGACTGCGACAGGGAGATGGGACCCTTGGGACTTCTGGAGGAAGTGCGCGCTTTCAGGCAGCCATCATTAACCTGTCGTGTCCCGTTGACATATATATATATATATATATATATATATATATATATATATATATATATGTCCAAACCTTTTGTTACTGTCAGTCCCATTGACATATATATATGTGCATCAATTGCAAGGTCCCTAATTTGCACAATTTTCAATTTTAGTGCGTGATTTTTGGTACATATACACAGGACACCTTCCTCTACAAGATGCCAGGCAGGGACAATGCCTTACCCCGCATGACCTCCCCCCCCACACGCCATTGTCTTGGCAATTCACCTGTTACTAGTGACCTGGACAGTAAAGACATGTCGTGCCACGGTATGAAATTCAGGACCAGAGTGATTCCCCAATCGATGACAATGTGGAGGACAAAGTTTACATAGCATTAGAGGAAGAAACAGTCAGAAATGATGATCAGGTAATGTCACCAAAAAAGGTCAGGTATGTTGATGTGTTTCATGAGAGAAACAGTGCTTATATTGCCTATATTACTGTGTGAAAACCAATATTCTCTCGTACTACATATAAATTTGTACCAAATAAATAAATAAATACCGTTTATGAGTGGTGTGGAATGGTTACACTCCCATAGAACTCGTTTTCTTTGGAGCCAGCCTGATAGAAAACCCAGTAAGGTGAGGAGGTACTGCTACCTGTCTCGAGTATTTTAAACCTCAGGTGAGCGATTTCTCTATGATTTTTCGATGTTTCTCACCAAAAGCGGAGGTTTGAGCCAAAAAAAAAAAAATCAAAAAATGGTCGGGAGTGGGGGGAGTCAGTGGTGGAAAAGTGGTCGGGATGGAGCGGGTTAATGTTTTCTCTGACTAAATATATCTGTGCTGTTCACTTATCCCCTAATTCTACTATCAAAAATTCTTCGACTATCTTACTTCTATGATGGAATACATTCTATCCATTTCTTCTTTCTCAGAAATCTCTATTTTAGGAGATTTCAATGTTCAGCACCACCTTTGGCTCTCCTCTCCTTTCACTGATCCACCTGGTGAACAAGCCTACATCTTTTCTATCCTTAATGACCTAGAGCAGCTTGTACAGCACCCTACCCATATCCCAGACCGCCTTGGAGATAGCTCCAACATACTTGACCTCTTCCTTACAACTAATCCTTCTGCTTACACTGTTAATCTTTTCTCTCCGCTGGGCTCCTCCGATCACAACCTTATCACCTTAACCTGTCCTATCACTCCGGTATGGCCTGTGGACCCTCCAGGGAAACGTTGTCTGTGGCATTTTGGAGCCGCGGATTTGTACCAAATAAATAAATAAATACCATTTATGATTGGTGTGGAATAGTTACCCTCCAATAGAACTCGTTTTCTTTGGAGCCAGCCTGATAGAAAACCCATGAAGGTAAGGGGTACTGCTACCTGTATCGAGTATTTTAAACCTCAGGTGAGCGATTTCTCTATGAATTTTTGATGTTTTTCACCAAAAGCGGAGGTTTGAGCCCAAAAAAATTGTTTCCAAAATTTGTCGGGATTGGAGGGAGTCAGTGGTGGAAAATCGGTCAGGACAGGGCGGGTTAATCGCCATAATCATCGTTCCTTGCATCAATCAACCACTGACAGCTTTTTCAGACCCGTGACCCCCACTGTGCCCAGCCCTGGCTCCACACCATTGCCTCCCCAAGACAGGCCTCATTCTCCGAGCCACAGCCCAACACATCAGGCACGGTGGAGTCGCCACGGGACATGAGTTATTGCCTCTCTTCAGAGTCGTCTGCAGTGGGTAGTCCATCACCACGTCCCAGTGATGCACCCCTAGGCCACTTGCATCAGTTACTCTCGGACTCTAACAGTGAAAAAACTGCAAGAACTCGCCACTAGACCACACGGGAATTCACAGTGCTGTGCAGTGAAAAGAGCAGTGTGCAGTGTTAAGAAATTAGAATTCTGAGTGCAAAGACCTAAGTGCAGAGTGCAACACTGATTTCATGAAGGAAACAATGGAGTGCAAATAAGAACAGAGCACGCAGTGTTAAGAAAATGGAATTCTGAGCGCAAAGACTTAAGTGCAGAGTGCAACACTGATTCCAGTAAGGTACAATGGAGCGCAAGACCAGAGTGTGCAGTGTTAAGAAAATAGAATTCTGAGTGCAAAAGACTAAGTTCAGTGCAAGACTTGACGTACTGCAGGTGCTTCAGATACACCTTTTTACTGTCAGAGTCTGAGGGGAGGCGGGTTAATCATCGAGATGGCCAGGGACTTGTTGTAAGTACCCAGAATGTTTCTCATTGTACTGTATTTTCCATACTTACCTCTAAAACCTCATTTCACTCTTTCATGTCCCTTATTGGTGTGAATAGGGTCTTAGGTGCTACGCATGTCCAGTAGGGAGGTGTGTGTCTGAGTTAGGCTAGGTTAAGGTCCATAAATACCAGTACAGGAGCCAGGGACTTGTTGTAAGTACCCAGAATGTTTAATATTGTATATACTCACCTTTGACATCTCATTCTCTGGTTCCTTTGCATTTATTTCACACTTTTATATCCCTTATTGGTGTGAATAGGGTCTTAAATATGTGCTATGCATGTCCAGTAGGAAGTTATGTAGGTGTTTTTCTCAGTTAGGCTAGGTTAGGGTCCATAAGTAAAAGTCCAGGAGGCAGGGGCCCACTGTCCGGATGGGACCACTTTCTGGACATGCCTTTGGCTCTGTTACGTCAGATAGTGGAGGGATTACTGAATATCTATGTTTGTAGCTATATGTATGTATGTAGGCACATTTACCTATATTGCTATGCATATATCTATATATTTATTGAATGTATTTGATTTGTCATTTTAGAAAAATTTCATGTTCGTGTTTTGTTTGTTACCATTTACTGTATTATGCTGTGTGTGAACTGAATGTAGTACAACAGGGCATCTTTTTGTTTCAAGTAAAATACCGTACATGGCATTGTGCACTAACGGCGAGACGTGGCCTCATCTTGCAACTAATCAATACTAATAAACTACTAATGTAATAATATGCAGCATACTAATAAACTGCTTTGTCACATACCCTCCTCTCATATTTTTTTTTCTCAGTACTCACTTTTTCAAAAATTTAGTTGTCTTCTGCATTTCCCTACATCCCATGAAGATTTCAGTGATGCTGTGGACTTCAAAATTGGATGTGTAACTGAGCATTCAGTGAAGAATAATCAGTCCAAAGCCCATTACTCTATATATCTTTTTTGTGAGAAATTTTTTGAGGACATAGAGAAAAAATGGCATTTTAGCTACCTTTTTGAATACCCATCTTCCACTTATAAAATTCTAAAATTAATATTATTTGAGCAGTAAATATGCAGTAGGAAATTTTAACATTATAGGAATGTAGTCTTTTTAATTATTGTATTTTATGTTCTTTACTGATTTTCCAAAATCGGGTCTGTCATGTCGAATGACAAGCGTTACCGTATGTAGATCGGATGATAGTGTTCCTGGGTTAATAATTATTTACCCAGCCCCTCATATTAATTATTAACTAATCTAATTATCGTTCTCTTCTGTTAGATATCTCCCTCATATTAATTATTAACTGATTTAATTATCGTTCTCTCTGTTAGATATCTCCCTATTAACTAGTATCTTCATCTGGTTAGTATAGGTCCTTGGGGACATACTGTACTGCCATAATATTCTTATTAATCACAATTATTATTAATTTTGTTTAATGATTTTGGTTGTCTTGTATTAATCTCTACTTCTATAACATCCTGGGAGACATCTTGCTTACCCGGGGGGAAAATTGTAATATGCACAGTGAAATATGTAAGCTCCTTAACTTTGTGTACAGGTAGGAGAGAAGAAATAAAAAGCATGGACACACACATAGGCCAACTTATTTCCTAAACTTGAGCACAAAGGCATGTCTGCATTATCACAAAACTGGGGCGTTAAGGGAGGAATGAATTTTTTACTGTCAGTATTCTTGATATACAGCTGTTTGGTAACCATTATTACTGTATCTTCTGTACGTTAGTAAAGAATATATCTAGTGCTAAATAGTCGGCGATTCAGGACAGGAAATACTCTTAATTTCGAAATGAATAAATGATAGTACAAATAAATGACCAAATAATTATCTTTCCTTTCAACGTATTCTGTTAGGAGTGGACCGTCCCCTCGCCTCCAGCCTTTAGATGCACCCATGTTGCAACATGAGATCTTTTGGTTTCCTCATCCCTTCTCCCACTCTCCTTCTCTCTTGAATCCCTCTTGCTCATATTTTCCCACTTATCTAGCTTGTTTTTGTTTTCTCCTCTCTCTGCTTCCATTTTCATTTCTTATTTCTCTGTCATGGATGTCCTTTTTTTTTTTTTTTTTAATCCTTCTTATCACGATCGATTTCTTATTCTAAGAAGATCTGTAGTTCCACACTCCCTACCCAACTCTCCTCTGTGTCCCTTCTGCTTTTTTTTGGGTGTGTGTCTTTTTTGTTTACTTTGTTTTCTTCCTTTTCTTAGTTCCTAGTATTCCTCCATTGTCCTCCTCTCCTTTTTCTGCATTCATTTACTTTTTCTCTCCTCCTCTTGGCACTTCGTATTTCATTACCTTTCCTTATCTCTTATTATTTCATTATCCGCCGTTTCCTTTTCTCTTCTATCCACTTTCATTTATCTCATCTCGTCTGTGTACCTTAATTTTCTCATATTTCTTTACTCTCCTTTTTCGTCTTTCAGTTATCGAAACACCGTTTTGATATTCTTTTTACATGTTCATCAGCCAGTTATCCTTATCTCTTTACTCACCTCAATATTTTTTTATTCACAATTCTTTTTTTCTCTACTCACCTCTCAGTGCCCCCTTTTTACCATTCTCATTTCGTTATCCTTGTTTTCCTTCTAAACATCGGCTGCTCCTTTCATCTTACTCTGTTCTGTAACAACGATGCTAGCTTCATCAGTTCCACGCCCATTCACTTCACGAATTCCTCTTACTTCCCCTGTCTCCCTTTCTACCTTCCAATCGCACTTCTACTCTTTATCCGCTTTTCTTCCACTATTATTCCTTACTATTACAGTGATTCTTGTTTCATTTCTACTTTCTTACTTTTCTGAGTCTCTCCTGCTATTCCTTTCTCTGTTCGACCTACTCTTTCTACCGTTTTCGCTCAATATTCCTAACACATCACCTTTACTTTATCCTATTCTTCTTATTTCTTATTCCAGTAAGGACTCCTGTTTCAATGTTTTCCTGAACCTCTCTCTCTCTCTCTCTCTCTCTCTCTCTCTCTCTCTCTCTCTCTCTCTAACTGATTTCCACAGCAATTAACAGCAATTAACATAGAGTGTTGTTTACGTTTTTAGCTACAGTATTAGAGGAAACAGATCTTGGCGACAAAATGTAGGCCTACCCAGCATATACGCCCCTGCCCTCAGAGAGAGAGAGAGGGTGGAGGGAACTAAGGTGACAGAATATGCTGCTTTAACGTTATCCCTTTTAGCTCAATAATGCACTTTTCATTTAACACACACACACACACACACACACACACACACACACACACACACACACTCACACAGCATCTTAGTGAGTGGGCTAAATCTCTTCTTGAAAATAATACAGAAAACAGTTAATGACAATGTTGTATAAAGTAGAAAAGACAACAGAGACTGAGTGGGCTCTATCTCGTTACGACTAGAAAAGAAATCTATTCTCTTCTCTTGCGTGAGGTGTAAGTGACAGAACAAAGTCGTGTGAAACTAGATTAATAATGTAGGAGAAAAAAATAACGCCACCGAGTTGAAAGGATAATCCTCAGAGAACATTCTCGGTAAGAGGAAAGCGTTACCCCCGAGCCACGTTAATTCCCACATGTAAACGCCATTAAACAAAATATGAGGGGAAAGATAGTTGTCATAATTATAGATGAATTTAAGTTCAGCACACTTTTCTGCCTCGTCTACCAATTCAAGATCCACCCCACACAGCCAACTCCCTCCCTCTCACCTGTTTCCAACTCCAAACTATTCGCTATTTCAGCACCCCACATTCACTCCACACTATTAACCTCTTCCAGTATCCTCACTGACGCTCCACATAACCACGTTCCCACCAGTTCTCACTGCTCCACACGCTCCTTCCTTCAACTAGTCCCCATCTCCACCGCACGACATCCAGATTCATGCAAATGCTTCCATTGAACTCCATAATCACTTACTATATCCGCCTATTCATTTTTACGCCTAACTGCCCGATTTTCCTTGTCAGTCATCCACACTTCACGCCAATGCTTCACCAAGTCTGCCCCCACCACAAATTCCATACACTAAACAACCTTCTCTCAACATCATTCACTCCTTCCACCAACCCCACATGGATTCCTCATCATTCACATCTTCCACTACACGCACTTCAGTCACCTTCTTTCATCTCCATTTTTTGCTTCAGTCTCATCTGCTGTTAATTATCAACGTATGCCTAGCAGAGAGAGAGAGAGAGAGAGAGAGAGAGAGAGGAAAAATAATTGTGTGTGCGTGTGTGTGTGGGTGATTCTAAATATTCGTCATACCATCTAGTCTCGCTGAATCTATGTGGCATGAATTCCACGCCATTATATCACTTGGCTCTTCATCTTCGCCAGCCTCAGCAAATATGTTCTTAATTTTCAATATCTATCTATAATACGCTAACCCCACCCCCTTTGTTATGTAAGTCCAGCATTCCCCTCCCTATTTCAGATACATTTCAGTATTACAATATTATTAAATTTACGAGCCATCGGATTTTGCACTTGACTTCAGCATTGATAATGTTTTCATTTTTAGGATGTCTCTCTACCAATATCCAGACAACTTAATCCCGTAAGGGGTGGTCACAAACAAATTGCCTCCATCTGGCCCTGTCCCCCGCCATCTCGCTGCCCTTCCCCCAGCATACACCCTCCCTCTGTCATATACTACACTACTCCATTTCTCCAACTCATGCTCGGTCTCCTCCTCCCTCACCCCTCCTCCTAGTTACTCATTACACTCTCCTTGTTAGTCTCTCACTCTCCATTCTCTTCACATGGCTAAACCACCTTAGTGTAGTTCTTCAAACGCTTTCTGTCACATTCACATCTACTCCACAACGCTTCTTCACTTCCTTATATGTCAGTCTGCGTCCCCATGTAACTACACATGCTCCTCTCAAATAACGCATTTCCACTGTTTTCACTCTTCACTTGTGTCCTTCCAACAAGGTCCAAATTTTGCTTCCATACGTTATAGTTAGGATCACAATAATGTCATGCAGCAACTTTTTTACTTCCATGCTTACTCCCTATTTCTACTCCCTACTTTCAATGAACCAGCAACCTTTCTTCCCTGCTGTGAATTTTACAAGCACCTCATCTTACAAAGCTTCATCCTTACTCATCACACTACCCAAGTACTTATATGCACTCACAATTTCCAGTGCCTCACTTTCAAGCCTCACTGTGCATTCAGTGACTTCATTTCCCATCAAACTACAACTTTACTCTTCCATACAATTCACCTTTAGATTCCTTTTCTTACATGTTTCCCAAACTCATTCACCAAAAACTGCTTTTCCCCTTCGTCTCCACTTAATACAGTAAAATCTGCAAGCAATAGAACCGAAGTTTCGAAACTCTACTCTCTCTCATTAGGGCCGCTCCAACATCCTCTGACCTACCTTGTATTTTTTTTTTTTTATAAATCCATCCATATACAAACTGAACAACCATGGAGACATGACACATCCCTGTTTCTGTCCAACACTGAGATACAAAATTTCACTCAACTGACCATCCACAGGCTCTGAAGCCCTACCGCCCTCATATATGCTCTTCACGGCATTGAGCAGTTTCCCATTTACTCCATATATTATTTATACTTTCCATATTCCTTGTCTGTCCACACTGTCATATGCTTTCTCCTAATCCATGAAAGCGGCATACAAATTCTTTGACATCTCAAGATATCCACCGAATACCTTAGGATAAATATCTGATCTATACAATCTTATCCCTTCCTGAAACTTTTCTATTCTTTAATTCTTCTGTTATTTCCCTGCCCCTGTCAATGAATATCCTACCATATACTTCTCGTAATAAACTAAGAAGGCTGTTGTTCCTATGATTACCTCACACTTATTTTTTACAGTTTTCCTTTCTGCGGGAAAACTCATGTACCTCATATTTTAGGATGCATATTAAAAAAATCCTACTCATTAAGCGCCTATTAATTAAATGATTTTGAAGAATTGTTGTGGTTCAGTGGATGGGAGACACCAGTTGAAGTAATTGAAATACATAATCCTTTTTAGACCAACATTAAACTTTATCATCTTCATATAAAATTTCACACATCTTTTCCATACGATCATCAGATTCCATCGTCTCCTATCCTAGATTTTGCTGCTCTCTCTCTCTCTCTCTCTCTCTCTCTCTCTCTCTCTCTCTCTCTCTCTCTCTCTCTCTCTCTCTCTCTCTCTTTACAGAAGGTGAACAGAGGAAGGAAAAACTAATTAAATTTTAAAAATCCACTCACCAGTTTACTGAAATCCTTTATTCATAAAGAATCTGTAAGAGCTGGGTTTGAAAAGCTGTAGGTTCAGGTTATGGGGGGAACTGATCTGGAGAAACGAGTTACAAAGAGAAGCAGTTCTGGGAATAAATGAACTCTGATAGCCAAAGGTTCTGCAATATGGCAGTGTGCCAGTCAAGTCATGGGCACTTCCACATTTCTGTATAGCATGGGGAAAGTGTTGAAAGGTGGTACAATGGATGCAACTTCATTTGAGCACTAGCTATCAAAGTATCTGTAAAATAATGCAAGATAAACAACATTCCCTCTTACTTGTAAGGAAGGTACTTCATTTGTAATTGCAGGGCTATTAATTAATCTTATAGCACTGTTGTGAGCAATATTCAAGTTAAGATCGCACATGACTTGTAAATTATAGGTCACTGCTTATCAGTGAAGAAGTTACAGATACTGCATAATAAAGATTCTTTGAGGCAGTTTTAGCAAGACGTGATCTAACATGTGAAGTCCAACTTAGTGTTTCGTTAAGCGAAACGCCGATAATTGCAATAACTTTAGGACAGGAGTATTGGATTCACTGAAGATAATATAGGAATCAAGCAATATGTCTGTTAGTAAACTGCGTGTTTTTGTTTTGTTTTTTTTTTTTGGGGGGGGGCATTAAATGAAACATTGTTTTCTTGTCCCCATTCAGTGACCTAGGAAGTCTTGATTTAAGGAGACTGCAGTGCTGAGTTGGGAGTTAGAGATATCGAACTTTGTGAATGGGTGCTTAAGTGAGTGAACTGTGAAGTGTTGAGTGATCGGCATACAAGTGAGTGGGAATATGAGTAACAGACAAGAAAGCATTAATATAAATGAAAAATAACGTTGGAGCCAAGGCGACCCGCCGGCATTAATTGACTGGAAATGAGAATACTAATCATCTACCTTTACTCTTATATTGCTTTTGCTGAGATATGAGGAAGTCAAGTGGGAAAAATATGATAGGCTTTAGCAAGGAAGTGTGGATAACAGGGAATGGAACCACACTGTACAAAGCTTCAGCAATATCAAGGACCACTGCATGTGTTTTCTCCAGGCTAGTCTATTGCCTGATAGGTGGTATGAGCAAGGAGATTGATTATATCAACAGAAAAAAATACTGTCCGTCTGTAATGAAGATGTTGGTTTCAAGATATAATAGTAGTACTGGTAGTAGTTGTTCCCTAGGCGGTTTGGCCGAACAACCCCGAGTCCCTAAGGAAGGCCATGGCTGAGACTGGGCTTTCCCAGAGAGGTCTCAAGGGGCGTATGTTGTGTTGTTGGAGCAGGCGATTGTGTGCAATGCAGTATTCCATAATGTGCTTAATAGTATGGGTTGAGTGTTGCATCCTGGACAGGCATCAACGACGGAGCCATGCAGCCTCCTCTGATAACTCAAGAGGGCTGGATGATGCCCACATCTCAGCCTGGCCAGGTGGACTCTGGCCTCACTAGAGAGGCAGGATTCACAAGGGTGGATATCAGGAGGCCGTGCATGCAGCCGTGTGTTGTCTTTGAGTGACTGAATGGAGCGGCGAGTGATTTGAGCATGAATATGCTTCTGGAAGCTTATTTGGGGTGGGCGAGGGGGGAGAGATGACAGTATTTGTGTATGATATCGTGTGCTGGGTGTTGTTTTGATGTCCGTTGGTGCGTGTGGATGTGCTGCTATGTAGTGTAGTGCATGGTGTGGGTTTGTTGAGGCTGCGGCAAGAATTTGCGTGCCTCTCATGTCTAGATGATCCTTGACTTTGATGACTTTGGTTTCTTGGTGGTGGTGGGCTGTAGGTGTAGTAGCTGTGAAACCTGAGATTTTTTTTATGGCCTTGTTCTGTATGGTTTATAGGGTGTTCTAGTGTGTTTCAGTGACGCTAGAAGCCCAAGCAGGGCTTTCGTACAGTAGTTCATCACTGAACATATATATTGTTTGTTACTGTGGTGGTGGTTGCTTTGTTGTGTCCGAATGTTGTATAGGCAACTGACCTTAAGGCGTTGAGGCTTGGTGTTAATTTATTTTCAATGTTTGTAATATGTTGTTTAAATGACATTGATGTATTGTAAGTTACACCAAGGATTTTGCACGTGTGTGTGTGTCTGTGTGTGTGGTAGGGGAGTGTTGTTTATGGTGTGGTGTGGAATATGACTGTGTTCTGCTGCCCAATTTATGAGAAGGGTGACTGTACAGTAGATTTGGCTAGGGCTATTGTGAGTCTGTTTGTGGTGAAACATTCATGTAGTGTGATCAGGTAAGGGTGGAGAATGTGTCCGGCTGTGTTTGCTTTTTGATGTGTACATGTAAGTGTTATGTCGTCTGCACAGGAAGCTATGTGTATTGGTGGTGTGCAGGGTGTGGGAATGTCGTGCATGTATAAGTGTAGAGGACAAAACAAATCCTTGAGGGACGCCGTTTGTGAAGAGTCTGATCTTCGATGACTGACTGGCAAATGTTACATATGCATATCTGCCTGCTAAATAGTTTGGTAGCCATCTTTTTGCATTATTTGCATGTTTGTGTTGAATATTTTGTTTGTGAGGTTGTGGCGGGGGATGGCATCAAAAGCTTTGGCAATGTTTAGTGTGACTTGGAATGTTCTGTGTGATGGCCTAGCTGAATTGATGCCATCAAAAACTCTGTGTAAGGTCTGCAAGAAGAGTGTCTGTGGAGTGTAGTGACCTAAAACCATGTTGTAATGGGGCTAGGGAAATGTGAGGTGTTACTATTATTTTGTAATACCAGTCTTTCAGTGACTTTGCAGGGGGTGCAGAGGAGTGTGATGGGGCGGTGTAAGGACGGTAACGTGGGGTCTTTGTTGGGTCTGGGGATGGTGATGATAGTACCATGTTTCCAGATGTTGGGTATTATGTTGTGTGAGTAGCTGTAGTTTAATATGTTGGTGAGTGCTTGTATGCCTGGTGGTCCAAGATGTTTAAAGTGTATGTTGCTTATGTTGTCTGGACCACAGGCAGATGAGTGCTTAAGGTTGCTAATGATGTGCTTCATCTGGTTGTAAGTGAAGGGTGCAAAGTCTGGGTCTGTGGGAACCGTCTCTTGTGTCGGATGAGACATCGGTCATCGCAATGGGGGTTTAGATGACTGACGTGTGAAAAGTGATTGATGAGAGTGCTTGCTTGTTGTTTGATTGATGGTATGGTGTCTGTTGTTGTGATGGCAGCATAGGATTGTGTAGTGTTGCTGTTTGGGAATGTGTTGCTGTTTTTGCATTTTCCAGGGTTTGCTGGTGTTTGTTTTGTGATCAAGTTTTTGGAGATAATTATCCCAATTTCGTGTTTGCTTCTCTGGGTGCTAACCTAATACCATATAACCATATAACCGGGGTTTTTGGCAGGGTTAAGTGTCCCCTAGAGTCCCCTGTCCAAAATCACCTAATCATGGCAGTTGTTTCGGAGAGCCTCAGAGGGTCCAATACCTGCCCAGGGCCCTAACCAAATGGGCAGACTTGCATGGCCATGTGGAATGTGAGAGGTGTGAATAAGGAGAGGAAAAGGGTGGAAGTGGTGAATGTGTTCAAGAGTAAAAGATATGCCGTGATGGCACTGTGTGAAACGAAGATGAAATGGTGTGATATGGAGGAGTGGGAGGGTGTGAAATGTGTAAGAATGGGCATGAGTGGAAGAGGAAGATGCAAGGAAGGAGTTGCTTTGTTGATGAATGAGGTGTGGCAGAGTGGAATGAGACACTACAAATGACTCAGCTCGAGGGGTATGTATGTCATGTTCAAGTTGGAGAGGGTGAAAGTGTTGGTGATTATAGCATATGCACCGTGTGAGGATGGGAGTGGGAGAGAGAAAGACAGGTTTTGGGATGAGCTGGATGAAGTAGAGGGAGAAATGCCAAGGAGCTATAAGGTAATCGTAATGGGTGATATGAATGGTAGAGTAGGCACTTGTCCTGAGGATAACATGATGGGTTGTAATGGAGTACCAGGAGAAAATGATAACGGGAAGCGACTAAATGATATGTGTCAGGAGAGGAGGTTGTGCATTTGTAACTCGTATGTCAAACACAAAGATGCACATAAATATGCATGGTATGGAGGGAACGGGGATCGTGTTGAGAGAAGCCTGATTGATTAAGTGCGCGTAGAGAGGTGATGATTGGAATGGTTGCTGATACGAGGGCCGTGAGAGGACGATGTGGAGGTCTGTTAGATCATATGATTGTGCTATGCAAGATCAAACTCAGAGGAGTAAGGTGGATCAGGAGAGAGAAGAGCAGTTAGGGAGAAAGAAAGTTGAGAAGCTGAGAATCAAAGAAATGGCAGATGATTACAGGACCAAAGTAAAGGAGGTTATTAGAATCAGGGAATTGAAATGAAATGGATCTGGACAGCCTATGAAATGCATATTGGGATTACTTAGGAATGCTAAAACGGTGTGTGGTGTGGCAAGAGTAACAGTAGAAAAGAAAGGTACGACATGGTGGGATGATGAAGTTAAGAGAGCAGTGGAGGAAAAGAGGAGGACGTGGCTAAAGTGGTTACAAGACAGAGGTTCAGTTGAAATAAGAACTGAATACACCGAGTGCAAGAAGCACGTAATGAGACTATACTCATTTTTTTTTAAATCGAGGCGAAGATGCACTTGACAGATTGGTGATTATTTGTTGAATGAAACATTACTTCATAATCTAGCATTACTAACTGACAACAAATATCTGAGGGGGAAATTTGGGTTAGTAAATATTTTTTGGACATGTTGCATTCAGCCAGTCATCATCAACCTGTCATGTGCATCTTTGCCTCAATAAAAAAAAAAAAAAACAGTATAGTGAAGAAGAAAAAGGAGGTAAATGATGATCTAGGAAGAAAAATGAATGCAAACTGCAGGAAGTTATTTTGGAAAGAGATGCAGAAATGTGGAAGTGAAAGTGGAAAGAAATGTGATGGTGTGAAGGATGTAGGTGGTAGATTATTGGAAAGAATAATTTGAAAGCTTGAAGAATTGGAATAGAGAGAGCAGAGCGGCTGTAAACAGGATTGGTTTGGGGAGTGTTCAGAGAAAGAATACAGTGCCAGGAGACGTGACACTCACACAGGTGAACAGTGCTGTGAAGCAGCTGAAAAATGGGAAGGCAGATGGGGTTGATGAGGTGTATGCAGAGATAATTAAGTGTAGTGGAGAGAGTGGAATGAAGTACTTATTGGAGATATGTGAGAAGGCATGGATGAGTGAAAATGTGCCAGCAGAGTGGAAAAAGGCTGTGATTGTACCCTTGTACAAAATATAAGTGAACTAAGTGAGTGCAAGAATTATCGTGGCATAAGTTTATTGAGTGTGGTAGGGAAGTTATATGGAAGAATTATTATAGAGAAAGTAAGAGAAATATCAGAAGTCCTAGTGGGTGATGAACAGGGTGGCTTTAGGAGTGGCAGGGGATGTATGGATCAAATATTTGCAATGAGACTGATAGCAGAGATGGCTTGTGAGAAGGACTATAAGGTCTTTATGGCATTCATGGATGTGGAAAAAAACATATGACAAAGTGAACAGAAGGGGATTCTGGAAAGTTTTGCTTATGTACGGTGTAGATGGTACGCTGCTAGTTGCCGTCAGTGGTAGTAATGCATGTGTAAGGGTTAACGGGCATCTAAGTGAATGGTTCACGATCGGTGTGCGCATGCGAGAAGGTTGTGTGATGTCCCCATGGTTGTTCAATATATATATGGATGGGGTGACGAGAGATGTAAAAACACAAGTAATGGAGAGGGGGATGGCGTTGGTAATGAATGGTGATGGATGGAATATCTTCAATCTGTTGTATCCTGATGATGCAGTACAACTTGCAAATACCGGACAAAATGTCTGTGAGCGTCGTGGCGTGAGAGTAAATGTAGAAAAGAGTGAAGTGATGGTTATTGAGAGAGAAGATGATTCCCACTGCGATTTTACAGTGAATGACAACAGACTGGAATTGGTGAGAGAGTTCAAATATCTGGGTACAGTGATAGAAAAGAGAGGAAAATGCGCAAATTAAGTGAAAAGTAGAGTGACACAAGGAAGAAAAGTAGCTGATGCAATAAGGGCCTTGATAAGAAACAGAGGCTTGAGTGTTGCAGCTGCACGAAGCTTACATGAAGGAGTATTGGTGCCAACTTTAACATATGGATGTGAGACTAAGGTGTGGCATGAAAATGAAAAGTCAATAGTGAGAGCAGTGGAGATGGGACTGCTGAGGAATGTATGTGGAGTACAGAGGGTGGATAGGATACGAAATAATGTGATTCGTGAAAGATGTGGAGTGAGGAAGTCAGTGGACACCAGGATCGAAGAAAGTGTACTGAGATGGTATTGTCATGTGGAGAGAATGGATAAAAAAAAAGAGTGGTGAAAAGGTATCTCTGAGTGAATTTGAAGGAGGGAGGAGTCGAGGTAGGTGTCACGGGGTTTTTGAGAATATACAATATTAAAGAATAATATTAAATAATACTTGAAAACAGGACAAAGAATTGACTTGTAAAAATCAAGCAATGAGTTCTTTATTCCGGCTTACTTCGCCGATTCTCTAAGGACGAGTATTTATAAACTTTCTCAACAGTACACAGCAGAAACTAATTACTCACGAGTGCTGTTTGTAGTACTGTTAGCCACTCGAGAAAGTGACTTCACCCCTGACAATCAATAACTACTACTAATGGTAATAAGCAGGTTCTTGCCGGCGCATTAACTCGAAGTTGCACAACGGAAGGACTGGCCTAAGTACCAGTTATGAATAATGCAAAGCGTTTATGCAAACTAGGAGCGAAGTGAAATGAGCTTAATGTGTAGAAATAAAACACAAGTTTACATTACATTATGCTCAAGAGAAAAGATCTGTGAATTTATTGATTACAATGAAACAAATTTAAGTTACATGTTTCAAAATGAATTAAAAAATAAGGAGAACACACTCACTCGCTCACTCAAAAGCTAAACTCTTAAGCCTAGGAAAAACAAAAGGAAAATACTGGTCAGAAAAGGAGCTAGGTGGGATGAATTGGGCGTTGTTGCTGAGAAAGGACGCTGCCACACACGCTAAACCTCTACACCGGATCACACTGAGTGGAGACTTCAGGAACCAGCTGGAGAACGACCTGGTCTCACGGCACTTCAGTCCTAACTGAATTCAAATTGTGAGAGAGAGGCGAGTGTCGGCCGCGCTCTTGCTAACGGAATTAACGCAAGCGATACATGCCCATAACAAATCACTCAGCAGAAGCGCTAATGTCGCACGCAAGGATGACCACTTATGAAACAGCGAAAAATTGTTCTGAAAACACTCCTGATCGGTGAATGCGTGGCGGTTGACTGATTGATACTTATTAGGAATTCACTAGAATTCGCGGTTTCCCACCAAAGTTCAGTGTCATGAGTTTGTTTAGATATATGATCGTGCCAACTCGTGACATTACGCCCCATCAAAATCAATTTTTTTTTTCCATCAGGAAAAAAAAAAAAATCAATATACATACATATAAATCCTAACTCAGTCACACAAGATTCACACTGTGGTATGTGTGCTATCCTGCTACAGGAGAAAGTCACAGTCACCAGTGAGCAAAAAAAAAAACTCGTATTTATGTTAATAGAAGCAAGCTTGAGGTAAAAACTCCATGACGATGGTGAAAAATCCTGTACTCAGGTCAAACTGAGCGAAAAGTTTGCTACATTTACATTAACAACTAATTGTTATGTAGCGTGATGTATGTAATACATGGTGTAGGTGTGACAGTTGTGGTGTAACTGTACCTACGTGTAAAATTATGTAATACAAATTTATAGTAAATAATGACGACGAGGCAGAAGAGAAGAGGCGGCAGCATACGTCAGGGACGATCAGCTGAACTGCACGACAATGCTGCACCCGCCAGCTGCACCTGCAAAAGCAATCAAGGTGGAGCATCAAAAGTGTCATTTCTCTCTCTCTGCCTAGCAATCAGTACTTATGTTACAAAAAGTACATTATTTACATTATTAACCAGGAAACGTAGTAGGCATCTCTGCAGGACATCAAACGCTGACCCAGTTTACTGGTTAAACCCTAAACTTAATTAGCGAAAAGACTGGGCGTTTGTGCAGGGCATCAAACGCTGCAATTTGCTAAATTAACCAGGGAACGTATCATGAGCGAAAAGACTGGGCGTCTGTGCAGGACATCAAATGCTGCAATTCACTAATGGAACCCAGTTTACTGGTTAACTTAAACTTAATTAGCGAAAAGACTGGGCGTCTGTGCAGGACATCAAACGCTGCAATTCACTAAATTAACCAGGGAACGTGGTCAAGAGCAAAAAGACTGGGCGTCTGTGCAGGACATCAAATGATGCAATTTGCTAATGGAACCCAGTTCACTGGTTAAACTAACTCTGCACTTATGATTAACATTAGGAAGCTGAGAATCCCTATGCAGTCTCAGGCAGGTCATATTTTAACACCCACTGTGGGTGTGAACACTCATGTGGATAATGTGTATTCTCTGGAAATCCTCTGAGAGGTCCACAGCTCGAGACGTTCCACAAGGTAATTCATACACAGCCATGGACTGTCTCTGCGAGGTTCTCAAACTTCCCCCTTAACTTACGGTACATATGTATGTACAGGCCCTGGACATGTGTCCTGTGGGGTCAACGGGCGAGACGTCAGGTCTGCACCCACTTCACCACTGATCTGTCTCTCAACTGACTCTGAGATTATGGATGTGGTTTCAAACAGCACAGGAAGGACATGTCCCTGATTAGTGGTATTTGGACACACATTGCAGGAACGCACAATATTATCTATCTCTCAGTCCATCCCTGGCCAGAAAAAGTCAGCTCGGATACGGCCCTGGGTCTTCCTTTTGCCCATGTGACCTCCTGAGGCTGAACAATGACCCCATTCTAACACTGCTTGGCAGTACTTTGCGGGGACGACGAACTGCAGTCGAACCTCACCCTGGGGTGTTCGTGATTCACGGTACAGCCGTCCTTGTTTGCGAAGGAACTTGGCTTGACCTCCCCATGAATACTTTATCACTCTACCCTTTTGCTTCCTTCGCACGGCAGCAAGTGTCAGGTCAGAATGTTGTTCTTGAACAACAACTTGGCTACACATCAGATCTTCCGGCGATTCAATGGTCACCAGGGTGACACAATTTGTAGCTTCAGCCATGGCTCATGTTACTGTAGCCGAAGTCTGAGTAGCGTCATCTTCAGTGCAACTATCCTTGGCACCGGCAATATTGCCTATGATAAGGTCAAATAAGGGTTCTGGCATGACAACTGCAACTGTCATACCAGTGTAAAATGGAGATGCCACCTGGATACGTGCCTCAGGGAACAATCTCTCTGATCCATCAATAAGGTTAGCTTGGATCTGTCGACCTGTATACTCCTCAGGCCGAACTAAACTCTGCCTGACAGAGCAACCTGAGGAACCATTGTCTCTCAGGACCTTCACAGGAATGTCTCCCACAAACCCTGGCTGAACAAGGAAGACACTGTTACCTGTGGGAGGGCCTGTGGAGGAAGCAGCCAGCCACTGATTAGGCTGCTGAATAAATGATGCGGCAAACATTGTGCCCTGAGAATTAGACACTTGAGGGGTTGTACTCACTGTCTGGGGAGACAGAGCATTGGCCTCCTGTGGAGGAGTGTTCACTGTTGCTGGGGGACTAGAGAACTGTGGGGGAGTACCTGTACTGCTAGGGACGACACCACCGTGCTGCTGCTGAGAAATGAAGGCTTCGTTCGCCTCCTGCCTCCGATACATTGGGGCTGGTGCTGAAAAGGATAGTCCTGATGGTCGGTTATGTGGCTGATACTGCTGCTGGTTAGGGTACTTGTTGTACCGCTTCCACTCAGGTTTCTGAGTGTTTTGCCCCTGGTCCTTCTTCTGCGGTTCTGGACCTTGGCCATTATGCTGAGAACGGCCTTGTTGCTGGGGTTCAGTCTGAGATAGTTTCCCAGATTTATCAGCTTTCCTGTTCGAGGTATGCTGCTTACGAGTTTGATACCTGTACAGTATGCTCTGAAGAATGCATCAGCCTTCTCCACCATTTGGCTGGCATCCTTTACCTGGCAGATCTTAAGCTGAGCCATAAGTTCAGTAGGCCACGACTTTTTTAGATGCGTACACAGCATAAGGTCAATTTTCCCTTCACGCATGGAAGGAGTTTCATCTATCTCCATCAACTCATCTAAGTAAGCAGTAAGTCGGTCAAGAAACTGAACGGCAGTCTCTTTTTCCTGTAAATGCGCCCTCATGAACTGACTCTTGGCGTCATCAACTGTGAGACCATACGCTTTGACGAGTGCGGCCTTCATCATCTCATACGTGAGATTGTCTCCACAAATTCTGTGGAGAATATCGAGGGCAGGGCCCTCAAACAGGCTAAGAAACTGAAGCCGTTTAGCTGCATCATCCAGCTGGTAAAGCTGAGCCATGTCTTCAAAACGAGCTATGTATGGCTCGATTCGCTCGCCTTCCTTGTATGGGGGAAGCTTGATGTGTGGGGTCGCCAGAACATGTGCAGGGAGAGCACTCGTGGAGCTTGGGCCAGCTGCACCAGATGTGTCTGAAGCCAAGGAATCTCGCTTGAGCTTCAGCACTTCAAGTTCATGTTTTTTGCATGCTTCTCGCTGGGCACATTCGTGTTCTCGTTGTTCACACTCGTATTCACGTTCTCTCTCACGTTGTTCTAACTCGAGTTGATGTTCTCTCTCGCGTTGTTGTAACCCGTGTTGACGTTCTCTCTCGTATTGTTCTAACTCGAGTTCGCGTTGATTTTGCTCATATTCACGTTGTTGTCACTCTTGTTCTAACTCGAGTTCGCGTTGTTTTCATTCATGTTCAGGTTCTCTCTCGCGTTCCCCATGCTGAATTTGACACTCTTCGCAAGCATCATTCTCATGTTGCTGCTCATGACTAAGCCGAGAAAGGACATACTCTTTTACTTCTTTGGGGTCCCTAAGCCCCATATCTCTAGCTTCCTGTACATAGACGTCAGTAGACATGATGCTAACTCAGTCTGAGTGAAGTAGAGACCAAGCACTGACTGCTATTTTGCAAAGAAAGATGCCAATAATCGAGAATGAAGAATATAGGCACAGGTTAGTGGTGACCAGTTTTATATAGTTAGACTGGTAAAGAAAGAAAATTAAACAAAATACTGACTGTGAAAACTATTTCTTAAAATTTTTAAAAATGAATAAATAATCACCAGTAAGATAGTGCCTATAAACTTTAATGATTAATACCTAAGTATGAGTGAGTGAGTGAGTATTGTCTCGTGAATAACTTTAGAGCTAGGAGTTAATATCCTGGAATGAGGTCGCCAGATGTCACGGGGTTTTTGAGAATATACAATATTAAAGAATAATATTCAATAATACTTGAAAACAGGACAAAGAATTGACTTGTAAAAATCAAGCAATGATTACTTTATGCCGGCTTACTTCACCGATTCTCTAAGGACAAGAATTTATAAACTTTCTCAACAGTACACATTAGAGACGAATGACTCACGAGTTCTGTTTGTAGTACGTTAGCCTCTCGAGAAAGTGACTTCACCCCTGACAATCAATAACTAAAAATAATAGTAATAAGCTGGTTCTTGCTGGTGCATTAATTCCAAGTTGCACAACGGAAGGACTGGCCTAAGTACCAGTTATGAATAATGCAAAGCGTTTATGCAAACTATGAGCGAAGTGAAAGAAGCTTAATGTGGAGAAATAAAACACGAGTTTACATTACATTAAGCTCAAGAGAAAAGAACTGTGAATTTATTGATTACATGAAACAAATTTAAGTTACATGTTTCAAAATGAATTTAAAAATAAGGAGAACTCACTCACTCGCTCACTCAAAAGCTAAACTCTTAAGCCTTGGGGGAAAAAAAAAAGAAAGAAAATACTGGTCAGAAAAGGGGCTAGGCGGGATGAAGTGGGCATCATTGCTGAGGAAGGACGCTGCCACATACGCTAAACCTCTACACCGGATCACACTGAGTGGAGACTTCAGGAACCCGCTGAAGAACGACCTGGTCTCACGGCGCTTCAATCCTAATTGAATTCAAATTGTGAGAGAGAGGCGAGTGTTGGCTGCGCTCTTGCTAACGGAATTAATGCGAGTGATACATGCCCATAACAAATCACTCAGCGGAAGCGCTAATGTCGCGCGCAAGGACGATCACTTATGAAACAGTGAAAATTTGTTCTGAAAACACTCCCGATCGGTGAATGTGTGGCGGTTGACTGAGTGATACTTATTAGGAATTCACTAGAATTCGCGGTTTCCCATCAATCAATGTCACGAGTTTGTTTAGATATATGATCGCGCCAACTCGTGACAGTAGGCCAAGAAGAAGGTGGGATGATATGGTGGATGAGTGTGTGAGGAAGAGAGGTTTGGAATTTGGTAAGGCTAGGGAACTGACAAGAGATCGAGCTGGCTGGATGAATGTTGTGAGAAGTGCAGGATCAGGGATTTGGCACCCCTTTTAAACGTGGCAGCGTCCAGATTGACTCTATCGGATATGTTTGTGTGAAACTACAGAACGTGGTGAATGTTTTTTGGCGTATCCAATGGAGCCAGGATTTCGGGGGCTTGAGTGATGAGTGAATGGAAGCGTGGCACATTGGATGGGGCAAATTTGGGCTATCTGGACATTGCTACTCCTCACCCTGCCCTAGGGTGGGAAAGGAGGTCCGGATGATGATGATGATGATATTTGATCGTTGAGCTCTTGTATTTGTTGTACGGTGTCTTGTGTATGAGGTGTTTGGGAGTGTTGTTGTGTGTTGTGTTCATTGATGAGGCCTTTAATTTCTGGTTTTATGTTGGGATTGTGTCTCTTTCGTTTGCCTCTAGGGATGTGTCTTATGTCTGCGTTTTGAGTAATTGTATTGAAAGTGTGCACGGCGGAGTTGATGTTTGTGATGGGTGTACTGACTAATCTTTCAAAGTGTTCTGTTTCAATTGTGAAAGCCACCTAGTTGGCTCTCTTATAAAATGTGAATCTGTTTGTCCGTGGCCAGCTGGGGTGATTCTGGTTTTGGCAGTGATGATGATCGGGAGATGGTCAGAGCCATCTTCAGTAATGAAGATGTTGGTTTCAATATGTTCAAAAATATGCTTACCGATGAGAGTCTTAAAAGTTTTTCCAAGAGATGTGACAAATATTGTTTTGTGATCAGAGTGATCGGACGAACTTCATATCTTTGAGACTGGGTGAATATTGGCTTCCTTCCATGAAATTGAGAATGAAAGAGTACGCACACATAATCTAAGCAATTTAGCTAGAACAGGAACAAGGCCTGGGGAACTTTTTTTTTTAATTTTCAAACCGATTGGAGGAGCTCTGCTGGTTAAGAATTTGTCTAGGATAGATTTTATATATGCAGTCTGCATCTTTCGTGAAACAGTTTTTGGAGAGTACAGTTCAAGTTCAGGAACGTTCTGACTGATATTTTTTAGGGTAGAATATCTGGCCAACGTATTAGCGGGAATGTCAGCTTTTCCACTTGGGCCATTTACCATGTTTCCGTCTGAAGATTTGAGAGGGAGAATGGATGATGACTTGTTAAAGTAAATATTGAGTTGACAAAAATATTCTATTGTCATTAGGTTTGTTTAATGGTTTGGATGCTTGGTTTGTAGTAGGTGGGGGAGCTCACCATCCACTCACTCAATATGGTGCTGATCTCGGGTGTCTGCCCTTTCCTCTCCTTCCTCCTTTCCTTCCTTCCTCTTCTGTCTTCCTTCATTTCAATCTTTCTTCGTCCTTCTGTTCACGGGTGACTTTATACTCCCTCTTTTGTCTTCCATTCCTTCATTCTTTCCTCTTCCTTCTGCCTGTGGGTGACTCTACACTGAGTGACAGGCCAAATGGTTTCCTGTATACCAGGAAACCATTTACTGTACTATGTTGGGTGGTAACCATATAACCAAATTATGGCGCCTAGTGGTTTAGTGGGTAATTGCGGCGCTCCAAGCAGAATGAGCCGGGAAGGCTTATATCCAAGGGATGGTTGGGGTTATTGCTCACGTACTGCCACTCAGGGATGAGTGAGCTTGGTCACTCTTATCTTAAATATCAAGACCACCTTGCCTAGCCCCGGGCTTCTACGCTTCTCGTGGGGCAACGTAGGATTGGATGATGGATGGATGGATGGATGGATGCTTGCTTGTGAAGAAAATTTGTTTTGCCGAAATTTATTACTGCTTTCACCTAGTTTCTAGCAATTTAAAAGTGATTGAAGGATTCCGTCGTTTTCGACATCACGAGCAAGTAAGAGTTATATGCTTAAAACTTTTGGGTCGTTGCTCTAGGCACTGGTTCTCAGACTGGGAGCCATGGCCACCACGGAGGCCACGGCAGGATATTAACGGGGGCCATGGCGGGCCAGTGCAAATACTAAATCAGAGTGTATCACCGAAATTGCACTTTGAGTCTTGTCGTTATATTTCACAGCCTATTGATGTGAATCTGGATTCTCAACCCTTCCACACATAAAAAGTAAAAGCAGAAACCGGGTGGATGTGGACCCAGATGTGAGACATGCACCATCTGTGACAACGTCAAATCAGTCAACTGACTGAAAGTAAACAGTGTCATCCATCCCACTGATATGTAACAAAATTTGCATTTCGATTGATAGTTGTAAACATAAAAAAAAAAAATGGAGAGCACTAAAACAGTTTTTTTCATCACTGTTTGTGAGGGGCTTGAGAGAAAGCTGAAGCGGGACCAAGAGGATGTTAAGATCCCCAGAAGTGTGGAATGAAGTGAAAAGGTTTGAGAAACACTGCTCTTAGGACAACTGTTGGCGAACATTATTAGGGAGTCTGATCGCTTAGTAAACTGTTGACAGTGTATGAACACTTCCATCCCAGCTTATATTAAGCCATTAATGTGGGACTGGATAGAACCGATGTCGGTTGAAAAGAAAGACTGTTATAGAATATCAGTCAGATAATTTTTAAATCCATCCTATTCTTCCTTATCATAATGCCAATTGGTCACCCTGACTCGTTCAGAATGAGGTGGTTTGGGGCAACTGACGAATGTGGCTTTGCTGAGACTGGTTGATGGATCCAAGTGGTGACAGTAACACTATCCTCTACTGATGTCTGTTATTTGTCAGCAGTAGACCCAAGTTACGAGTATGTGCACTGCGGTCAGGATTATCTAGTATTCTGGTTGGCCTTTTTACCAGCTGCATGAGATTAAACGATTCTGCAAACAGCTCCCACTTCAGACCAGTACAATCCCTCTGGAAGAGTGCAATATCCTTTCTACATTATGGACGTTCAGATCACCCAACACGGTAACTTCAAAAGTAAGAGTGAGGTTCAGGCTGGTCAACTGTGTGGACATAATGTCAAATACGCAAGGTTCTGATATGGCATCAGGGAGAGATAAACTCCACAAATATACTGTATTATGGTTACACTAAGGTGATTTAGTATCTATAATGAGTAATGATCATTAGTAGAGGTGAAGCTGGTGAATGTGTCTATTGCGTTTTCTGACTAAAAATAGCAAGAAGTGCCACCTTCACTTGTTCCATCTAGGTTCACCAGTGATTTTAGTTTCCAGCACCTGTTCTGGAACATGGCCTTAACCTTACTATTTCTTTCCTTCATGTACCAGCATCTCTTCTATACCATCATCAAATTCCATTCTCCTCTTTCCAAATCTTGCTACTCTCCAAGATCCTCGCACCAGCATACAACCATTCCAACTCTAATCACCCTCTTCCAAATTCTCCTGCTTTCAAAGATTTCAGCAATACTACATTCCAGAATAAACAATTCCTGCAAACAGCTTCAACAAAAGATTCTCACCTGTGGGGTGCTTGATAAATTTAGCCTCACTGCTTCCTCTCCTCTCCTTTCCTTTCTTTGTATCAGGCCTTTCAAACCTGCATCCTCTTTTCCAAACTTCTATAATCTATAAAACTAGCATTACATTCTGAACCTTAAGTTCTTGGATACAGATTAACAACAATGATCTCTGGATGGTTTTTCAAAATAAACCTTTGTCTATCTTCCATCATAAAATTCCTGCATTATACATCGTCCACTTCTAGCATTTTTTTCTACATTCTTCTACTCCCTAAAGCTAAAAAGAAAATCTTGTGTATCCAGTCATTCCCCTCAACTTCAAACTGACTTACCCTTTCCCCACCTTTGCACTGAACTCCTGGCTGAAATGCAAGAATGTATTAACCTAATTGCTCTCTCATCTCTGTCTCTACAGCACGTCTTCAGACCCACATCAGAGAGCCCAGCACCCGTTTCCCGATTCTGCTCATCCTTAAGATATCACGTCTAAGATATTGGCATTCCATACTCAGTCACCCTTTTCCATGCACTGTTACATTCTAATATCTGTAATACCTAGTCATGCACCTTCAGTTCTTGCACTACCACTTTCTTTTCCCCCCGTCCCAGTTGCAGTTCTTATGTTAGGAGAGTCCTTTTCTGAAATGCAAAAAAGTTTTACTCAGATTATTTACTTCCTTCACTCACTATCAGTAATGTCACATTGTACTCAAACTCCAGCAGCATAATCACCCTATACTGTGCTTTCTCAAATATTTTAACATATACAGTGTATTTTTCAGGGTAGCATTTCACGCCATCACCGTCTTTTAACCGTTTGATTGCAAGAACGCACTTCACTTTTTGTACTCATATTCGATACTGATATCCTGTTTCTCCACCTGTGCTTTGCATTCCCCTCTGAAATGCAGAAACGTTTTATCTTTACTGCTTTCTCCCTAGCCTCACGATCACGTTTTCCAGCACCTTTTTCCATATCCTTCTACTTTCCAGGGCTCTGCCAAATTCCTGCTCGTTCAGCTTTAACAAGCCACTAGCTATTTTTGTTCCTGACGTCCTCCAGTCTGTTACACATGTGCTTCAAACTCCCTTTTGAAGTGCACCAACTTTTTTTCTCAAGTGTTTCATACCTCTCTCTCTCTCTCTCTCTCTCTCTCTCTCTCTCTCTCTCTCTGTCACACACACACACACACACACACACACACACACACACACACACACACACACACACACCTGGTACCCAGAAGACGTCTTTATTGGTTGTAATAAATACTGTCCTTCCTCTTACAAGAATTGGATGCGTAAAATTACCTTGCCTTGTGAGAGCAAGGAAGCACACCATTCTCAGGTAAGCTACCCTGACACTCTTTATCTTCAATTCATTTTTCTTCGCTACGATTATTTTTTTCTTTGTTATACATTCTGCCAAAATATATTAATCAACACTACGACATTCTTGTGATGAATCTTCATAAAGAATCACCATTAACCACTGCACTGTGATATCGTCTTTTTCATCATATATTTCTTGCCACCAGAAGCATTATATAACGTGTCGGAAACTGGTGTTTGTGAGAGGGGGTAATGAAATGAATACTTTACCTCTCTGAAAAATGTTTACATTCAAAAGAAGAGTCTGGAAGTAGTAAGAAGAAAATGCTCTATATATCACCGCACTGAAGAAGGTAAGCTGTTCCACCACGAAAGGTGTCGCCAAAGCTTAATGTAATCACCAGGTGGCAGGTATAATTTTAACGGAAACCACTTCCTCAGGCTGGAGAGATTAAAACTTTGATTTGAGTAAAATTACCTTACTAGGGGAGAAGGATGGTGGGAATCTCTAGTTACGCTCACCTGGAAGTCCCTACTCAGCTTCAGTTTCATTACCTTGTCTTCTATATGTTAGGTCTACCGCCGAACTATTTTTCTCAGCTTAGGGGAGATCTGTCGGTGAACGAGTACGAGTCAGTATTCGTTAACAGCCTTTTAGTGCTGTGATTTTTTTTTTCCTATTCCGAAGGAGTACCTATTGTATTCGAATCTGTTTCTCTGTATGTACCTTTGTAGCTATGCTCGCTATCATAATATCTCATGCCTGCCTGACCCGACTCGATTAAAAATTGGCAGATACCTTGGGCAGTACTTATACAGTTTACTCTAGCTAATGCCAGACGTTTTATCTTTCTACTGGTAAAGCTTTCGAGGTCTGAGAATTTAAAAAAAAAAAAAAAAAAAAGGAAATCGTACTTAAAAAAAGATTCAGGATGACGTAAATACATTTTTGAAAATCGTCGTCAAATGTGCTCAAACCCTGAGCCTTGCATGTACACAGGGAGATAATATAGGTAATGAAATGATACCTGCATGCTAGAATATCAGTGGTACTATAGCTTACTCAGTCAGCTCTGAGAAGAGACGAGCTTTAGGCTTTTGAATGCTGTCAACTGTTTCGTTGAATGAATGCATTCATAAATAACGATACATTTTATATTAGTTTTATAATATGACTTACAATAATCATTTGACGATAAGATTGCCCAATTAAAAATATATGTATTTATTTGTACAGCTTAATTTATAAATGAGGCATTACAAAGTTTATCAGATGGTCTTGACACGTGTGAAATTTTTAATTCTCGGGAAAATTTTAAATACATCCAGGAAAAGTTTTACGAGTACCTTGATTATTTCTCATGCTGAGGCAAATAAAAGTAAAATATGTCATTATTGCGAGTTTGTAAAATCTAACTTAGCAAATGTGACGGTTGGGTCTGGGGTGGAGGTAGTCCGCTCGTGGTAGGTCCCACCTGACTAAACAGATGAATAAATGAGTTTTTTGGGTGCATTTTGCTGCCGAATCAATTTGCATTATGCTTTCCACTTTCGCATCATCAGTAAGTCTTATATCGTTTTAGTTTCGAATATCTAGTTACAACTCACAACAGAGCTGCGACAAGGTGTGGGCTGCGGGATATTTATAATAGCGGTGACATACAGCTTCTTCACCCGTGTTCACCAGTCATTTGTATTCGAATTCCGATGTTTTATCATTCCGTTTTACAAAATGTCACAGTAATGACAATTTACTTTTATCTGCCTAAACTTAGGGCGAATATTAAAGGTACTCGTAAAACTTTACATGAATTTGTTTTGATTTATCCCGAGAATTCAAAATTTCAAACGTGTCTAGACCATCTGTTTAACTTTGTAATGGTCTATTTTTTAATTAAGCTCTTCAGATAACTATACATAATATTCTATTTGGGCAATCTTTCCGTCAGACGACTATTAAAATCCGTATAATAGAAATAATTTATAACGCACCGTTAATAATGAATGCACTCAGACAACCAGCCAGCTGCCAGCTTTCAAAAGCTTCAGGCACGTCCCTTCAGTGTAGATGGAATAGGCTATAGTATCCGATAACAGTCACCACTCCTGGGTGATCTTAGGCACACACACACACACACACACACACACACACACACACACACACACACACACACACACATACTTCAGGATAGCATATGACATACTGTAGTTAACAGCAATGAAAGTTACAAAAAGAGCCTAAACTATAAAAAGGGAAACTATCATGTCCTAAAGAAGTACATCTTAGAAATTGATTGGGGAAAGGAGCTTAGAGGACAAGATTTAAATGCTATATATAAAAAATTCTGTGAAATTTATGAAATTGGAGTCCAGAAGTACATCCCAAAGCACAAAGAAGCACAAAAGAAAATAAAGAAATGGTTCAATACAGAATGTAGAAAATCAAAAGAAAAAAGAGATTTGTTGTCGAATAGATACAGAAGACACAATAGTGAAAGGGCATATAATAATTACAAACAGGCAAGAAACGATTATACAAGAATAAGGAAGGAAGCCCAAAATCAGTTTGAGGAGGATATCATAAATAAAAGTAGTGATCAACCGAAGCTATTTTACAGCTACATCAAAAGCAAAACCAAAGTAAAAGATTAAATACAATCCATTACGGACGAGGGAATCACCTATACACAAGAGAAGGATATTTGTGAAGCACTAAACAAGAATTTCCAATTAGTTTTTACAGAGGAAAAAAATTTTGAGAGGGATTATGTGGAACATGCATGCCCACACATACTACCAGATATACAAACATCAGAAAAAGTAATACAGGAGGAGCTAAGTAAATTAGACAAAGGAAAAGCAAATGGTCCTGATGAAATTTCATGTTGGGTACTACGTGAATGTGCAAAGAAGTTAAGTAAACCATTATTTTTAATTTTCAAAAAATCCTTGAGTCAAGGTAAACTGCCTGATATTTGGAAGAAAGCAAACCTTGTTCCCTTATTCAAGAAAGAGAATAGACAAAATTCACCCAACTACCGACCAGTATCACTAACCAGTGTTGTAAGCAAAGTATAAGAAAACCTTATAAGAAAAGCTTGGGTAAATCATCTAGAAGAACACAATATGATAACAGAAAGACAGTTTGGTTTCAGAAAAGGAAAATCATGTGTTACTAATCTGTTGAGCTACTATGACAGAGTAACAGACACATTACAGGAAAGAGAAGGATGGGTTGACAGTATCTATTTAGATTTCAAGAAAGCATTTGACACAGTACCATACCAAAGACTTTTATGGAAACTGTACCATCAAGGAGGAATTCGAGGCAAGCTGTATTGTTGGATGCAAGATTTTCTCATGAAAAGGAAAATGAGAACAGTACTAAGGGGAAATTACTCATCATGGAAAGAAGTGACTAGTGGAGTACCACAGGGCTCAGTGCTGGCACCAGCCATGTTTTTAGTGTATATAAATGATATAGACAATAACACTGGAAATGAAAACTATTTAAATATGTTTGCAGATGATGCAAAAATACAAAGGAGAATTACTAACACAGAGTCTTGTAAAGAGCTACAAGAAGAATTAAATAAACTTCATGAATGGAGTAATACATGGCAAATGGAATTCAATGTGGACAAGTGGAAAAAGACCTGATTGGGATTATACGTTAGGAAATAAAACCCTACACACATCAGAAAGAGAGAAGGACCTAGGTGTGATTATCAATAACAGACTATCTCCGGCAGACCACATCAGTGAGAAGGTACGGAACATGTATACACTGCTTGCAAATACGAGAATAGCATTCACATACATAAATGAAGACATGCTAAGAAAGATAATAACATCATTCATCAGACCAACCTTGGAGTATGCATTAGTAGTCTGGAGTCCTGATCTCAAAAAACACATAGACAAGATTGAAAAAGTTCAAAGGGCCGCTACAAGATGGGTACCAAGCTTAAGGGATGTAAGCTACGAAGAAAGACTAAATAAACTGAATCTACCAACACTAGAGGAGAGAAGGAAAAGAGGTGACATGATTATGCTATATAAATGCATATCAGGGAAGGAGAAAATAGACATAAATGATTACTTAACCTCATCATTCATCAGCAAGAGGACTCTACAAAAAACTGCATAAGAAGAGAGGTGATAAAGACGTAAGGAAATTTAGTTTCCCAAATAGAACAATTGATCAGTGGAATGCACTACCGAATGAAATAGTGTGTGCCAAAACAATTCACAATTTTAAGGATATGTACGATAAATATGGTTTAAGACACGGGACAGTACGAGCTTGACTCATTCCTGTAAAGATACAATTAGGTAAGAAAAATTAGGTAACAACACACACACACACACACACACACACACACACACACAGAATCCAAGTATTGCCTTCACACACACACACACACACACACACACACACACACACACACACACACAGAATCCAAGTATTGCCTACACACACACACACACACACACACACACACACACACACACACACACAGAATCCAAGTATTGCCTATACACACACACACACACACACACACACAGAATCCAAGTATTGCCTACACACACAGACACACACACACACACACACACACACACACAGAATCCAAGTATTGCCTACACACACACACACACACACACACACACACACACACACACACAGAATCCAAGTATTGCCTATACACACACACACACACACACACACACACACAGAATCCAAGTATTGCCTACACACACAGACACACACACACACACACACACACACACACACAAAGCTCCATCCTATCCACACCTTTACCAGCTCGCCCAAATCTTTCCCAAACCCTACGGTCTTCTCATTCCCTCAAGTCCCTCACCCAGCTGCACTCTGCCGTCCCGTTGTTAATACATGTGCAAACGGGTGCTCGTGTATCAAGGGTGAGGTGCGTACTTGCCACCAAACGCGCCTAATTTCACACGAACCTTCGCCCGCTCTTTCTCTCACAGCATCGTAACTCACCCAGACAACCGCTGAAATCCTAATATTCTCTCCCCACTCCAGGCGTTCATTGCTACCCGCGTCTGCCTTTCCTTTTTCTCCTGTGCCACTTTCTTTGCATTTATTTGATTTATTTTTTGCCCTGTGGTCCTTCCCTTCCTTATTTTTTTCCATCTAGTGGTTGGCAGCGACTCCCTCAATGAGGTGAAAGGAATAGTGTGAAGGTTTATTAGTTCATTGCATGAGACAGCCATGCAGGGGCGGCTGCTTACCTGTGTTTGGTGGGTCTTCTCGACTAGATAGACTGGGCTCAATCAAGATCAACAACTCTTTCCGTCTTTCTCATTTTTTTTTTCCTTTTCTATGCTCTTCGTTCATTACTAGCTAGATCTGCCAACTCTCTCTCTCTCTCTCTCTCTCTCTCTCTCTCTCACACACACACACACACACACACACACACACACACACACACACACACTCTCTCTCTCCTTACAGGAACGCTGTACAGTTTTTTCCGCTGCCAGTTGGGTGAGGTGGCTGTAATTCTCTAAATGTTATTACAACCTTCACCACCACTGCTAACCTTTTGAATTTCCGTCTTTGCTGCTCAGTGAATATTCTGACAACACTGGTTTCGTGTTCTCAATCTGTCTACATTTGCGAAACTTACAAATAAAACATGCAAGTATTCCGGCAAATTTCCACATCGTGCATTGAACATTTTGCCAAAGTTTGAAATCAGCTTCGTTTAACCCCTTCACCACAATGATGTCTTCTTTAACCTTACTCCTCGTTGTCGCCAAGATACAGGGGAACATTTATACCTGACTTCCAATCCTCCGGGACTCTACCTTCTCCCAGGAGAATCTGCACGTCTTCGGTATCAGTTGTACTAGTATCGCTTCCCCGTGTATCAGCATTTCACCACACACTCCATGAGTTCCTTGGGCTTTCCCCATTTTAACTTTTCATTGCTTCCTCTACTTTCATCTTACTGATCTCTTCCTCCCTTATCACCTCCCTCCTCTCGGCCATTGCCAGGCTACTTATACTCGTGCTACTTTCATACTCTATGTTTATGTTTCTTTTATTCTCTATGTTTATCAATTCCCTAATGCTTCCCTCCATCTGCTCAATTTTTCCTCCTACCACACCAGCAATCTGCCATTTTTATCTCTCACTTCCCTACTATTTTCTTTACCACCCTGTCTTAATCTCTTAACCTCCTTTACGAACATTATCTTATATTCCCTCCAATTTGCTCTCAAATTCCTTCCTCATCATCCATTTTTGTTTTACTCTTTCTGTTACAAATCTTTTCATCTCTTCCCTCTTCTCAACATTTATCTCTCTATTGTCTCTCAACTTCCTCCAAGCCTCTGCTTCCCTTCCATTATATGCGTTCAACTTTTGTTCCACAACTTGTATCACCCCTTCATCATGCTGTTCCTTGCACCCCCTTTTGTCTTCTCTTCACCCCACACACTACCTCACATACTGGACGCGTCTTCCACCTCCCCCATCTGCTTCAAATAATTTCTACCCAGTCACTCCTTCACTTCACTCTTAAATTCTGACTTTATTCATCCTCCTGCAACCGTCACATGCTCTTTGTATGGAGTATTTCTTCTTGCCATTTTTTCCTATTAATTAAGTGCATTTGTACCTTGACTCCCCAATTTCTGTATGCGTTCACATCCATCTCATATCTTCTCGCTCTTTCATCCAGACACACATACTCAATAATTGCCTTCCGTTCATTCAGCTCGCCACTCACTCTTCTCATCACACTCTTTGTATACCTGTGTATCATTTTGTGCCTTAAGGGAGTATTAGCTACCACCTATTCCCTATCCACACAAAAGTCCAGCAGAGCTATACCGCTCCAACTCACTTCGGCAGGCACACCCCAATCACCAACTACTCCATCCACCTTCACATTCTCTACTTTTCCATTCATATCTCCAGACATAAACACCCACTCCTCCTAGATCTTTTCTTGCCCAGAACTCATCTTCCACTCTACTTGCACGGTCTTCTGCCGACTCATATACGCACACAATCACCCATGTTTGTATTAATGTTTCCAATCTTATCGACACAATCCTTAAACCAACTGATCCATACTCACTTCTATTTCCCTTCCATCTCTTGCACACAACAATACATACACGTGCACCTCCCTTTACCATCTCATTGTCACCTACTCTTGCACGTATACCTAGTCCACACTCCCACTCTCTCACCTCACTATTTGGCCTCAGCCACTCCACATATGTCCCCTTCTGCATCCTCAGTCACCTGAATAATCTTTCTCTCCCTCATTTCATAATTTGCACTCTTCACATTCCATGTTGCCAACCTTTTCGTGTCCCGTGTTTGGTCCTTGGTCGTCACCTGTAGGTCAGACCGGATCCAAGGCATTATGTTTGTCTTTTTAGTTAGTTGTTTTATGGGGAGGGGCACTAACCCCGCAACATCCAACTTGCTGACACTTAGTCAACATGTATGGGCTGGTCATGTGCTTACCACCCAGGGTGATTTCCTGGCTTACAGCAAATAATTTGGCTTGTCACTCAGTATAGTCATCTTGAGTATGACCTACACTGAGTGAGTGGATGATGGGCGCCCCATCAATACTATCTCCCTCCCTCCCCCCCTCTCTCTCTCTCTCTCTCTCTCTATATATATATATATATATATATATATATATATATATATATATATATATATATATATATATATACAGGCACAACACCAATTTTCTGGCATCGAATGTTCCGGCACCTCTTTGAATCTGAACAAAATTACGGGAGGGCACTTGAGAAGCCACGCCTGTAAGTCACAGTATTACCTGGCAGCCACAGATTGTGTTGAGGGCAGCGTGTGATCACTTGGACTCATTATCCGGCATGTTTTCGTTGTGATCCCTGTATTTTGTCTGATTCTCATCTCATTTTACTTACATTTAACCCTGGCTAGGGCTTCGAAAAAAGATGTGCCTGGCAGTGGTGGCATCAAGCGTAAACCTCAGTCTTCCAGTACTCATAATCAAACAACCTGGATCGGGGTTAAATGGATCCGCCAACCTATTGCAGTGACGAAACCCCCTCAGTAACCATATAAAGCAAAAAATGGCAATAAGTGATAAGTGGTTCACGGCCGATAAGTTTACACTCACTTTTTTGCCTAATACCCAATTAACACCTCCCCCCTCCTCCCCAATTACTGAAGAGACTGGATCAACAGTGTTTACATCGATTCTGCTACTCTTGGTCGTGAACCAGACGACCCTTTTCTCCAATATTTCTCCTAAATAACTTTGTGAGCCAGCATTGTAGTTTGGCTGCAAATACCAAATTCTCACAATTAACCATTCCTGATCCTCAGTTTTTGCCCTTGTGAATAGAACATTTTTCATCTATTTTCTCGTTCATTTAGTTGAGTTTATACCCTTGAGTACTGTATCACCACCCCAGTATATTTTATCACTGGTATTTAGTGATACCCTTTATAAGTGAGTGTGGATTTCATAAAGTGTTATTACGTCACGGGGTTGCTTGTATATGAAAACCAGTTGCTGCCAGGCACGCCATTACCAAAATACCGATACCTAGCAATGCAGTGACCTACTGCATCGGCCACCAGTATCTTCACACATAATTTCACTCACATGTCTTGTCACAATCGTCAATTAACAGCTATTTGGGGTGATTCTGATACAGTAAGACAGTTGTATCAGGCTAAAGAAAGATATCAACAAGAAACGGTGCCATGGCACAGCAAACCCGTCCCCCGCAGTCATTTTAGTGTTGACGTATAAACACAACAGGATATCTAGTCAAAGATGTCACAGATCAAAATTGGAGTAAATCGAGTGAAAATTTACGATTTTATGCCCATTCGAAATTTTAGGCCCGACTCACCTGACGTTGACCCCTTTACTGCTAACTGAGGGGGATGACTCTGCTGATGTAATAAGGCATGTTATAGGATGCAGATTTGAAAGATGCACTTTTAGGTTTTGGGTTCATGTCGCTATGACGAATTTGAAAGGAGGTATGGCGATTTTTTTTTTTTTTTTTTTTTTTTTTTTAATTTTGGGGGCCTACATCCTGGCCCTTAGCCCAGATGGACCCAAAATATAATCATGTGATCAGATGGTCATAGTCCATCATCTCTGTAATTTTATTCAAAATTGCACTAGTACTTCTCGCGTAAAGTTATCAGCAAACGGACAAACGAACAACAAACCGAGTGAAAACAATACCCGTCCACAAACGCCACCTGGGCGGGGACTGGTAATAAACCAGGGTAAAGTAGAACTGTTGGAAAAACTGGACATTGGTGTTACCGTCAACTGTTTATGATATAAAGAAACAGAGGGAAAAAGTACGGTAAATCTGTGCAGAGAGAGAAAAAACAAACAAAAACGGTAGATATTAGAAAAACCATGAGAGACGATATGAGTACTGTGGATGACTGAGTGATCGAATGGTTTCGACAGCATCAGATAAGTGGACCTGTCAGGTAGCGTGATAACGAAGCAGGTTCAGTTGTTCCATAAAGAAATTCAGTTGGAGTATGAGTGTCATTACGCTCAAGGATGGTGAGTCAGAGGCGTAGTGTTCAATTATACTGTGACCTCCGTTGGTCGATCTTGTAACATTATTTGTGACATGTGGCCTCGGTTACTCCGGCAAAGTGGGTCATCCAGCAGCAAAGTGGTTCATCCAGAAAGGATATGGAAAGGCCGGTGGAAAATTGGTGTTGCACCTATGTGTATGTGAATATACTCGTGGGTATATATATATAGATATATATATATATATATATATATATATATATATATATATATATATATATATATATATATATATATATATATTGTGTCCCCCCCGCCACAATCTGGGCGCACTATGGGGTGGTACTACTACTCTGCGGCCAGGTTGTGTTAGGAAGAATACTGCCACCGTATTCCCTGCGTGTCGTAAAAGGCGACTAAAAGGGGCGGGGTGAGGGGACTAGGGACCCCCTCCTCTGTTTTTTAGTTCCTAAAAAGAGACAGGCCAGAGTAAGGGATGGGGGATGGAGTTATCCCCGTACCCTGAAGATTGGGTCTATGAATGTGCGTGGATGTAGTACGATTGAGGGTAAAAGGGAGGAGATTAGGAGAATGTTTGTGAGAAGAAAGTTGGATGTGTTAGCTTTGCGTGAAACGAAGATGAAAGGGAAGGGTGAGTCTATGTTTGGAAAGTGTGAATGGAAGATTGTCAGGTGTTGATAGAGGAAGGGCAAGAGAAGGTGTGGCCTTGTTAGTGAGTCCGGAAGTACAGCAGTGTGTGACTGAATGGAAGGAGGTGTCATCGAGACTGATGTGGGTGAAAGCGAAATTTGAACGTAAGTTGTGGGTGTTTGTGAGTGTATATGGGCCTGGTAGTGAAAGGGATGAAGAAGAGAGGGAGTCTTTCTGGAATGATGTTGATGAGTGTCTGCAGAGTTTTGGAGAGAATGTGAATGTGGTAATGATGGGAGATCTGAATGCTAGAGTGGGAAATGTAGCAGTTGAAGGTGTAGTTGGTATGCATGGTGTGCCTGGAAGAAATGAAAATGGGGAACGAATGATAGCGATGTGTGTTGAGCGAGACATGGTGATTGGAAATACGCTGTTTGAGAAGAAAGATATTTATAAGTATACATGGGTGAGACAGGAAGGTGGAAGGGTTGTTGATAGAGCTTTGATGGACTATGTGGTTGTGTCTAGGAATGTAATAGGAAGATTGTTGGATGTGAGAGTTCTGAGAGGGGAGGGTGGAGGTATGTCTGACCACTACCTGGTGGAGGGAAAGTTAAGAGTAGGTAAGAGATGGGTGAGAGCTAGGAGGGTTAGGTGTGGCAGGGAGGTTTTGAAAGTGAGTGAGTTGGTTAAAAGAGAGAAAAAGATAGAGTATCAGGAGAAATTGAAAGATGAGTGGAACGCAGTGAAAGATCGGGAAAATTGCAGTGTGGAGGAGGAACGGCAGTTGTTTAAGAGTGCTGTGGTGGGGCACGCAGAAGAGGTGTCTGGTGTGAGACGTGTGGGTGGTGGTGTAAGAAAAGGAAGTGAATGGTGGTGCGAGGAAGTAAGTATGGCTGTGGCTGAGAAGAGACGTGCATATGAAGTGTGGCTGCAGAGGAAGGATGAGATGTCATATGAAAGGTATAAGGAAAAGAGGAATAATGCGAGAAGGGCTGTGCATGATGCTAAAGTGGCAGCAGATGAGAGGTGGGGTAGGCGACTGACAGAGAATTTTCAACAGAATAAGAAAATGTTTTGGAAGGAGGTGAAAAGGGTCCGAAAGGGAGAGTCTGGGAAGGAAGAACGAGTAAAAGCAGAGGATGGAAGGATGTTAACTGAGATGGATGCAGTAAGGAAGAGATGGGCAGAGTATTTTGAAAGATTGTTAAATGTAGAGGAGGAAAGGGTGGCTGAGATTGTGGCGGATGGAGGGGTGCAAGGAATAAATGTGTTGGGAGAGTTGAATGATTCTCTGATCACGAAGGAGGAAGTGGAGAAGGCAGTAAAGGAGATGAAAACAGGGAAAGCTGCAGGTATGGATGGGTGTGCTGTGGAATGCCTGAAGGGTGGTGGAGTGACTATTTTTGACTGGTTAGTAAGATTGTTGAATGTGTGCTTTGTGAAAGGTATGGTGCCAATTGACTGGGCAAGTGCTTCTGTGGTCCCGTTGTATAAAGGCAAGGGTGATAAGTATGAATGTACTGGCTTTAGGGGTATAAGTCTGTTGAGTGTTGTAGGTAAGGTGTATGGTAGAGTGTTAATTATGAGAGTTAGAGAGGGTACAGAGGGAGTGACTGGTGAGGAGCAGTGTGGCTTTAGGAGAGGGAGGGGATGCGTGGATCAGGTGTTTGCTGTGAGACAAGTGTGTGAAAAGTATTTAGCGAAAGGCAAGGATGTGTTTTTGGGCATTTATGGATTTAGAGAAAGCGTATGATAGAATTGATAGGGAGGCTTTGTGGACTGTTTTAAGATTGTATGGACTTGATGTAAGGTTACTAAAAGGGGTGAAAAGTTTTTATGTAAATAGTAGAGCATGTGTAAGAGTGGGAAATGCTGTGAGTGACTGGTTTCCCGTGAGAGTGGGGCTGCGACAGGGATGTGTGATATTGCCTTGGTTCTTTAATATTTACATGGACGGTGTTGTAAGGGAGGTGAATGCAAGAGTTTTAGGTGGAGGTCTGAGTGTGGTGAATGTTGATGGTGGAGATTGGAATCTGAAGCAGCTGCTGTTTGCAGATGATACTGCACTGGTGCCTGATTCAGAGGAGAGATTGAGACAGTTGGTAGAGGAGTTTGGAAGGGTGTGTGAAAGGAGGAAATTGAAAGTAAATGAGAATAAGAGTAAAGTGATGAAGTGTACTAGGTTAGTAGATGGTAGGGGGATGAATATAGTTTTGAATGGCGAGTTGCTTGAGGAGGTAAAGTGTTTTAAATATCTAGGGTCACATGTTGCTGTGGATAGAAGAATAGATGCAAAAGTGAAGTTTAGAATAAATGAAGTAGGAAAGGTGCTGGGAGGAATGAAAAAAAGTTTTTAGATGTCGTTCGCTTAGAATGGATGTAAAGAGAAGGCTGTATGAGGGTGTTGTGCTACCGACTGCGTTATATGGGGCTGAAACATGGAATATTGGTGTAGCAGAGAGGAAAAGTTTGAATGTAATGGAGATGAGGAGTCTGAGGAGTGTGTGGAGTGACTCATATGGATCGAGTGCGAAATGATGAAATGCGAAGAACTGGAGTTGTTCGGGAGATGGCTGGTAGAGTTGAGCAGAGGATGTTGCGATGGTTTGGCATATGGAGAGAATGGATAATGAGCGATTGGTGAAAAAGATAACTAGATCTGATGTGAGATGTGTAAGGCTGAGAGGAAGACCACGAATAGGATGGATGGACAGAGTGATGAGAGCGCTTGATGTGAGAGGGATGTCTGTTGAGCAAGGAAGAGTGGCTGTGCGTGACAGAAATAAATGGAGAGAAATTGTGAATGAATAAGTGATGACACAGCCCTGAGGGGATATTCTCCCGCATTTGGTCTGATCAGCTAGTCAGGTCAGGTGCGGGTAAGGGGATGGGTTTGTTATGATGTGGCAGGGGTAAACCAGTTCTGCTGTCGGGCCCTGCTGCAGATGTCACTGATTGCATTGCGCAGTTGACCCTTGTGCGGTGTGGTGCGGTGAGGATCTGTCCGTTCTCCCCTTTGGGGCTAAGATGCGAATGAATGTGTTTGAATGGATGAGTAAATGGGGAGTGTGTCGTCCTGTCTCGGCTACCACCCTTTCCTTGGAGGAAGCAGCCTCGGTATATAGATAGATCGATATATACAGTATATATACTGGAGAGAGAGAATTTTTTTTATTAATTTATTTGTATTATCAGTCCAGTAGACTAATGCTAATAGTGCAACAGCTCAAAAGGATCAGGACCTAATGAAATTGTGAAAAGATTCTGCTTTACTTTTTCCAATACTATCCAAAGTTGCCAGAAAGTATCTGTCATGTCCAGCATCTTCAGTCTACTCTGAAATGCTGTTTTCGGAAGCTGGTAATATATACGAGGAGAAATAGGTGGTGGCGACCATCATCCACTCACTTGGTGTAGTGCTGCCTACTTCTTCCTTAGCCTTTATCATTCTTTTTCTGTGCCTGCCCTCCTCTCTTCCTATTTCTCCCATCTTTCCTGTCACTACTTAATGCTTTTCTTTCCGTTACAGGTGGCTTTACATTGAGTGACAAGCCAAATGGTTTCCTGTAAGCCAAGAAACCATTTACAACGCTGGGTGGTAACCATATAACCAAACCATATGTGCTCCCTACGTGTCAAGTGGGTTGGTGGAGAGTTAGTGCCCCTCCCTGTAAAACAAATAACTCAGAGTCAAATGGCCACCCCGTACGGGATTATGGCGTCTGGTAATAGATAGACAGATAGATAGAAACGTTCTCGTCTGCTACCTCGAACAGGAGAACAAGTCCTATTTCTCCATCATAATCTTCCTCGCTTCCAACTTGCAGATCCTGGCAAATGAATGAGCTCAATTCAGTGCAGTCACCGGCTCATTTTTCAGTTTAAACATATTGATGAAGGGAAGTGACATTTTCTTTTGCACATTGGTTGAAAAACTGAAGAATTACTGTAATCCTAATTCACAAAAAAATTCTTGTTTATATTTGTACTGCATATTTTTTCAATAAATATTCTTAAAATATAACTACAGTAATTTAACTGCCTAATTTCTTAACAAACTAATATAAATAGACTTAAGAAGAAATAAGTAAGAAAGAAATTCAAGAAGTTAAGAGTTGAGATATAATTTATAAGTAGTATGATAAATGATTGGATGTAAAATATAAGTTCCGGTTCCGGCCAGTTATTTTATGACAGTTCAGGCCGGAATCGGAACTTTACAAAAATTGAGGTTTCGGCCGGAAGTAACCAGCCGGAACTAAGTTCCGGTGCACCTCTAATATATATATATATATATATATATAGATAGACAGATATAGATATTGATATAGATTTATATATATATATATATATATATATATATATATTGTTACATAGCCTATGATTTCATCATCCTTTGTATAATTCTAATGTACAGTATGCTGCATGTTTGATCACGATTCGCCATGTGGCTTCCATAGTGACCAGGCTTGCGTGTTCTACCTCACTCCCCCCTTCTCCCCCTTATAGTAGAGTAAGTCGTTCTTTCTGTTGTCCAGAGCAGGAGTGTCAACTCTTCGTCCTCTGTGCCTTCATTTGCGTGTCCTTCTTGCAAGTTGAATCAAGCTCTGCCGGCCCCTATTTAATGAGCTCAGTCTCTGTATTAGTTGCCACTTAGATCTACTCCTCATTTTGTTCACATCTCTGTCCTCCCCTGTATAGTGTATTATTATTTTTGTGAGTGCTCAGGAAGTCTCCAGCCATCTAGCTGCTGTATAATTTGAGTATAAGTGTTATTACCATTTTTCTTGTATTGTATACCATAAGGCGTTGATTCGTGGGCCTGGTGGAGTTTTTGCCGTCAGCCAGTATTAGTAATATTTTGTATCTGTAATAATATTATATCTTACTTTAACTGAGCATTATTCGGTTCTCTCATTTATCAGGGCTGACTTAGATAAATTTGCTTTTACTAAATTCATGTTAATAGAGGCTATTGCAGTTAACCATATATGTAACCTGTTTTGCCATTACTTTATCCTCATGAGTCCTGAATGTTTAGTTGTTAGTTTGAGCATTAAACTTTAACTTGTAATTTTACCTAACTCTTGTTTTGAACCTGGAACTTTGCAGGACAGTAGTGATTTTAGTATTCTCACTTGAAGTGTTCAATATCTCTCTCTGTTCCGTAACATAAATTCTGCGACCTCTTATCAGGATATTCAGGATATTATCATAAGGATATTGCTTGATATTTTGTGACTGTGATTTATTCATGATGTCTACTATTACTACTCTTGATGAAGCCAATGATTTTTTTTCAAATGTGCAAACAGTGTGTGATGTAGAAAACAGAACAAAGAATGAACTTAAGCTTGTTGCTCAACATTTGGGAATTGCTGTTCGCTCTCATCATTCTAAAGATCAAATTGTTGGCAGGATTAATAAAAGCTTGTTTAATGTAACTCCTCCAGATGAGCAAACGCAGATTAAAATAGCTAAGTTACAGCTAGCCCTGCAGGAGGCTCATGCTAAGGAGGCCGAGTTTCAGGCTCGTGCTAAGGAGGCTGAGTTTCAGGCTCGTGCTAAGGAGGCTGAGTTTCAGGCACGTGCTAAGGAGGCTGAGTCTCAGGCTCGTATTCTGGAGGCCTCAGGCACAAATTGAACAGGCACGTGCTAAGGAGGCTGAGTCTCAGGCTCGTATGCAGGAGGCACAGGCACAGGCTCAGGCACAAATTGAACTTGCTAGGATTCAGGGAGACCATGAGTATCGCATGAAACAAGGTGGAACTGGATCATCTAGCTCTGATGATTTTGGTGTGGCTAAAAATGTTAAACTTGTCCCTCCTTTTAATGAATCTGATTTAACAAAGTATTTTTAGTTGTTTGAAAGGGTAGCTACAGGTTTTAATTGGCCCAAAAAGTATTGGCCAGTACTCCTTCAGAGTGTTCTCACCGGTAAAGCTCAAGTAACTTATGCATCTTTGCCTCAGGATCAATCTGATAATTATGATGTAGTTAAGAGCTTGATTTTTAAGGCCTATGAGCTTGTCCTGAAGCCTATAGAGTAAAATTTAGGACAACTTATAAGCAAGATAAGCAATCCCATGTTGAGTATGCAAAAATCAAAGAAGATCTGTTAGAGCAGTGGTTAAATTCTAAGAATGTAAATTCTGATTTTGATAAATTTAAGCAAATGATTTTGCTGGAGGACTTCAAAAGGTGTATTAATAAAGATGTAAGCCTATTTCTTGATGAGAAAAGAATAGATAATTTGTCTGATGTTGCAGTTTTAGCTGATGAATATGTTCTCACTCACAAGAGATATTCTAAAGAAAAAAGGAAAGCTGAGAGTAAGTACGTTGCCTCTACTCAGAGTACAGGTAACAGGAAATAGAATAAAGAAGATGTTTCTCAGGAAGTAAATGCCAGCTTCACCACTAGATTTCAGAAAAGTAAATGTACTTATTGTAGTAAGCTTGGTCATACTACGGAGAAATGTTTCAGGAGACAGTGTGATGTGAACAAAAAGGAGTCTTTAAATATTCAGACAATTGGTATAGTGTCCACCCTTGAGCGTTCCCAGAATTCTTTAACTGAGTTAATTGAACCGGCTTTGAGAGGTAAATTAAAATCTCATGATGAAGCTCCTCCTTTGAGCAGTAACGTGGGTGACACTCTCAAGAGTTCATGTGCTAATTTCCTGTCTGATGGTTTTGTCAGTCCTCTGGACAGTAATGACAGGAATTCAGTTAAAATATATCGTGATACAGGTGCTTGCCAATCCCTTATGCTGACCAGTGTTCTAGGCTCTAATGTTAATTCCTCTGATGAAACAGTAATCTTACAAGGTGTAGGGAATAATTACTTCTCTGTCCCTCTGTGCAGAGTGAATTTAGAGTCTGGTTTTGTTAATGGTTCCGTTATGGTTGGGTTGGTTGAGACACTCCTAATGTCAGGGGTAACTTTCTTACTTGGAAATGATATTGGTGGAAGTCAAGTGTGTCCAGCTCCTCAGTTGTCTAGTGAACCAGTGACTGCGACCCAGGATTGTGATGTCCCTGATGTGTTCTCTGCATGTGCTGTCACTAGGGCTAAGTCTAAAGTTACTGGTGACTTAGAGGATAATGATGATGATGATGTTATCCTAGCTGACACTTTTCTTGCTAATTTGCACCACTCACCAGATGAGGCAGTACCCCGTAGTGTTGATAATTTGTCTCAACAAGAGTTGGTTGAGTTGCAGGTTGCTGACCCTGAATTGAAAGGTCTAGCTAACTCTGCTTGCAGTGAGGAAGAGTCAGCTGGTGCTTCTACTTGTTATTATACAAAGTCAGGAGTACTTATGAGAAAGTGGAGACCCCCAACAGCATCAGCCGACTGTGAATGGGAGGTTGTACATCAAGTTGTCATCCCTCGTGTTTGTAGGCAGGATATCATTAGAGTGGCTCATGATTCGAGTTTGGCAGGACACCTTGGAGTGAGGAAGACTGTGGCATGCATTTTGAAACACTTCTACTAGCCAGGTATCTTCAGAGATGTTTCCTGGTATTGTAAGTCTTGTCACACCTGTCAAGTTGTGGGGAAGTGTAATCAGACCGAAAAGGTTGCACCTCTAGTTCCCATTCCTCCTTTTGAGGCGCCATTCACCCGTGTGTTGGTGGATATTGTGGGCCTTCTTTCTAAGACTTCTTCAGGATTTTCTTATGTGTTGACCCTGATTGATATGGCTACTCGTTATCCTGAAGCCATTCCACTTAGAAATATCTCAGCAAAGAACGTGGTTAAGGAAATGCTAGGGTTCTTCACCAAGTTTGGTCTGCCCAAGGAGGTACAGTCAGACTGGGGAAGTAATTTCATGTCAAATGTTTTCAAGCAGTCTCTGAAAGAGTTGGGCATCACCCAGATCACGTCTTCAGCTTACCATCCCCAGACCCAAGGAGCGTTGGAGAGATATCATCAAACACTCAAATTGATGCTCAGGAAATACTGTTTGGAACATCAGAAAGACTGGGATAAAGGTCTTCCATTCGTTGTATTTGCCGCAAGAGAATCTCCAAATGAATCACTGGGCTTCTCACCCTTTGAACTAATGTTTGGCCATGAAGTAAAAGGACCCCTTAAGCTACTCAAGGAATGCTGGCTGTCGGAGGAAGATGACGTCAACCTGCTGGAGTATGTGATGAAGTTCAAAGAACGGCTGTCCACTGCTTTACAGCTAGCGAGAGAGAATTTAGGAGCTGCTCAGGAGAAGATGAAGACTTGGTATGATAAGAAGTCAAGGTTACGCCACTTTCAGCCAGGAGATCAGGTTTTGATTCTGCTACCGGTGCATGGGCAACCTCTTCAAGCCAAGTTTAGTGGTCCTTATTTCGTGGAGAAGAAGGTCAGTGATGTCAACTATGTCATTGCCACACCAGATCGTAGAAAGAACAAGCAACTTTGTCACATCAACATGCTAAAGTTATATCACAGGCAGGACGAAAATAACCCAGTCTGCACTGTAGCTGTTCCACCCGAGTCTGCAAGTGAAGTTCTCCCATGCAGTATGAGCCTGAGTGATAGTTTGGGGAAGAATCCTGATATCATGAATGATCTCCAAACTAAGCTTGCTCATCTAGCTCCCGAGGAAAGGCAGGAGTTTTCGGCATTACTGCAGGAGTACCCGCAAGTGTTCCGTGCCACTCCAGGAAGAACCACTGTGTTGATGCATGATGTCGATGTTGGAGACGCAAAGCCAATTAAACTGCCTCCTTACCGTGTGAATCCAGTGAAAGTTCCTCTCATCCAGAAGGAGCTTGGCTACCTGTTGGACCACAAGATGATTGAGCCCTGTCAGAGCGAGTGGAGTTCTCCTGTCACTCTAGTCCCTAAGCCAGGTGGGTCACAGCGGCTTTGCATCGACTACAGATGTGTTAATCAGATAACCAAAACAGACACTTACGCTCTCCCTCACGTGGAAGATTGCATAGACAAGATCGGAAAGGCTAGGTACATAAGTAAGTTTGATTTGTTAAAGGGATACTGACAAGTACCTATGACTGAATGTGCTAGGGAGATCTCATGTTTTGTAACACTAGGAAAGACTTTTGCATGTTTTGTAATGCCATATGGTATGAAGAATGCACCAGCCACTTTCCAGAAGCTCATGAATGTTGTAACAGAGGGTTTGGCAGGGTGTGTTGTTTATATTGATGATGTATTAATCTTCAGTGACAACTGGAAAGATCACCTATGCCATGTCAGTAAATTTCTTGAGCGATTGGTTCAGGCTAATCTTGTAGCTATTTTATCAAAGTGTGAGTTTGGTCAAGCTAAAGTTCAGTACCTTGGGTACGTAATTGGTGATGGACATGTTGCACCACCAGGAGCTAAGGTTCAGGTTATAAATGATCTTCCCAGACCTAAAAGTAGGAAAGAGCTACAAAGATTTTTGGGAATGGTAGGTTATTACAGGAGATTTGTTCTTAACTTTTCAATTCTTTTATCACCACTTACAGACCTACTGAAAAAGGGAGTTAAACTTGTCTGGACCGATAACTGTGAATCCTCTTTCAGTAAACTTAAAGCTATCCTATTAAGTCAGCCAGTGCTCGCTACTCCAAATTTTGCTAAGCCTTTTAAGATGGCTGTTGACGCAAGTGATACAGGAGCTGGGGCTGTTTTGCTGCAAGAGGATAATCAGGGTATTGAACACCCTGTATCTTATTACAGTAAGAAGTTCACTTCACCTCAAAAGAACTACTCAACTATTGAGAAAGAGCTTTTGGCCTTGATTTTGAGTTTACAGCATTTTTCATTTTATTTGTGTTCTGGTTTTGACCCCATAGTCATTTATACCGATCATAACCCACTGAAAATCCTTAGTAAGTTTAAATATAAAAATCAGAGATTGACAAGATGGAGTCTACTTCTTCAGGAGTATTCATTAGACATACAACATGTCAAGGGGAAAGAAAATGTTATTGCAGATTGCTTATCTAGACTTTAGACAGATTGTTATTAGAGTAATAAGAAATTTTCTTTGTAAATTTCTTTTTCTTTGTGGGGAGGTGTTACATAGCCTATGATTTCATCATCCTTTGTATAATTCTAATGTACAGTATGCTGCATGTTTGATCACGATTCGCCATGTGGCTTCCATAGTGACCAGGCTTGCGTGTTCTACCTCACTCCCCCCTTCTCCCCCTTATAGTAGAGTAAGTCGTTCTTTCTGTTGTCCAGAGCAGGAGTGTCAACTCTTCGTCCTCTGTGCCTTCATTTGCGTGTCCTTCTTGCAAGTTGAATCAAGCTCTGCCGGCCCCTATATAATGAGCTCAGTCTCTGTATTAGTTGCCACTTAGATCTACTCCTCATTTTGTTCACATCTCTGTCCTCCCCTGTATAGTGTATTATTATTTTTGTGAGTGCTCAGGAAGTCTCCAGCCATCTAGCTGCTGTATAATTTGAGTATAAGTGTTATTACCATTTTTCTTGTACTGTATAGCATAAGACGTTGATTCGTGGGCCTGGTGGAGTTTTTGCCGTCAGCCAGTATTAGTAATATTTTGTATCTGTAATAATATTATATCTTACTTTAACTGAGCATTATTCGGTTCTCTCATTTATCAGGGCTGACTTAGATAAATTTGCTTTTACTAAATTCATGTTAATAGAGGCTATTGCAGTTAACCATATATGTAACCTGTTTAGCCATTACATTATTCTTATGAGTCCTGAATGTTTAGTTGTTAGTTTGAGCATTAAACTTTAACTTGTATTTTTACCTAACTCTTTTGTTTTGAACCTGGAACTTTGCGGGACAATAGTGATTTTAGTATTCTCACTTGAAGTGTTCATTATCTCTCTCTGTTCCGTAACAATATATATATATATATATATATATATATATATATATATATATATATATATATATATATATATATATATATATCCTGGGGGTAGGGGGGTTTCAAGAATACCTCCCCAGTATTCCTGCTTGTCGTACGAGGCGACTAAATGGGTTGGTGGTGGGCTAGTGCCCCACCCCGTAAAAAGAACTAACTAAAGAGGCAAATAAAGCACCTCGGACCAGGACGGATCATAAGTTGGCGACTAAGGAACGGACAAAGGACATTCTGAGGGTGGGAACATGAAATGTGAGAGGAGTGAATGATGAAATGAAAGAGATAGAGCTTGTTCAGATGGTTGAGCATGCAAGAGTGGATATATGTGGATTGACTTAAACTAAATGCGAAGGTGAAAGGGTGAGAGAGTGGGAATATGGTTTAGGTATATGTGCGAGACTTTATGAGAATGAGAGGGCAAGAGAGGGAGTATGGTGGTAAGCAGGAAGTGGAAGGAGAATACAGAAGAGTATGGAACAGTGGGTGCAAGGATTGTATGGATGAGGGTGAAAGTAGGTATACAAGCATGGCCGATTGTCTGTGCGTAAGCACGGACAGAGGACCGAGTGGCAAGAGTGGAAGATGAGTTTTGGGCGAGTGTAGAAACACGTATAGACAATACTGAGAGGAGCAAGAGAGTCATTTTGATTGGAGACATGAATGGTAAAGTTGGGAATGTACGAGTGGATGGAGTGGTTAGTCAGTTGGGTGTGCCAGCTGAAGTAAATGGGAATGGTAGTGCTTTGGTGGACATTTGTACTGGTAAGGGGTTGGCAATAGCTAACACCTACTTTCGGCATAAGATGATCCACAGGTATACATGGAAAGTAATGAGGAGGATGGATGGTGAACTTGTTGAACGAAAGGCAATGATAGACTAAGTGTGTGTGGATGAGGAAATGAGAGGACAAGTGTTGGATGCAATAGTGAGGAGAGGGTTGGGGAATGGAGTCTCGGACCATCACTTAGTGATGGCCAAGGTAAAGTTGCAAAAAAAATGGTTGAAGAGACGAAGGGGAAGACAGGAGGAAACAGCATCTGTGAGAAGAGTGGAGAAGTTGCAAGATAGTGAGAAAATGGCAGAGTATAAGAGCATAGTGGAAGAAAGACTGGGAAGGTATGAGTTAGAGCAGATGGAAGGGGTGGAAGACGTATGTAAGATATTCACGGAAGAGATGGGCGCAGAGTGTGAGGTGGTTTGTGGAGTGAGGAGGAGATGTAGGGGTGTGCAATGGACAGGATGGTGGAATGATGAGGTGAAACGAGCTGTGGAACAAAAGAAGAAGGCATATAGTGAATGGCTAGCAAGTAGAGTTAGGAGAGAAGATGAGAGAGAGAGAAGAGAAAGGTATATGTGAGCAGGAGAAGGGAGGTGAAGAGACTGGTGAAGGAGAGTAAGAAGAAAGTGGATTAAGAATTTGGGAGTAATCTGAGTGTGAAATGGAGGGAGAGTACGAAATCGTTCTGGAAGGAGGTAGAGAAAGTAAGGCAGTGTGAAAGGGGAAATAGTAGGGAAGTGAAAGATAGGAATTATAGATTGCTGGTGGAGAGGAGAGAGAAATTGAGATGGAAGGAGCACTTTGAGGATATGTTGAATGTAGAGAGTGAGAGCAGTGCGAGTATAAGTGGTTGGGGAATGGCTGAGAGAAGAAGAGATGAGAAGAGGGAGAAAGAGATCAGTAGGGCGGAAGTAGTGGAAGCAATGAAGAAGATCAAGATGGGAAACGCCCAAGGAATTAATGGAGTGTGTGGTGAAATGCTCAGGTATAAGGGTGAGATTGTTGTGGAGTGGATATGGAAGTTGTGTAGATTGGCTTGGGAAGAGGGAAGGGTTCCAGAGGACTAGAAATCAGGTATAATTGTTCCTTTATACACAGGAAAGGGGGAGAGAGAAGTATGTGTGAACCATAGGGGTACTTGCCTTCTTAATGTAACTGGAAAAATATATGGTAGAATACTCATTGACAGGGTCTGGCATATGATAGAGGCGCTAGTTGGAGAAGAACATGGGTGATTTAGGAAGGGAAAAGTGTGTGTAGGTCAGATATATGTTCTACGATGTTTAGTGGAGAAGTATCTAGAGAAGGGAAAGAAAGTGTATCCTGCCTTCATGAACTTGGAGAAAGCTTATGACAGACTAGATAGTCAAGGTATGTGGAAGGTATTAAGAATATATGAAGTAGAGGGGAAATTGTTGGGTGCTGTGAAGAGTATGTACGAAGGAGCTAGGGCTACAGTGTGAGTGGATGGTGAGCTGAGTGAGTTCTTTGATCTCAATGTGGGACTGAAACAGGGTTGTGTGATGTCTCCATGGCTGTTTAATATATACACTGATAGGATTGTAAAGGGGGTGCAAGGTAGGGCAGTGGATGTGGAGGTGGCTCTAACGAATGAGGGTGAGATTTGGAAGATTCCATTGTTGCTATTTGCTGATGATACAATATGGTTGTGTGAAGATGAATGGGAGTTTCAAGGTTTGGTGAATGAATTTGGGACAGTGTGTAGGAAGAGGAATCGGAAACTTAATGTAAACAAGAGTAAAGTTATGGTGTTTGAGAGGAATCAAGTCACAGAATGTACAGTGAGATTGGATGATGAGGATATGGAGAATGTGAGTGCATTCAAGTGCTTGGGTAGTGTGATGAGTAAAGATGGAACTTTGGGGGATGAAGTGCGTGAAAGGGTACAGCAGGGAAGGAAGGTTGTTTGTTCACTGAAAGCATTGATGAGGTGAGTATGGAAGTTAAGAAGTCACTGCATGATAGTATTGTGATCCCTACCCTGACGTATGGAAGCGAGGCGTGGACCTTGCAAGACGGGAACAAGTCAAGAGTGAGAGCAGTGGCAATGAGTTACTTGAGAGGAGCATGTGGAGTGACATGGAGGGACAGGTTGACGAACGAAGAAGTGAAGGAACGTTGTGGGTGGATGTGGATGTGGTTGAGAAGATTAGGAGAAATAAACTGAGGTGGTTTGGACATGTGCAGTGAATGGAGAATGAAAGACTGACTAAGAGGGTGTATGTAGGTGAGGTGGAGGGAGAGAGAGGGAGGAGTAGACCGAGGATGAGATGGAGGGATGGAGTTGAGAAGTATATGAGGGAGGGGGGTGTGAGGTGAGAGGAGGGTAGGCAAATGGTGGATGACAGAGCCACTTGCAGGCGTTTTGTCTGCAGCCACCCTTTGCCGGATTAGGGCGTCGGACTATATATACATATATATATATATATATATACTGTAATGATCAGCCATTTGAGTGTCCACTGTAGGACCGGCCTATCCCGACCGGAGTGGGAACGATACAGCCTATGTATCTCTACCAAGTGGCTCAGGCTGTCTGGTAGAGATTGTATGTAGGGTTAGAAGTCCTTGTAAGTGTGACTGTAGTGTTGGGTGGCTTTGGATGTGTGTGTAGTCTGTGAACCAAGCGTAATCAGTCCACACAAGCCGATTGGGTGCAAGCATACCTTATAGTATTCATCACTGGTTGAACCACAGCACCGCTTTTGTCCGCCAAAAGCAGTACGTGACCGGAATAATGCTCCTAAAGTTTATTACCCTGGCGGGGCGTGAACCCTTGTTGTTCAGTGTATGAAAACGCACATTCTATCACAATAGCACAGAGGCTCCAAAAAAGTAGAAACTGTTCACTTCCACAAGGCTATGTATATTACTGTATTCCTTATCATCACTGAAGGCACTATGTGAAAAATTTAATGAAATGCACAATTTTTAGATGTCACTTCCGATGTTTTATTTCCGAAAAAAAAAAACTAAAAACTAAAAACACATCAACTGATTTTCATCAAAAAAACGAAATATGTATTTTCAACGATTCCAAACATAGACCTTCTTTTTTTGAGACCTAAAAGACCACAGTTAAAACATCAAGTATAGGAATAATGCAACACTTTTTCTTCATCAAAGCTGCAGTATGTACTGCTACGCCCTTAGTTACAAATGTTTTCTTAGCTTTACTTTGCTGTCTAATTTGTTTAGACGTCGATGGCCCTTGAAATTCATCCTCAGATTCTGCTGATGATGAAGCGCTACAGCCTTCAACGTCAACAGAACTGACTGGTATAGTCATTTCCATATGCTGTGCAATGAACTTGCGTTTTTCTTTTTAAGTGTTGGCTTGATCACTTCTATGCCGCTTATGATCCCTCTTGTTTGCCAAGATTCTGTCCACCCCGGGCATACTCCCACTGAAGGGATTCTGTTGCTGTAATCGTTCTCCTCTTCGTTTGTCATAGTAAGCAGAGCGTCCTTTCGAAAAATATCAGTTTTTTTAGTTTTTCTTGAAGATTTCCTCTTTGACTCGGTACCCTGGTATTGGTAACAATCTGTTGTTCTTCAATGCACGGTACCATTTGTGTAGCTTCTGGAACTCGTGAATACCAGAGTCTACCCTTAGGGTCAGGATGAGCGCTCTATCCCAGATCACCATTACCTTCTCAATGGTACTCTTGACTGTGCGACTGATTGTAAGACCGTTCTGATGGTGAAGCATGAAGTTCCTGAGGACATCGGCATTAGTTGGCAGGAGAGCACCCAATATACAGTATCTTTTCTTGGGTTTGCCCAAAAGTCATACTTTTGGACAGCTATGTGTCATATGCATGACCTGTGAGTGGAACACACTGATAAGCAAGACTTTACTATTACCATCGATAATAATATTCATCAGAGCATAATTTTGATATATTAGCTTCAGTTCGCTCGGCATATCTGGATACAATGATCATATGCTGGATACATTGATTATTAAACATTGCGTTTGGTATTAGAAATATTCCATTATTAATCTCCGTATCATGCGTTTCACTCTTCCATCCATCCATCCATTACCAGACGCCTCAATCCCGCACGGGGTGGCCACAAACAAATTGCCTCCACGTCGCCCTGTCCACCGCCATTTCACTGCTCTGCTCCCAACTCACACCCCCCTCTCTCATATACACTCTTGAAAACAGTAAAATAAACGTTTATTTTGTTTTCGCTGCAGAGCCGTTGGCATTTTTATATTTGTCGTTCAATTAAGCAACAATCTCGAATGGTATAACGCGACTTTATTATTATTACTTTATTATTATTTTTTTCATTAACTTCGTTCTGTCTCAAATATCTCCCATACGATATTCCCATGTTTTTTTTTCCCTCTCACATCTCTCGTTCTTGGATTCATTGTTTCCTCTCCCTCCTCTTATTTTATTCACCACTCTTTCCTCACGTTCCTCTGTTTTTCTTCCCTTTCTCCTCCTGTGTGTGTGTCACTCCAATTTCTCGCTTCATTGCCATTTTTCTTTCGCTTCCTGTTCCTTTGTCGTCCTCATTGAGTTCATTTCGTTTTCACATCTGTCCAATTGTTCTCGACTCTTCATGTAATCCTCTCACCCATTAGTTGTCACACTTATCTCTCCAAGTTTCTCCTTCATTCTCAATTTCATGGTGAACCTCTTCCCGGATTAACTTTTATCTTCTGTGCCTCCTGTTTTTCCCTACATATTTTTCTCACTTTCTCCTTCCGTCTTCGTCTGCTATCTTTTCCTGTATCTCTCACTCCTCTGTTTTGTGTTCTTGTTAATGTTTCCTTTTCCATTTCTTTTTGAACTCTTCTTGGAGTAATTTTTTTCTCCCCGTTATTATCTAATTCCTATGTCTCCTCCCCTCGTCCTCTATACCACTCTGTTTCTTGGCGCTGACTATTTCTCCCTCACTCTCGTACCTCCATCTTCCCCCATTCTCTGCATCCAACTCGCTTCCCTCTTGCTTCAAATTTTTCCCTTCAGTCCTCTTTTCCTTGCTAACACTTTCATGCATCCATCCTTCCTTCTCCCTCCAATTTTCCTTCTCTTTCGCACCCTGATCTCCTCCCATCCTTTATGTCAGTCTTCCTCCCTGGACATGCCATACTGTTCTTCGTTCTCCATTCCCTTGTCAGCCTCTTCCCGGGTCCATCCTTTCCATGCCGTAGAAAAATCCAGGCCAGCACACCAGCGTAGAGGGGGGTGGCTGGATGCAAAAATACCTACACTGTTTTATTTCGCAGCCTGTGTTTCCTCTTCACCTGAGCCTTGGCAACACAGTTAGTCAATCCGTCTCACTGACTTTGTTTTCGCCTCGCCTCTCTGTCGTTCTGCCTCTTTCTATCCTCTTTGTCTATTTTCATTGTCTTTTCTCCCCTTACTTGATTTTCTGTGTATCTTTCTTTTTCTGGCTGCTGCTGCGACATCCAAAGCAATATTCAAACGGTATTATTTCTGTGTGCCGTTGGCTGCATAATCCAAGCATCTGTGCCACAACCAAAGCTCAACCCAGCCATGACTGACACACATCTGACCACACAATTCCCTACTTGCTTGTTTAAGCTTGCCCCGGAGAAGGTCATTATTATATTCTTGCCAATAGCAAATAGTTTTATTCAGCTGCAGAGAGCCCCTTGCTGTGGTAGGGATGAATGAAGACTCTGCCCAACCCCCATCGTTCGATATATCTTGTCTATTTAGAATAAAATCGTCTTTTTGAAGCAAGAAAGAAATAAAGCTGATGCACAATTGCCCATGAGTTTATGATGAATGTGATCATACATTCTACATTAATTTGATCGTTGCTGTCCCCAGACGATTTTATCCAGCGCAAGTTCATAACTCGGTTTTGGGGGGAGGCTAAACATTTTTAAGAGTAAGCAGCCGGGTGGTGGACACTGATGCATGTCGAGAACGTCCTGAGTCAGGCTGAGAACAGCAGGGCCCTCGTAACTCTGCTGGAGAAACAGTTTTATCTGTAACCAGTGTACTCGTGACGCTGGGCAACACAAGTAAAGCAAACTCTCTGCCAACCAAGTCGGACGTCAATAAGCTAGCCTGTCGCCAAACCTATCTGTCGCCAACTGAGCCTGCCCATCACACAAATCAGGCTGTCAGTAAGTCTGTCTGTTGCCAATCCCATCAATAAGACTGTCTGCCACTAAAAGTGTCTGCCATCTCTTGCCAACCAAGTCTGACGTCAATAAGCCAGCTTGTCGCCAAGCGTAACTGTCGCATGTCATCCAAATACAACCTGTCAATAAGTCTGTCTGTTGCCAAGCCCGTCTATTAAACTGCCCGCCGCTAAACCGTCCGCTGCCGCCATCCCTGCTGTGTGCCATAAGTCGTCTGTCGTCAAATCATCCCGGCCACAATCCAGCTGACCGTCAAACCTCCAGTGACCCGGCGGTGACCTGCAACCTGCTCTCTTCATCTCCCACCAGTAGTCAGTAGCAGCTCATACCATGCCCTGCAGTAGATGTTATTTAAATAGGTGGGCTTTAGAGCCATTTAGTAAAAAGTTTCTTCTATTATCTCCGGACCAATTATCCTAATAAATTATTTATTTTCTCTTTTTCTCTTTCTTCTCTGAAACAATTAAATTACTATACCAAAAACAATTTCCCCAGATTATTTTTCATACCCATATTATTTGTTTACCATTTTCATCCTTATGAACAATTTATTATATATATATATATATATATATATATATATATATATATATATATATATATATATATATATATATATATATATATATATATATATTTTATGCAAAAATCATTAAAGACCAAGGCGTAGCCATTGTTCACTATTTTTCTGTTGATCTTTTCGAGTTTTCTTACACATTGTTTTACACTCTGATTCAGGTTGTAGATAATATGTCCAAGATCCATGTCATAACTATATTTTATTAATTATTTATTTTCATTTTTCGTAGGACGTTTCGTGTATCCTTCCACATCATCAGCGACTGTAATATAGATACAATACACTATAAAACATGACATATACAACATAAACCTATACAATATATATACTGAAATGTACAACGACTAATAAAAGTGTAGAGTTACAAGAGTATGGATAAAAGAGACAAACCCTTTAGGTGAAGTCAAGTATGAGCTACAGTTAAAAGTGTATGGATAAAAGAGACAAACCTTATAGGTGTAGTCAGCTATGAGCTACGCGGATGACTCCGAAGGTTGTATGGATGAGTGGGTGTTTGTGGCTGTGTAGTGTTGCCAGTTGTGTTATTGTGTGTGTAATGTTCATTTGTAATTGTCGCTGCTTGTGGTCGGGCCTTTGTGTATTTAAACAGTTTGAGGGTACGATCTAGTCCGGTAGTTTGGTTGTTTATGGCCGGTGTGTTTTCACGTATGAGAAGTGCTTCTGCCAGATGTAGTCTAATATGGTCATGACATTTTTTTATTATGTTAGTATTTTCTATTAGAAATTGTCTGTTTATTGATGTGTGATGTTGAGTCATATGATCTTTTATAGAACCAGATTGTAGGTGCATGGTTAAACGTCTGCTTAGTGTGGTTGTGGTCATACCAATATATTTCATGTGACGAAGTTTACAACCTTCGTGTGGGCAAGTGAATTCATAAACTACATTGGTATGTTGAAGTTTGTTGGTTTGTCGAGCTGTGTTGTTTTTCATAATCATGTTGCTAACTTTCCTGTTTTTATAGTAAATAATTAAACTGAGCTTGTCTGAGGGGATAACACATGATGTGTTACGTGTCACAATCTCTCTAAGTACACGTTCATCCGTTTTATTAGCAGGGGACATCTGATTACCATAATACACATTGTGGGTAACAGTATGGGGAAGCGGTTGGACATTTGTGGTTGAGACTTGTTTTGAAATAAATTGACATATTTCTCTGTCAACTATTTGATTGGAATTACCATTGTTAATTAAGATCTGCTTTAATTTAGTTACTTCTGAGTGGAAGAGTTCCCACGATGAGCAGTTCCTATGAGCACGACGTAAGTATGACCTGATAACTGACAATTGGTACCGCTGCGGACACTCACTCACAGCATTAAGGCATCTACCCAAGTCCGTAGCTTTACGATATACGGAGGTTTTATAGTTACCATTCTCCTCTTCTATTAATACATCAAGAAAAGGGATTTTGTTGTTTGCACTTATCTCATAAGTAAATTTTAATATTGAGTTATGTTCCATGGCAGTTCTTAGTTGTTTAAGGTGGTTTTTGTCTCTAACGACCACATAGATATCATCAACATAGCGACAATACGTGGTTGGACGCAGGTTGGTATCTTCTAACACTTTGTTTTCTAGATGACACATGTAAAAGGCAGCAAATGTTGGGCCCAGGGGTGAACCCATGCTGACTCCGTTAACCTGCTGATACAGCTTACCGTCTGGGCTGCGAAAGGGAGCTTCGGTGGTGCATGCTCTCAGTAATGTTTCCAAGTTGTGGGTTGAGATCTTAGGTGGGCACAGGGTTGGGTGGTGATACACATTTTCTAAAATTATCTGTATAGTTTGGTCTACTGGTACGTTAGTGAAGAGGCTTTCAACATCTAACGAAGCCAAGAGTCCGCTGGGTCGAGTAGAGCGGATAATGTCTATGAACTGGTCTGTGGACTTCAGGGAAAACTTCGCTGGAATGTATGGTGTAATGATTTGATTTACTTGTCTCGCTGTTGTATACGTTGGTGTGGTTACCTGGGAGATGATGGGACGGAGTGGGTTGTTGGTTTTATGGGTTTTTACATTACCGTAGATGTACCCTGGAGCATACTGTCCAACTATGGGGGTGAGGTGTGGTGAGTCTCGGCATGCGTTGTTTGCAGTAATAACTCGAATGATTTTCTTCTTGAGAGTTTCTGTTGGATCACGGGAAATCTGCTGGAATTTGGTATTGTCACTGAGAATAGCATCCAGTTTGTGTTGGTAGTCTTCTTTGTTGAGGAGAACATAAATGTTAGACTTATCAGCTCGCCTAATGACTATGTCTGTATTAGTTTGAAGATCCTTGGCTGCTTGCTGAAGTTCTGGTGTAAGGAGAGAGCTCCGTTTGTAGCTGCGTCGTCGTGTGCCCTCGGCCCTCAATTGGTCTTGTAGGTCATGGTTAATGGTAATTTTGCCTTGTTGTTCCAATTTTTGCAGTGATGTATTAAGTAATTCTAATTCCATCATTTTGTTAATTTTGTCAAACCTCGGCTGTAGGTGGCAATTAAGGCCCAGGTTTAACACTTTCTTCTCTTGTTCAGTCAGTACATGATTCGAGAGGTTACGGAAAGAATCGGATTTTTCTGGTAAGGTGACTTGTCCTCCATATAGCTTGTTCAGTTTTTTAATGGTTCTAGTTTTGGTTATTTCTTCTGTTTGACGGCGAAGGTCGTCCAAGGCTTGATTGATGTTGTGGCGGACGTCATCGTTGATGTCAAAGATGTTATATTCGGCCAAGAGGGCGGTACGCTGATCGTTCAGCTGTTTTCTTTCTATCTCTTTTAGGTGTTCTTGGCGGAGCACTAGTTGTTATCTATACTCCAGTGTAATGTTTTCTTGCCTTGCTGCCGGGTCATGGGTTCGAATATTAGTATATTTAGGCAGAATGTTTTCTTTTATCCATACTCTTGTAACTCTACACTTTTATTAGTCGTTGTTGTACATTTCAGTATATATATTGTATAGGCTTATGTTGTATATATTTTTTTTTTTTTTTTTTTTTTTATGTGTCCTACTCTGGGCAAAGGCTTCAGGGCCTATATCTTGGGAGCAGTAGCCTATCCCAAGGCCCAGTAGTCCTCCAACACCTCCACATGTCACCACTTCGGCGCTAACACCCACCGTCCATATTGAATACATGCTAGGGCTGTCTCATACAGGACTGGTGTATTGGTATTAGCGTGGGTATTTTTACGACATGTCGGCGGGTCATCTGGTAGATCAGGAAAGTCTGCTTTTAATGAAATTCAAATCCTTAAACTGTTCCCTGCCCCAGCCGGGATTCGAACCTGGGTCCATCAGGACTGCAGGCCGCCTCTCTATATTACAGTCGCTGATGATGTGTAAGGATACACGAAACGTCCTACGAAAAATGAAAATAAATAATTAATAAAATATAGTTATGACATGGATCTTGGACATATTATCTACAACCTGAATCATAGTGTAAAACAATGTGTAAGAAAACTCGAAAAGATCAACAGAAAAATAGTGAACAATGGCTACGCCTTGGTCTTTAATGATTATTGCATAAAAGAAAACATTCTGCCTAAATATACTAATATTCGAACTCATGACCTGGCAGCAAGGCAAGAAAACATTACACTGGAGTATAGAAAACAACTAGTGCTCCGCCAAGAACACCTAAAAGAGATAGAAAGAAAACAGCTGAACGATCAGCGGACCGCCCTCTTGGCCGAATATAACATCTTTGACATCAACGATGACGTCCGCCACAACATCAGTCAAGCCTTGGACGACCTTCGCCGTCAAACAGAAGAAATAACCAAAACTAGAACCATTAAAAAACTGAACAAGCTATATGGAGGACAAGTCACCTTACCAGAAAAATCCGATTCTTTCCGTAACCTCTCGAATCATGTACTGACTGAACAAGAGAAGAAAGTGTTAAACCTGGGCCTTAATTGCCACCTACAGCCGAGGTTTGACAAAATTAACAAAATGATGGAATTAGAATTACTTAATACATCACTGCAAAAATTGGAACAACAAGGCAAAATTACCATTAACCATGACCTGCAAGACCAATTGAGGGCCGAGGGCACACGACGACGCAGCTACAAACGGAGCTCTCTCCTTACACCAGAACTTCAGCAAGCAGCCAAGGATCTTCAAACTAATACAGACATAGTCATTAGGCGAGCTGATAAGTCTAACATTTATGTTCTCCTCAACAAAGAAGACTACCAACACAAACTGGATGCTATTCTCAGTGACAATACCAAATTCCAGCAGATTTCCCGTGATCCAACAGAAACTCTCAAGAAGAAAATCATTCGAGTTATTACTGCAAACAACGCATGCCGAGACTCACCACACCTCACCCCCATAGTTGGACAGTATGCTCCAGGGTACATCTACGGTAATGTAAAAACCCATAAAACCAACAACCCACTCCGTCCCATCATCTCCCAGGTAACCACACCAACGTATACAACAGCGAGACAAGTAAATCAAATCATTACACCATACATTCCAGCGAAGTTTTCCCTGAAGTCCACAGACCAGTTCATAGACATTATCCGCTCTACTCGACCCAGCGGACTCTTGGCTTCGTTAGATGTTGAAAGCCTCTTCACTAACGTTCCAGTAGACCAAACTATACTGATAATTTTAGAAAATGTGTATCACCACCCAACCCTGTGCCCACCTAAGATCTCAACCCACAACTTGGAAACATTACTGAGAGCATGCACCACCGAAGCTCCCTTTCGCAGCCCAGACGGTAAGCTGTATCAGCAGGTTAACGGAGTCAGCATGGGTTCACCCCTGGGCCCAACATTTGCTGCCTTTTACATGTGTCATCTAGAAAACAAAGTGTTAGAAGATACCAACCTGCGTCCAACCACGTATTGTCGCTATGTTGATGATATCTATGTGGTCGTTAGAGACAAAAACCACCTTAAACAACTAAGAACTGCCATGGAACATAACTCAATATTAAAATTTACTTATGAGATAAGTGCAAAACAAAAAACCCCTTTTCTGGATTTATTAATATAACAGGACAATGGAAACTATAAAACCTCCGTATATCGTAAAGCTACGGACTTGGGTAGATGCCTTAATGCTGTGAGTGAGTGTCCTGCAGCGGTACCAATTGTCAGTTATCAGGTCATACTTACGTCGTGCTCATAGGAACTGCTCATCGTGGGAACTCTTCCACTCAGAAGTAACTAAATTAAAGCAGATCTTAATTAACAATGGTAATTCCAATCAAATAGTTGACAGAGAAATATGTCAATTTATTTCAAAACAAGTCTCAACCACAAATGTCCAACCGCTTCCCTATACTGTTACCCACAATGTGTATTATGATAATCAGATGTCCCCTGCTAATAAAACGGATGAACGTGTACTTAGAGAGATTGTGACACGTAACACATCATGTGTTATCCCCTCAGACAAGCTCAGTTTAATTATTTACTATAAAAACAGGAAAGTTAGCAACATGATTATGAAAAACAACACAGCTCAACAAACCAACAAACTTCAACATACCAATGTAGTTTATGAATTCACTTGCCCACACGAAGGTTGTAAACTTCGTCACATGAAATATATTGGTATGACCACAACCACACTAAGCAGACGTTTAACCATGCACCTACAATCCGGTTCTATAAAAGATCATATGACTCAACATCACACATCAATAAACAGACAATTTCTAATAGAAAATACTAACATAATAAAAAAATGTCATGACCACATTAGACTACAACTGGCAGAAGCACTTCTCATACGTGAAAACACACCGGCCATAAACAACCAAACTACCGGACTAGATCGTACCCTCAAACTGTTTAAATACACAAAGGCCCGACCACAAGCAGCGACAATTACAAATGAACATTACACACACAATAACACAACTGGCAACACTACACAGCCACAAACACCCACTCACTCATACAACCTTCGCAGTCAACCACGTAGCTCATAGCTGACTACACCTATAAGGCTTGTCTCTTTTATCCATACACTTTTAACTGTAGCTCATACTTGACTTCACCTAAAGGGTTTGTCTCTTTTATCCATACTCTTGTAACTCTACACTTTTATTAGTCGTTGTACATTTCAGTATATATATTGTATAGGTTTATGTTGTATATGTCATGTTTTATAGTGTATTGTATCTATATTACAGTCGCTGATGATGTGGAAGGATACACGAAACGTCCTACGAAAAATGAAAATAAATAATTAATAAAATATAGTTATGACATGGATCTTGGACATATTATCTACAACCTGAATCATAGTGTAAAACAAATGTGTAAGAAAACTCGAAAAGATCAACAGAAAAATAGTGAACAATGGCTACGCCTTGGTCTTTAATGATTTTTGCATAAATATATATATATATATATATATATATATATATATATATATATATATATATATATATATATATATATATACACCAAGTAAAAACATCTGCAGGCGATCTTGGACATCGCAGCTTCCAAAACAGTAGCAAAATTAATGTAGTGAATACTCTTAACATGATTCGAATTTTCGGCCCACCTCTGGCCATCATCAGGTATTACAATTATTGTCCTATAAGTCAGCATAGACTCTGATGAAAAAAAAAACAGGACTTTACAGAATCATAAAACTAAATACAGGCAAGTAAAATCAACCCTCCTCCCCGTATAAAAGCTCAAACAGATTTTTTTTTTTAACTTAATGGCCATCACCTTGAATGGGCATTAGCCCAGCAAGAATCAATAATCATGAAAGCCAAAATAATGATATGAAATATTTGCATCCATTTTATACCAATATTAAATTATTATTCATGATTATGAAACACAAAAAGTAATACAGAACACATCAGTATACATGGATAGTACCAGGACAAAATACTTCCATCTATACATCACATGTAGACTGATTACTATACTACTACAAAATATTCAAATTATTAACAAATTTATGAAAAAAAATATATAAAAGGAACAATTATAAATTTATTGGTCCTGAATAAAAGAAAAAAAATACACATTTATATAAATGTAACCTGCTCCTGCAGTTCACAAATATATAAAAGTGTATTGACGTATTTACATATGTACAAAAACCATATCCCTATATACAAAAAAAAAGAAAAAAAATAGATATATACATAATAAATAAGGAAACCACAACCAACTTCATAAAAAAAATCACAACTCTCTGAGCAGTCATGGTCTCTTTCAGGAAAGTCATCAGTTTATTAGTCACACCAACGTCCCCATCACTCAAGACAGAATCAAGTGTGAAAGGAAGCGCATTTGTCCAACAGTAGGCAGCAAGAGAAGTACGTTCCCCAGCATACCTACTGCAGTACAAAAGGATGTGACTGGTAGATAACACAGCATCACAGGTGGTACATCGCGGTGGAAATTGTCTGTTAATATATGGTAACATGTGTCAATAGGGTGGAATTCATGCGGAGGCAGGCTAAAGCGACCTCCTTCCGCCTGTTTCCTCGGGAGGAACTAGACCAGTCACATATGGTCCTTTTGACTGATGGAATTGCCAGGTCGGTCCACTGACTTTTCCACAGAAGATTAATTGATTTCTTTCCGAAAGGGAGACTAGACTGTAGCTCACGAGGAACGTCTCAAATCTCCTCGAGTTTACAGCCGATTTAGCTAATACGTCAGCCTGCTCACTGCCGTAAATACTGCAATGACCAGGCACCCAGATCAGAGAGAAGGATTTAGTACACGTGTGCAGCTTATTGATAATGCGGCCCAGGACCTCATGTGATTCAGTCCTACACAAATGAATTGCCTGAAGGGAGGACTTAGAGTCCGAAAAATGATAAAACTCTCATGACCTGAATGCAAAGCACAGTCTATAGCTTGATCTATGGCCAATAATTCGGCAGTAAATACAGACGTATGGGGCGGCAAGCGAAAACGGATGCGACACTCCGTAGACCACACACTTGCACCGACACATTCATCCAACTTAGAGCCATCGGTGCACAAGTGGAATGACGCTAGGTGTCTAATGAGGATCATCCGGAACAACTGTCGTATTTCCACCTCCGGCGCCTTGTACTTTGCGATGGGGAGCCAGTCAGTGTTAATTGTGGTAGCAAGTGACTCCCAGGGCACTATTTTTGATGTTAAAACCTGATCCCCATTAGAAAGGTTATACCCTAACACCTCACAGAGGAGGTGAAGCCTCACAGCCACTAGCTTGAGGGCTGCATACAGCAGGTATTTCCACTGTAGGAGGATCCAACAGGTCGGAAGACCAAGTGAGTGTTTACAGTGGATTGTGATACCATAAGAAAATAAGAGGTGGTCATGCTGCAGATGGAGGGGGAGGCACATTAGCCTCCGCTTCTAACCACTCCATGAGTACATCAAAGGGCTCGAGACCTATGTGCAAGCACACGTTCTGAAGCACATCAAGTCTATGGAGGACAGCATCTGATGCTGACCCATACACCTGTGAGCCATAGTCAAGCTTAGAATGGATAAGGGACTTAAACACATTCAGTAAAGAAGTTCTGTCTTCTCCTCATGATTTACCGGAGAGAAACTTAAGGACGTTAACTTTTTTACCACAAGAAGCAAGCAAATGATTAATGTGTGTTCTCCAACTGAGCCTACTGTCAAAATGTAGACCCAGGAATCTGACTGAATTTTGAAAAGATATCGGCTGATTGTCTAAAGTTAAATGCAAAAGAGGTACGTTAATTTTACGAGTAAAAACAACACCGACACACTTGGGGATGGAATATTTAAATCCCCACTCCAGGACCCAACACTGAACAGATTCAAGTGCCAGTTGAATCTGCTGCGCTGAGGATTGTGCAATGCGGGAAGAGTGCGACATTGCATAATCATCAGCACAGAGTGAGTATCTAAGTGTCCTGGGATCGAAGCGGATGACAGAATGTCATTAACGGCAATGCTGAACAAAGTAGGGCTAAGAACACTTCCTTGTGGTATCCCGTTCTCTTGGACAAATATGCCCAAAGTTATGTTACAGGGTAACCTGACAGAAAACGTTCTGTCAGTAAGGATGTTCAGAAGGAAAATGGGCAAATTACCTCTTAAATCATAAGCGTAGAGTTTATGTAGTATTCTGTTTCGCCAGGTCATATCATAAGCCTTATGAATATCCAGAATAATTCCTATCATGACTTCGAGATTGGCAAAAGCCTCAGGTATGCACTGCTCCAGGTGCACTAAACGATCCAGAGTGGACCTGTATTTATGGAATCCACTCTGTTGATCATTTAACACACCCTTTGACTCTAAAACAAAAGTAACCTTTTATTAACCATACGTTCAAAGACCTTACATAGACAGTCAGGTCGAAACGAAATGGGACTCATAAGGCGACCGTCCTCGGCAAGGTATTGGTATGACATCCACATAGTGCCATGAGTTTGGGAACGTGCGAGATGCCCAAATCTCATTGTACACTGCTAACAGCTTACTCAGGTTGGCCTGAGTAAGATGCTGGATCATACCATACGTAGTGGTGGATGGACCAGGACTGGAGCCTTTACAGGATTTTAGGGCAAAGAGAAGTTCCTCTAATGTAAATTCGGAGTTGTAGCTGGTATCTCTATCTTCTGTGGCAAAGTCTATGTTTTGTAGCTCAGCCGTATGTTTATGGTGGAGAAAGCGAGATCGTAGTTGGCTGAGCTGCTTACCTGGGCAAAATGGTCGGTGAAAGTATTGACAATGTCCACGGGATTGTCATTGACATTCCCGGCCACCTCAAGTGTGGTGATTGGTGACCTGGTGTACTTGTTGTTAAGTACATTTATCGTGGACCAGACCTGACTTAGTGGGGTGGTGCGATTCACCGTTGACACAAAACTACACCAGTTATTCCCTTTTGCCACTTTAATTGTCCTCCTTGCCTCAGCCTTAGCCGCTTTGTAGGCGATAAAGTTTGATTCTGTTGGCTGTTTCTCAAAATCCTGTATCTCCTATTGCACTTAGTGAGTGCTTGTCGGCAATCTGGTGTCCACCACGAAACTCTACGCTTGTTTGGAATTGTAGATGTCTTGGGAATAGCAGCCTCAGCTGCGTGTATAATGGAAGTTTGTAGGTGTGAAACTTTCTGTTCAATGTCATCTCCTGATATGTCTAGATTGGCGACCCGTGGGTAGTACCCCCAATCTGCTTTCTTAAATTTAGGTGGTGGAGGAGGCTCAGAATCGTCATGTGTGTAAGAAAGAAAGATTGGAAAATGATCACTACCCATCGAGTCGTCATACGGGTCCCAAGAGATGTTAGTGTGTATATCGGGAGACGACAAGGACAGATCTATATATGACATGGTGCCAGTGCGGTCGTCTACACGAGTCGCTCTACCATTGTTTAGAAGACAGAGGTTTGACTGTAATATTAGGTCGGCTACTTGCTCCCCCCTACCATCACTCCTCAAGCTTCCCCGTTGAGAGTGATGGGTGTTAAAATCACCTAAAATTAATTTATGACCCGGAAGTTGATGGGCTAGTGAAGTGAACACATCACCATCAATGGGACCACGGGGAGGACAGTAGATAGAACAAATAAACAGATACATGTTATTAAATTTTACTCTGCACACAACGGCTTCCAGAGTAGAATTTTGAATCACTTTCGTTTGTGGGTGTGATTTGTGGGTGTATATGGCAACTCCGTGACCATCATATCTTCTATACGAATGGTAGTGTTTGAACTGGGGAGGATCACGGTGATCCACCAGGTGCATCTCCTGTAAACAAACAATGTCTGGCCTGTGTATAGAAAGCAAAATTGCTATATTGTGGAATTAATTCCCAAGAGTCCTACAATTCCATTGTAACACAGTGAATGTGGCGGTTTAAGATTTACGAACGAGGCCAGTGTGCTATGCTTTTATATGCCGCCCGCCGCCAGGTGAGTGGCTACCGGGGGACCTATCCCAGTGCTTACTAAAGGAAACTTCCATACATTGATCATCAAAAACTAGGCTCCCAGAGCCCCCTGAGGAAGAGCTAAATTTTCTCTCCCTAGCTGGACCAGGAGCAGGAAGGACATGAGGACATGACTGTTTCGTAAGGGTGATCATATTACTCTTAACAGAGTTGTCAGACTTGTTTAGGGTTTACTGATTGAGAGGCAGCAGCAGCCTGAGAGTAGGAAGTTGCCATGGGGATGTCAGGTTGAGAGCTGGACTGGACAGGAGGCTGACATGGTGAGGTAGTGTGCGTGGCAAGAGGAACTGGTTCAGGGTCAGTCTGTATTTCCACAGAGCACATCACGGGACTGGACATCACCACCGATGCATAGGACCTATTTAGCTTAGGAGTTGCATGCAACTCCTTCACCTTTTTCCTTGCTTCGTAAAAGGAGATACCCTCTGTTGCCTTCACCACACAGACCTCTTTCTTCTCCTTCCACTTGGGACAATCCCTAGAGGAAGTGGAGTGAGCACCCTTTCAATGAAAGCAACAGACAATCTCTGACGTGCAGTGTTCAGCATCGTGACCCTGTGTTGTACATTTGGCACACACTGACTGTGAAGCCCGACAATTCTTATCATTATGTCCATATAATTGACATCGCAAACACCGACGAGGATTTGGGATATATGGCCTGACGTTGATAATTTCATACCCGACTTTTACATGGGCTGGGAGATTCACTCCTCCAAATGTCAAGACAATAGTTGCAGTCTTCATCCTTCCGCCTTTCGCAAAACGAGTGATAAATCGGGCCTCAATCACATCTTGCTGAGCAACTTCACGTACGATCTGGTCCTCTTCCATGACCATGAGGTCCCTGCAAGTGATGACACTCTTGCAGGAATTCATGGCATGTGGGATCCTCGGCTCGACATCATAACAGTGAAACTTGCACAGTTTCATCAAGTCATGAACCTGGGAAGAGTTAACAGTTTTAATCAAGAGGTCACCATTGGCAAGTTTTTTTTACTTGTTCCACTTCCCCCGCCCAGTGATTACTCACCCTCTTGATGAGAAAGGGATTGAGACTGCTCAAGAGAGTGGATCCAAGAGCATGTAGGGTGACAAATTTGGCATTATTTACAGGGATGTCCATTGTGCATGTCTGGGACCGTTCAATCTGGGGATGGTCTGTCCGTGTGGCTGTCTGTGGTTCGTCAGGACCACCTCCCCCCCTGAGGGAGGGGGAGGGGGTAGGGGCGTCCAGCATAGTGATCACTTCCCCCTAACGGGGAAAGTGGGAAGGAGAAGGAAAACGAGAAAGGGACAAATCACACTGGGACCAAACACCTAAGGTTGAAATTGCCCTCTCAAACCACTCCAGGGAAGCCCGACCCTGTTAATTCACGCTCCAGAGCGATCAGTGGGGGGGGACCCTCCGTGGGCAGCAAGCAAAGGTAATCTCAGTATATTGGAACAGACACCTACTGTTCCTAGCTATCAGGAAGAGGAGGAATGTGAGAAACTAGCTAGCCTAACGCGCACCAGAAGGATGAAAAAAAAAAAAAAGAAAAGCTAATTGCCGGTGAGGCAGCGCTAGGAAGATAGAGGAGAGCTCAGAAGCACACAACCTCACTCTCCACGACCATGCATAAAAGTGATGCAAGCAGGAATGCCAAGAACCACTCAGGGAAGACCCAAAGAAAACTACTCACCCCCCCAACTGAAGCAAACAAACCAAACCTACATATAGGTTCGAACAAAGAAACCATTAAGTACTCTTAGGTACATTAATTTTGCGTCAATACTTTTCTATTAGTAATTATTCTCCTAGTAAAGCATTAGCTGAATTACTGAATTTAGTTACTATCTGAAAATCATTGTAAGAGAAAGGCTGGTCATGGGTTAATGAATGCTCTCTAATAGTTGAAAATACCATCTGATGTTAATACAGTATTGCCCTTGCCCTGTCCTGTATCTCTTTCCCATATGTTCAGATGTTCTTATTTTGAATGAACGACTTGTACATCCAATATACCAAGCCTTATAACTAGGATATGTAAATTTGTAAACAACATCTGAATATTGAAGAGTAGGCACTCTATCTTTGATTGAAAAAATCCTTTATCTTAAAGTCAATGGTAAGTATAATCCTAAAATATACAGGAGGAAAATTCTTTTTTAATTCTTTAGTACCAGATTGCGAAACTGATAACTGATTTTTCCACAGAAAGGCATTTTAACATATTTAATTTTTTCACCTCAAAACATGCAGATTTACTTCTTAGTTTAGTATAGAGGATGATAATTATTGTTCAGAAAATAACCCCTAAGTTTAAGAAATTCTGCATGGAAAGTTATATAATTCGAACAAATATTGTATGCTGTATTCAGTAAAGTTCTAATTGCATTAATTTTGTATATCATCGGACAAAAACTGTACCAATTTAAGCCTTGACCTGTAAAAGTTGGTTTTCTATGTACCCCTGTTACTACTCCTTCATTACTTTCAGCAATTTTTATATCTAAGAATGATATACTTCCATTATTTTCTAATTCACATGTGAACCTTATATTTTTATGTTGTTTGTTTAAAAAAAAAAAAATTGATGAGCCTCTTCATTATTGAAAATTAGAAATAAATCATCAAAATATCTTCTTAAATAAAGTGGTCTAAATTCACTGGAACAATTATTTAACCATGAAATCTCCCTGTTGCACAAAAAAGCATTAGCAAAAACAGGTCGAAGACACGAGCCCATACTGATACCATCTACTTGATTATAACGAATATTGTTAAACAGAAAACATGATTCTGATGTAGCAAAGTCTAATAACTGTCTATCCTGGGTTGCATCTAAACCATAAAAATTACTTGGTTTGTAATTATCAAGAACTATGTCTATGGTTTCAGCCAAAGGAACATTAGTAAATTGAGACTCTATACCAGCTATGATATAGAGTCTATATCATAGCTGGTCATAACATAATGAGTGGGAAGTGTTAAAGATAAAATTTCATCCTCAAATGGTTTTGAATTAGGAACTGTATATATACTCATTAGTAGCCAGGAGACACAACACGACGCAAGAATTTTGCTAAATTATATCCAGGTTTTTTTTTGGAGGAAACAATAGGTCAAAGTGGAACATCTGCCTTACGAATCTTTGGATTACCATACATTATTCCTGGTACTGAACCTGATAAATACAGTGATTTAAAGGTATCACTTCCAATTTTGCCCTTAACATTCCTTAACATTCTGTTTAATTTACCTTCTATTCTAATAATGTTACTAAAAAATATCTCCTTTCAGTGGTCTAAATTTTGTGTGAACCTTAAAAAGATGCAAGACATTTTTCTTTGATAATCTACTTTATTCATTATAACCACTCCCCTCCCTGATCTGTTTTCACAATAATGATGAGTCATCTTGCCCCTAATTGTTTAAGTAAATCAATATCCTTTCTCCTAAATACTGAATAATGAACATCATTGGCTTTCCTCCTCCCTATTCTGTAATAATTGTTACCCAGATCTTTGATCTTGTCAATGCTTCTGTTCTTATCTAAATCATTACATATGAGACGTCCTTTGGCACAATCCAGAACATTATTACAAAAATATAATGCTTTAACCAATCTGTCTTATAGGAAGGAATACAAAAATCCAGACCTAACACTAATAACTTCTTCTCCTTTGTGTTGATCTTCTACTTAAAATATTGAAGATGCTTTGCTCGTTATAACTGAATATTTTGAATACCTAAATTTTTAAGCTTTTTGGAGTGCCTGGCATTAAATTTGTGAGATACACCACCCACGTACTAATATATTTTATGTAAAAATACCCTATCTATCTATCTATTGCCAGACGCCTCAATCCCATACGGGGTGACCAAAAACAAATCGACTCCAGGTCGCCCTGTCCCCATCCATTCCACTGCCCTGCTTCCAACTCACACCCCTCTCTCGTATACCTCATTCCCCATCCTTCCATCTCATCCATGGCCTCCCCTCCCTCTCCAGCCCTCCATCTCACTCACATACTCTCTCCTCGTCAGTCTCTCACCCTCCATCCTGTCCACATGGCCAAACCACCTCAGTGTGTTCCTCCTAATGCTTCCCCTCTTCTCTGTCACATCCACATCCACACCACAACTCTCTCTTTATATCCCTCATTTGTCAGCCTGTCTCCGGCCATGTGACTCCACAGGCTCCTCTTAAATAACTCATTTCCACTGCGCTCACTCTTGGACTTGTGTCCTTCCAACAACGTCCAAGCTCACTAAACGTTAGAGCTGGTATCATAATACTGTCATGTAGTAACCTTTTCACTTCCATGCTCGCTACTTTCCCCTGTTCCATATCACTGCTTTCCAAAGGGAACCAGCAACCTTTTCTTCCTTGTTGTACCCTCTTTCAAGCACTTCTCTACCTCCAAACTTCCATCCTTACTCATCACACTACCCAAGTACTTAAACTTACATTTTCCATTTCCTCATCATCCAACCTAACTGTACAGTCACTGACTTCGCCTCTCTTAAAGACCATGACTTTACTCTTCTCTGCATTCACTCTTTAGATTCCGTTTCTTACACACTCTCCCAAACTCATTCACAAAACCTTGCAGCTCCCCTTCGTCTTCACTCAACAACACAGTATCATCTGCAAACAACAGTACAGGGAGTTTCCAAATACATTACCCTCTCTCACCAGGGCCACTCCTCAAACATCTACTAACCCTACCTTTTTACCTCTTTTATTACCCCATCCATGTACAGATTGAACAACCATGGAGACATGACACATCCCTATTTCAACCCAACCTTCAGCAGTAGAAATATTCACTCAGTTCACCATCCCACACACACTACAGCCTTAGCACCACCATACATACTGTACTCTTCACAGCATTCAGCAACTTCCCCCATCTACTCCATCTATTCTTAATACTTTCCACAATCCTTGTCTATCCACCCTGTCATATGCTTTCTCCAAATCCATAGAAAGCCGCATATAACTTCTTTCCCTTCTCTAGAACCTTTTCCACTAAAGATCTAAGAATGAAAATCTGATCTACACAATAACCTCTCCCTTTCCTAAAGCCTCCCTGCGTTCTTCTCCAACTAATTCCTCTGTTCCTTCCTTAACTCTGTCAATAAGTATCCTACCATACCACTTTTCCTGTTACAGTAAGAAAACAAATGCCCCTATGATTACCACACGCTTCTTTTTCCGCTTTTCCTTTGTACAAGGGAATAATTTCCTACCTGACATCCAATCCTCTGGGACTCTACCTTCCTCCCAGGCCAATCTTGCACTATCTTCCACATCGATTCTACTACTATCTCTCCCCCATGCTTCCAGCACTTCACCACACACTCCATCAATTTCTGGGGCTTTCCCCAATTTGACTTTCTCTCATTGCTTCCACAA